>NW_025335585.1:33407-63425 GCF_004798865.1 Varanus komodoensis | reverse complement strand
CCCTCCGCGCAGACCTCTGTTTCCGCCCCTTCCAAGCGCGTTCTAACAAACGGTGGCCTGCCCGAATGCGGGATTTCCTGGCCCCACGCTGACAAAGAGGCAAATGTTGCCCGGAAAAAAGGCCGACGCGCGCGCCTAATCCTGTTGGAGACGATGTCCCTACGAGCAGGGCTCCGTTTCCGCCCGTTCCGAGCACGTTCAGACGGTCGGACGCCTGCACGGAGCCGGAAATTTCCCGGCCCCATGCTGACAGAGGGGCTAAAGTTGCCCGGAAAGGAGGGCGACGCATGCACCTAATCCTGTTGAGACGCTGTCCCTACGACAGGCCTCCGCTTCCGCCCGTTCCGAGCACTTTCCGACCGTCGGAGGCCTGCCCGGAGCTTGGGATTTCCCGGACCCACGCTGACAGAGAGGAAAAAGTTGCCCGGAAAAAAGGGTGATGCGCCCAACTAATCCCATTGGAGACACTGTCCATACGTGCAGGCCTCCGTTTCCACCCCTTCCTAGGGCGTTCCGACGATTGGAGGCCCGCCCGGAGGCTGGGATTTCCCGGCCCCACCGTGAAAGAGGGGCAAAAGTTGCCTCAAAATGAGGCCCACGCGCGCACCTAGTCCTCTTTCAGACGCTGTCACTCCACAAAGGCCTCCATTTCTGCCCATTCCGAGCGCGTTCCTACAGTCGGAGGCCCGCCCGGAGGCCCCGATTTCCCGGCCCTGAATGACAGAGGGGCAAAAGTTTCCCCGAATAAAGGGCGACGTGCGTGCACCGAGTCCTCTTTGAGACGCTGTCCCTCCGCGCAGGCCTCAGTTTCCACCCGTTCCGAGCATTTTCAGACAATTGGAGGCCCGCCCAGAGGCCGGGATTTCCCGGCCCCCCGTGACACAGGGGCAAAATTTGCCTCGGAAAGAAGGCCATTCGCGAACGTAGTCCTCTTTGTGACGCTCCCCTCCGTGCAGGCCTCTGTTTCTGACTGTTCTGAGCGCGTTCCTACAGTCGGAGGCCCACACGGAGGCCGCGATATGCTGGCCCCACCCTGACAGAGGGCCCAAGTTGCATGAAAAGAGGGCAACATGGATACGCCCAGCCCTCTTTGAGAAGCTGTCCCTCCGCGCAGGCCTCCTTTTCCGCCCGTTACGAGCACGTTCCGACGATTGGAGTCCCACCCGGAGTGCGCGATTTCCCGGCCCCACCCTGACAGAGGGCGAAAAGTTGCCTGAAAAGAGGGCGACACGGACATACCTAGTCCTCTTTGAGACGCTGTCCCTCCATGCAGGCCTCCATTTCCGCCCCTTCTGGGCGGGTTTCGATGGTCGGAGGCCCACCCAAAGGCCAAGATTTCCCTGCCCCACGCTGACAGAGAGGCAAAAGGTGCCTAGAAAAAAAGGCAACGTTCACACTTAATCCTGTTCGAGACGCTATCCCTACGTGCAGGCCTCCATTTCCGCCCGTTCCTAGCGCGTTCTGACAGTCGGATGCCGGCCGAAAGCCAGGATTTCCCGCCTCAGGCTGACAGAAGGGTAAAAGTTGCCCTTAAAAAAGGGCGACGCGCGCACCTAATCCAGTTGGAGTTGCTTTCCCTCCGCGCAGTCCTCAGTTTCCGCACTTTCCAAGAGCTTTCAGACGATTGGAGCTCCGCCCGGAGGCCGGGATTTCCCAGCCCCCCGTGACAGAGGAGCAAAACTTGCCTCGAAAAGAGGGCCAGGCGCGCACGTAGTCCTCCTTGAGACGCTGTCCCTCCGCACAGGCCTCCGTTTCTGCCCGTTCTGAGCGCGTTCCTACAGTCGGAGGCCCACCCGGAGGCCGCGATTTCCCGGCCCCACCCTGACAGAGGGCCACAGGTTGCATGAAAAGAGGGTGACACGGAAACACCTAGTCCTCTTTGTGACGCTGTCCCTCCGCGCAGGCCTCCGGTTCCGCTAGTTCTGAGCACGTTCTGACGGTTGGAGTCCTACCCGGAGGCGGCGGTTTCCCGACCCCTCACTGACAGGGGGCAAAGTTGCCTCGAAAAGAGGGCCACCCGCACACGTAGTCCTCTTTGAGAAGCTGTCCCTCCGCGCAGGCCTCCGTTTACAACCATTCCGATCGCGTTCTGACGGTCGAAGCCCCACCCGGAGGCCGGGATTTCCCAGCTCCACCAGGACTGAGGGGCAAAACATGCCCCGAAAAAAGGCCATGCGCGCACCTAGTCCTCTTTGAGACGCTGACCCTCCGCACAGGCCTCCGTTTCCGCCTGTTCTGAGGGCGGTCCGATGATGCTTGGGCCGTCTGGAGGCCAGATTTCCCGGATCCCCCGTGACAGAGGGGCAAAATTTGCCTCGAAATCAGGGCGTCGCGCGCACTTGGACCTCTTTGAGACGCTGTCCCTCCGCGCAGGCCTCCGTTTCTGCCCGTTCTGAGAAGGTTTTTACAGTCGGAAACCTGCCCAGAGTTCGCGATTTCCCGGCCCCACCCTTAAAGATGGCCAACCTTTGCCTGAAAAGAGGGCGACACAGACACACCTAGTCCTCTTTGAGACGCTGGCACTCTGCGCAGTGCTCCGTTTCTGCCCATTGTGAGCGCGTTGCGACGGTCCTAGGCCCGTCTGGAGGCCAGGATTTCCCAGCTCTACCGTGCCAGAGGGGTAAAAGTTGCCTTGAAAAGTGGGCCAGGAGCGCACGTAGTCCTCTTTGAGAGGCTGTTCCTCTGCGCAGGCCACCGTTTCCGCCCGTTCTGAACGCATTCCGAAGGTCGGTGGCCCTCCCAAATGCCGGGATTTCTCGGCTCCACGCTGACGTAGAGGCAAATGTTGCCTGAAAAGAGGGCGAATCGGACACACCTAGTCCTCTTTGAGACGCTGTCCCTCCGTGCAGGCCTCGGTTTCCATCTGTTCCGAGCGCATTCCGACGGTCGGAGGCCTTCCCGGAGGCCAGAATTTCCTGGCTCCACCAGGACAGAGGGGCAAAAGTTGCCCCGAAAAAAGGGCGACGAGCGCGCACGTAGTTTTCTTTGAGACGCTGTCCCTCCTCGCAGGCCTCCGTTTCCGCCCATTCCGAGCGCGGTCAAACGGTTGGAGGCACTCCCGGAGGCAGGAATTTCCCGGCCCCACACTGACAGAGAGACAAAAGTTGCCCGGAAAAGAGGGTGACGCGTGCAGGTAGTCCTCTTAGAGACCCTTTCCCTCTGTGCAGACCTCCTTTTCCGCCGCTTCTGATCGCGTTCCGACCTTCGGAGGCCCGCCGGTGGCCAGGATTTCCCGGCCTCAGGCTGACAGAGAGGCAAAAGTTGCCCAGAAAAAAGGGCGACGTGCGCACATAATCCTGTTGGAGACCCTGTGCCTACGCGCAGGCCTCCGTTTCCTCCCGTTCCGAGCACTTTCCGGCAGTCGGAGGCCCACCCGAAGGCCGGGATTTCCCGGCCCCATGCTAACAAAGAGGCAAAGTTGCCCGGAAAAAAGGGTGACGCGCGCACCTAATCCAGTTGGACACGCTGTCCCTACGCGCAATCCTCTGTTTCCTCCCGTTCCGAGCGCATTCCGACGGTCGAAGGCCCGCCCGGAGGCCGCGATTTCCCAGCTCCACCATGACAGAGGGGCAAAAGTTACCCGAAAAAAGGGCAACGCGCGCGCACCTAGTCCTCTTTGAGACGCTGTCCCTTTGCGCAGGCCTCCGTTTCCGCCCATTCCGAGCACGTTCCAACCGATGGAGGCCCACCCGGATGTCGGGATTTCCTGGCCGCACTCTGACAGATAGGCAAAAGTCGCCCAGAAAAAAGGGCGACGTGCGCGCTTAATCCTGTTGGAGACGCTGTCCCTACGTGGAGGCCTCGGTTTCCGCCCATTTCGAGCGCTTTCCGACGGTCAGAGGCACGCCCTGAGGCCGCGATTTCCCGGCCCCTCACTGACAGTGGGGCAAACGTGGCCCCGAAAAAAGGGCGACACACATGCACTAGTCCTCTTTGAGACGCTGTCCCTCCGCGCAGGCCTCATTTCCCGCCCGTTCCTAGTGCATTCCGACGATTGGAGGCCCTTTCGGAGCCCGGATTTCCCAGCCCCATGGTGAGAGAGGGGCAAAAGTTGCCTCGAAAAGAGGGCCACGGGCGCACGTAGTCCTCTTTGAGGTGCTGTTCCTCCGTGCAAGCCTCCGTTTCTGCCCCAACTGAGCGCGTTCCGACGGTCGTAGGCACATATGGAGGCCACGATTTCCCGGCCCCACCCTGACAGAGGGCCAAAAGTTGCCTGAAAATAGGGCGACAGGGACACACCTAGTCCTCTTTGAGAAGCTTTCCCTATGCGCAGGCCTCTGTTGCCGTCCGTTCCAAGCGCGTTTTCACGGTCGGAGGCTCGTACGAAGGCCGGGATTTCCCGGCCCCACCATGACAGAGGGCCAAAAATTGCCGGAAAAGAGGGAGTCACGGACACACCCAGTCCTCTTTGAGACACTGTCAATCTGCATAGGCCTCCGTCTCTGGCAGATCCGAGTGCATTCCGATGGTCGGAGACCCGCCCTGAGCCAGGAATTTCCCGGCCCCACGCTGACAGAGAGGGAAAAGTTGCACCGAAAAAAGAGCGACCCCCGTGCACCTAGTCCTCTTTGAGACGCTGTCCGTCCACGCAGGCCTCCGTTTCCGCCGCTCCCAAGCAGGTTACGACGGTCGGTGGCCCGCCCGAAGGCTGGGATTTCCCGGCCCCACGCTGACAAAGAGGCAAATGTTGCCCGGCGAAAAGGGTGACACGCGCACCTAATCCTGTTGGAGACGCTGTCCCTACGCGCATGTCTCCGTTTCCGCCCGTTCCGAGCGCGTTCTGACGGTCGGAGGCCCGCCCAAAGGCCGGTATTTCCTGGCCCCAGGCTGACAGAAGGGCAAAAGTTGCCCGGAAAAAAGGACGATGCACGCAATTAATCCTGTTTCAGATGCTGTCCCTACGTGCAGGCCTCTGTTTCCGCCCGTTCCGAGTGAATTCCGACGGTCTGAGGCACGCCCGGAGGCCCCGATTTCCCGGCCCCTCACGGACAGAGGGGCAAAAGTTGCCCCGAATAAGGAGCGATGCGCGCGCACCGAGTCCTCTTTGAGACGCTGTCCCTCCCCGCAGGCCTCAGTTTCCACCCGTTCCGAGCACTTTCAGACGATTGGAGGCCCGCCCGGAGGCCAGGATTTCCTGGTCCCCCGTGACAGAGGGGCAAAACTTGCCTCGAAAAGAAGGCCACCCGCGCACGTAGTCCTCTTTGAGATGCTGTCCCTCTGCGCAGGCCTCTGTTTCTGCCCGTTCTGAGCACGTTCCTACAGTCGGAGGCCTGCACGGAGGCCGCGATTTGCGGCCCCACCCTGACAGAGGGCCAAAGTTGCATGAAAAGAGGGCGACATGGACACGCCCAGCCCTCTTTTAGACGCTGTCCCTCAGCGCAGGCCTCCGTTTCCGCCCATTCCGAGCACGTTCCGACGATCGGAGGCCCGCCCGGAGACTGGGATTTCCTGGACCCACGCTGACAGAGACGCAAAAGTTGCCCAGAACAAACGGCGATGTGCGCATTTAATCCTCTTGGTGACGCTGTCCCTATGCGCAGGCCTCTGTTTCCGCCCGTTCCAAGCGCACTCTGACGGTCGGAGGCATGTCCGGAGGCTGGGATTTCCCAGCCCCACGCTGACATAGGACTAAAGTTGCCCGAAAAAAAGGGCGACGTGCCCACATAATCCCGTTGAAGACACTGTCCCTACGCGTAGGCCTAGGTTTCCGCAAGTTCCGAGCTCGTTCCGAAGGTCAGAAGCCTGCCCGGAAGCCCCGATTTCCTGGCTCCTCACTGACAGTGTGGCAAAAGTTGCCCTGAATAAAGGGCGACGCGCTCGCACCTAGTCCTCTTTGACATGCTGTCCCTCTGCACAGGCCTCCGTTTCTGCACGTTCCGAGCGCGTTCCAACGGTTGCTGGCCCTCCCGAAGACCGGAATTTCCCGGCTCCACCATGACAGAGGGGCAAAAGTTGCCCCGAAATATGGGCGACAAGCGCACCAAATCATGTTGAACATGCTGTCCCTACACGCAGGACTCCGTTTCTGCCCGTTCCGAGCGCGTTCCGATGGTCGGAGGCCCTCCTGGAGGCTGGGATTTCTTGGCTCCACCATGATAGAGGGGCAAAAGTTGCCTCGAGAAAAGGGTGACGTGCATGCCTAGTCCTCCTTCAGATGCTGTCCCTACGCGCAGGCCTCCGTTTCTGCCCTTTCCGAGCGCGTTCCGATGGTGGTAGGCCTATCTGGAGGCCAAGATTACCCGGCTCCACCATGACAAAGTTGCAAATGCTGCTTCGAAAAGAAGTTCACGCACGCACCTAGTCCTCTTTGAGACGCTGTCCCTACGCGCAGGCCTCCGTTTCTGCCCGTTCTGAGAGCATTCCTACATTAGGAGGCTGCCCGGAGGCCGCGATTTCTCAGCCCCATGCTGACAGAGCAGCAAAAGTTGCCTGGAAAAATGGGCGACTTGCTAACCTAAGTCTGCTGGAGACGCTGTCCCTCTGCGCCGGCCTCTGTTTCTGCCTGTTCCAAGCACGTTCCGACGGTCGGAGGCCCGTCCTGAGGCCGCGATTTCCCGGTCCCACCCTGACAGAGGGGAAAATGTTGCCCCGAAAAGAGGGCGATGCAGACACACCAAGTCTACTTGGAGACACTGTCCCCCCGATCAGGACTCCGTTTCCTCCCGTTCCGAGTGCGTTCCGATGTTCAGAGGCCGGTCTGGAGGCCAGGATTTCCCGGCTCCACCATGACAGAGGGGCAAAAGTTGCTCCGGAAAAAGGGGGACGCGCGCAAATAGTCCTCTTTGAGACGCTTTCCCTCTGCGCAGGCCTCCGTTTCCACCAGTTCCGAGCGTATTCCAACATTTAGTGGCGTACGCGGAGGCCACGATTTCCTGCCCAAATCTTTACAGAGAGGCAAAAGTTGCCCCGAAAGTAGAGCGACGCGCGCGCACCCTGTTTTCTTTCATACGCTGTCCTTCCGTGAAGGCCCTTGTTTCTGCCCGTTCCGAGTACATTCCAACGGTTGGAGGCCCGCCAGAGGCAGCGATTCCCCAGCCCCCACTCTGACAGCGGGGCAAAAGGTTCACCGAAAACAGAGCGACACACGCGTACCCAGTCTTCTTGGAGACACTGTCACTCTGCTCAGGACTCCGTTTCTCCTCGTTCCGAGCGCGTTCCGACGTTCAGAGGCCCATCTGGAGAACAGGATTTCCCGGCTCCACCGTGACAGAGGAGCAAAAGTTGCCCCGAACAGAGGGCCAAACGGACACACCTAGTCCTCTTGGAGACGTCCCTCGCACAGACCTCAGTTTCGGCGCGTTCCAAGCACGTTACGATGGTCGGAGACCTGCCCGGAGGCTGCGATTTCCCAGCCCCACCCTGACAGAGGGGCAAAAGTTTCCCCGAAAAAAAGGAAACGCGCGCGCACCTAGTCCCCTTTGAGACGCTGTACCTCCGTGCAGGCCTCCGTTTCTGCCCCTTCCGAGGGCATTCCAACGGTCGTAGGCCCGTCTGAAGGCCAGGATTTCGCGGCTCCACAGTGACAGAGGGGCAAATTTTGCTTCAAAAAGAGGGTGACGTGGACACACCTAGTCCTCTTTGAGACGCTGTCCGTCCACGCAGGCCTCCGTTTCCAAATGTACCGATCGTGTTCCAAGGGTCGGAGGCCCACCCGAAGGCCGAGATTTCCCGGCCCCACGCTGACAGAGAGGCAAAGGTTGCCTGAAAAGAGGGCGACCCGGACACACCTAGTCCTCTTTGAGACTCTGTCCCTCTGCTAAGGCCTCTGTTTCTGCCCGTTCCGAGTGTGTTCCGACTGTCGAAGGACCGCCCGGAGGCCGGGATATCCCGGTTCCACTGCGACAGAGGGACAAATGTTGCTTCTAAAAGAGGGCCACTCGCCCACGTAGTCCTCTTTGAAACGCTGTCCCTCTGCGCAGGCGTCCGTATCCGCACGTTCCGAATGCATTCCAATGGTCGGAGGCCCGCCCGGAAGCATCGATTTCCCGGCCCCACCCTGACAGATGGGCAAAAGTTGCCCCGAAAAGATTGCGACGTGGACACACCTAGTCCTTTTTGAGACTCTGCCCCTCCGCTAAGGCCTCTGTTTCCGCCCGTTCCGAGTGCGTTCCGGCGGTCGGAGGCCCGCCGGAAGGCCAGGATTTCTTGGCCCCACGCTGGCAGAGAGCTAAATCTTGCCCGGAAATAAGGGCGACGAGAGCACCTAGTCCTCTTTGAGACGCTGTACCTCTGCTCAAGCCTCCGTTTCCGCCCCTTCCGAGTGCGTTCCTACGTTCAGAGGCCTGTCTGGAGGCCAGGATTTCCCGGATCCACTGTAACAGAGGGGCAAATGTTGCCCCGAAAAGAGGGCGACACGGACACCCCAAGTCTTCTTGGAGACACTGTCCCTCTGATCAGGACTCTGTTTCCGCCGGTTCCGAGCGCGTTCCGATGTTCAGAGGCCCGTCTGGAGGCCAGGATTTCCCGGCTCCACCATGACAGAGGGGCAAAAGTTGCTCGGAAAAAAGGGAGACGCACGCAAATAGTCCTCTTTGAGACGCTTTCCCTCCGCGCAGGCCTCCGCTTTCACCAGTTCCGAGCGTATTCCAACGTTTAGTGGCGCACCCGGAGGCCACGATTTCCCGCCCAAATCTTTACAGAGAGGCAAAAGTTGCCCCGAAAGTAGAGCGACGCGCGCGCACCCTGTTTTCTTTCATACGCTGTCCTTCCGTGAAGGCCCTCGTTACTGCCCGTTCCGAGCACGTTCCAACGGTCAGAGGCCCGCCAGAGGCAGCGATTTCCCAGCCCCCACTCTGACAGTGGGGCAAAAGGTGCACCGAAAACAGAGCGACACACGCGTACCCAGTCTTTTGGAGACACTGTCACTCTGCTCAGGACTCCGTTTCTCCTCGTTCCGAGAGCGTTCCGACGTTCAGAGGCCCATCTGGAGAACAGGATTTCCCGGCTCCACCATGACAGAGGAGCAAAAGTTGCCCCGAACAGAGGGCCACACAGACACACCTAGTCCTCTTGGAGACGTAGTCCCTCAAACAGACCTCAGCTTCTGCGCGTTCCGAGTATGTTACGATGGTCGGAGACCTGCCCGGAGGCTGCGATTTCCCAGCCCCACCCTGACAGAGGGGCAAAAGTTTCCCCGAAAAAAAGGAAACGCGCGCGCACCTAGTCCCCTTTGAGACGCTGTACCTCAGCGCAGGCCTCCGTTTCTGCCCCTTCTGAGGGCATTCCAACGGTCGTAGGCCCGTCTGAAGGCCAGGATTTTGCGGCTCCACAGTGACAGAGGGGCAAATGTTGCTTCGAAAAGAGGGTGACGTGGACACACCTTGTCCTCTTTGAGACACTGTCCGTCCACGCAGGCCTCCTTTTCCACCCGTACCGATCATGTTCCAAGGGTCGAAGGCCCGCCCGAAGGTCAGGATTTCCCGGCCCCACGCTGGCAGAGGGGCAAAATTTGCCCGGAAATAAGGGCGACGCGCGCACCTAGTCCTCTTTGAGACACTGTACCTCTGAGCAGGCCTCCGTTTCCGCCCCTTCCGAGCGCGTTCCGATTTTCGCAGGCCCGTCTGGAGGCCAGGATTTCCCGGCTCCACTGTGACCGAGGGGAAAAGTTGCCTCGAAAAGAGGGCGATGCGGACACACCAAGTCCTCTTCGAGACGGTGTCCATCCGCGCAGGCCTCCGTTTCTCCCCGTTCTGAACGCGTTCCTACAGTCGGAAGCCCCAACGGATGCCACAATTTCCCGGCCCCACCCTGAGAGAGGGCCAAAAGTTGCCTTAAAAGAGGGCGACACGCACACACCTAGTCCTCCTTGAGACGCCGTACCTCAGCGCAGGCATCCGTTTCTGCCACTTCCAAGGGCGTTCCAACGGTCAGAGGCCCGTCTGAAGGCCAGGATTTCCCGGCTCCACTGTGACAGAGGAGCAAATTTTGCTTCAAAAAGAGGGTGACGTGGACACACCTAGTCCTCTTAGAGACGCTGACCGTCCACGCAGGCCTATGTTTCCAAATGTACCGAACGTGTTCCAAGGGTCGGAGGCCCGCCCAAAGGATGGGTTTTCCCGGCCCCACGCTGACAGAGAGGCAAAGGTTGCCTGAAAAGAGGGCGACCCGGACACACCTAGTCCTCTTTGAGAGTCTGTCCCTCCGCTAAGGCATCCGTTTCCGCCCGTTCCAAGTGCGTTCCGATGGTTGTGTGCATGTCTGGAGACCAGGATTTCCCAGCTCCACCATGACAAACGGGCAAAGGTTGCTTCGAAATGAGGGCCACGCCGGAATCTAGTCCTCTTTGAGACGGTGTCCACCTGCACAGGCCTCCGTTTCCGCCCGTTCCAAGCGCGTTCCGACGGTCGCAAGCCTGCTCAGGTGCTGGGATTTCCCGGTCCCACTCTGACAGAGAGGCAAATGTTGCCCAGAAAAAAGGGTGACGTGCGCACTTAATGCTGATGGAGACGCTGTCCCTAAGCACAGGCCTCCGTTTCCGCCTGTTGCAAGCACGTACTGACGGTTGGAGGGCGGCCCGAAGGCTGGGATTTCCCGGCCACACGATGACAGAGGGGCAAAAGTTGCCCCAAAAAGAGGGCCAAGAGGACACACCTAGTCCTCTTTGAGATGATGTCCTTCGAGCAGGCCTCCATTTCCGCCCATTCCGAGTGCGTTCCGACGGTCGGAGGCCCGCCCGGAGGCCGCGATTTCCCGGCACAACTCTGACAGAGGGGCAAAAGTTTCCCCAAAAAGAGGGTGACGTGGACACACCTAGTCCTCTTTGAGACGCTGCCCCTCCACGCAGGCCTCCGTTTCCACCCGTTCCGAGCGCGTTCCGATGGTCGGAGGCCTGCCCGGAGGCCTCTATTTCCCGGCCCCACCCTGACAGAGGCTCAAAAGTTTCCCCAAAAAGAGGGTGATGAGGACACACCTAGTCCCCTTTGAGATGCTGTCCCTCCGCGCAGAAATCCGTTTCCGCCCATTCCGTGCGCGTTCCGACGGTCGGAGGCCCGCCCGGAGGCCGTGATTTCCTGGCCCCACCCTGACAGAGGGCCAAAACTTTCCTGAAAAGAGGGCGACACGGACACACCTAATCCTGTTTGAGACGCTGTCCCTCCATGCAGGCCTCCGTTTCCGCCTGTTCTAAGAGCGTTCCGACGGTCAGAGGCCTGCCTAGAGGCCGCGATTTCCTGGCTCCACCCTCACAGAGGGGGAAAAGTTGCCCTGAAAAAGGCCGACGCGCACGCACCTAGTCCTCTTTGAGATGCTGTCCCTCTGCGCAGGGTTCCATTTCCGCCTGTTCAGAGCACGTTCCGACGGTCGGAGTCCGGGCCGGAGCCCAGGATTTCCCGGCCCCACGCTGACAGAGAGGCAAAAATTATCCTGAAAACAGGGCGACGTGCGCGCACCTAGTCCTCTTTGAGACTGTGTCCCTCCACGCAGGACTCCATTTCCGCCTGTTCCGAGCGCGTTCCGACTGTCGGAGGCCCGCCCGGAAGCCCCGATTTCCCGGCCCCACTCTGACAGAGGGCCAAAAGTTTCCTGAAAAGAGGGCCACCCGTGCGCACCTAGTCCACTTGGAGACACTGTCCCTACGCGCAGGACACCGTTTCCTCCCGTTCCGAGTGTGTTCCAATGGTCGGAGGTCCTCCCGGAGGCTGTGATTTCCCGGCGCACCCTGAAAGAGGGCAAAAGTTGCCCCAAAAATAGGATGAAGCGGACACAGCTAGACCCCTTTGAAATGCTTTCCCTCCGCGCAGGCTTCCATTTCCGCCCGTTACAAGCGTGTTCCGACGGTCGGAGGCCCGCCCGGAGGCCATGATTTCGCGGCTCCACCCTGACAGAGGGGCAAAAGGCACCCAAAAACAGGGCTACGCTCGCACAGCTAGTTCTCTTTGAGACACTATACCTCCAAGATGGCCTCCGTTTCCGCCCGTTCCGAGTGCTTTTCGATGGACGGAGACTCACCCGGAGGCCGCGATTTCCCAGCCCCACCATAACAGAGGGGCAAAAGTTGCCTGAAAAGAGGGTGACACGGACACTCCTATTCCTCTTTGAGACGCTGTCCTTCTGAGCAGGCCTTCGTTTCGCCCCTTCCAATCGCATTCCGACGGTCGGAGGCCTGTCCGGAGGCATCGATTTCCCGGCCCCACACTGACAGAGGGGCAAAAGTTGCCCCGAAAACAGGGCGATGCACGCGCGCCTTGTTCACTTGGAGACAGTGTCCCTCCGCGCAGAACTCCATTTCCGCCCATTCCGAGCATGTTCCAATGGTCGGAGGCCCTCCCGGAGGCCGTGCTTTCCCGGCCCCACTCTGACAGAGGGGTAAAATTTACCCCAAAAAGGGGGTGATGGGGATGCACGTAGTTCTCTATGAGACGGTGTCCCTCGGCGCAGGCCTCCGTTTCCGCCCGTTCCGAGCGCGTACTGACAGTTGGAGGCCCGCCCAGAAGCCAGGATTTCCCGATCCCCACCTTGACAGAGAGGCAAAAGTTGCCCCGAAACGAGGGCGACACGCGCGCACCTTGTTTTCTTTGAGATGCTGTCCCTCCGCGCAGGCCTCCGTTTCTGCTCTTTCTGAGCCCGTTCCTACAGTCGGAGGCCCACCCAGAGGCCGCGATTTCCCGGCCCCACCCTGACAGAGGACCAAAAGTTGCCTGGGAAGAAGGCGACACGGACACACCTAGTCTTCTTTGAGACACTGTCCCTCCGAGCACACCTCCGTTTCCACCCGTTCCGAGCACATTCTGATGGTCGGAGGCCCACCCGGAAGCCAGGTTTCCCAGACCCAGCCTGACAGAGGGGCAAAAGTTACCCCGAAAACAAGGCTACGCGCACGCACCTTGTCCTCTTTGAGACGCTGTCCCTCCCCGCAGGCCTCCGTTTCTACCCCTTCCGAGGGGGTTCCGACGGTTGGAGGCCCTCCCAGAGGCCTGGATTTCCCGGCCACACCCTGACAGAGGGGAAAAAGTTACCTTGAAAATAGGGCGACGCGCGCGCACATAGTCCTCTTTGAGACGCTGTCCCTCTGCGCAGGCCTTCGTTTGCGCTCCTTCCAAGCATGTTCTGATGGTCGGAGGCCCAGCTGGAGGCCGCGATTTCCCAGCCCCACCCTGACAGAGGGGCAAAAGTTGCCCCAAAAAGAGGGTAACGCGGACACACCTAGTCCTCTTTGAGACGCTGTCCCTCCACGCAGGCCTCTGTTTCCGCCCATTCCGAGGGCGTTTCGATGGTCGGTGCCACATCCGGAGGCCGGGATTTCCCGGCCCCACATTGACAGAGGGGGAAAAGTAGCCAAGAAAACAAGGGGACGCCCGCGCACCTAGTCCTCTTGGATACGCTTTTCTTCCACGCAGCCCTCGGTTTCTGCCCATTCGGAGCACTTTCCGACGGTCGGAGGCCTGCCCGGAGGCCGCGTTTTCCCGGCCCCACCCTGACAGAGGACCAAAAGTTGCCGCGATTAGAGGGCTACGCGGATACACCTAGTACTCTCTGAGACGCTGTCCCTCCGCGTAGGCATCCATTTCCGCCCGTTCCAAGTGCGTTCCGACGGTCAGTGACCCGCCCAGAGGCCGCGATTTCCTGACCCCACCCTGACAGAGGGGCAAAAGTTGCCCGGAAAACAGGGCGACGCCCGCGCACCTAGACCTCTTTGAGACGCTGTCCCTGCACGCAGGACTCCGTTTCCGCCCGTTCCAAGTAAATTCAACGTACGGATGCCCGCCTGGAGGCCGCGATTTCCCGGCCCTACCCTGACATGAGGGCAAAAGTTGTCCCAAAAAGAGGGCGACGAGGACACGCCTAGTCCTCGTTGAGACGCTGTACCTCAGCGCAGGCCTCCATTTCCCCCGTTCTGAACACGTTCTGACGGTCGGAAGCCCGCCCAGAGGCTGGGATTTCCCGGCCGCATGCTGACAGAAGGGCAAAAGTGGCCCGAAAACAGGGGGACGCGCGCGTACCTGGTCCTCTTGGAGACGCTGTTCCTTCACGCAGGCCTCCATTCCCGCCCGTTCTGAGCATGTTCCGATGGTCTGAGGTACGCCCGGAGGCTGGGATTTCCTGGCTCCACCCTGACAGAGGGGCAAAAGTTGCCCCGAAAAGAGGGCGGCGCCCGTGCACCTAGTCTTCTTTGATACTCTGTCCCTCGCGTAGGCCTCCGTTTCCGCATGTTCCAAGCGCGGTCCGACGATCGGAGGCACGACCGGATTCCGCAATTTCCCGGCCCCACCCTAAGAGAGAGGCAAAAGTTGCCCCGAAAAGAGGGCGACGCACGGGCACCTAGTCCTCTTTGAGACACTGTCCCTCCGCGCAGGCCTCCGTATCCGCCACTTCCGACCCTGTTCCTATGGTCGGAGGCCACCCGGAGGCTCCGATTTCCCAGACCCTCCCTGACAGAGGGGCAAACGTTGCCCCGAAAAGAGGGCGACGCAGGCGCACCTAGTCCTCGTTGAAACGCTGTCCCTCCACGCAGGTCTCCATTTCTGCCCGTTCGGAGCATGTCCTGATGATCAGAGACCCGTCCGGAGGCCGCGATTTCCCAGCCCCACCTAGACAGATGGGCAAAAGTTGCCCCGAAAAGAGGGCCTCGCGGACACCGCCAGTCCTCTTTGAGATACTGTCCCTCCACAAAGGCCTCTATTTCCAACCATTCCAGGCATGTTCCCACGGTCGCAGGCCCGCCCGGAGGCCGCGATTTCCTGGCCCCAGCCTGAAAGAGGGGCAAAAGTTGCCCCGAAAGCAGGGCGACGTGCGTGCACCTAGGCCTCTGGGAGACCCTGTCCCTCTGCTCAGGCCTCTGTTTCAACCCTTTCCGAGCATGTTCCGACGGTCGGAGGCCCCCCCCCCAGGCCGCGATTTCCCAGCCCCAACCCTGACAGAGGGGCCAAAGTGGCCCCGAAAAGAGGGCCACGCAGATACCCCCAGTCCTCTTTGAGATGCTGTCCCTCGCACAGGCCTCCGTTTACGCCACTTCCGACCCCGTTCCTATGGTCAGAGGCCCGCCCGGAGGCTGCGATTACCCAGACCCTCCCTGACAGAGGGGCAAATGTTACCCCGAAAACAGGGCGATGCGCCCGCGCCTCGTCCTCTTTGAGACGCTGTCCCTCCGTGCAGGCCTCCATTTCCGCCAGTTCCGAGCGTGTTTCGACGGTCGGAGGCCCGCCTGGAGGCCTTTATTTCCCCACCCCACCCTGACAGATGGGCAAAAGTTGCCCCGAAAAAAGAGCGACGCGCGCACACCTTGTCCTCTTTAAGATGCTGTCACTCATGCAGGCCTTTGTTTTGGCCCATTCCGAAGGGGTTCTGATGGTTGGTGGTCCGCCAGAAGTCGCGATTTCCCACCCCTCCCTGACAGACGGGCAAAAGTTGCCACGAAAAGATGGCGACGTGCGCGTACCTAGTCCTCTTTGAGACGCTGTCCCTCCGCGCAGGACTCCATGTCCACCCGTTCCGAGCGCGATCCGACTTTTGGATGCCCACCCAGAGGCTGCAATTTCCCGGCTCCGCCCTGACAGAGGGGCAAAAGTTGCCCCAAAAAGAGGGTAACGCGGACACACCTAGTCCTCTTTGAGACGCTGTCCCTCCACGCAGGCCTCTGTTTCCGCCCGTTCCGAGGGCGTTTCAATGGTCGGTGACACATCCGGAGGCCGGGATTTCCCAGCCCCACATTGACAGAGGGGAAAAAGTAGCCAAGAAAACAGGGGGACGCCCGCGCACCTAGTCCTCTTGGATACGCTGTCCCTCCACGCAGCCCTCGGTTTCCGCCCGTTCGGAGCACTTTCCGACGGTCGGAGGCCCGCCTGGAGGCAGCGATTTCCTGACCCCCACATTGACAGAGGGGAAAAAGTTAACCGAACGGAGGGCGAACCGCGCACACTTAGTTTTCTTTGATACACTGTCCTTCCGCGCAGGCCTCTGTTTCCGCCTGTTCCGAGCACGTTCCGACGGTCGGAGGCCCCCCCCAGTGGCCGGGATTTTCCGGCCCCACCCTGACAGAGAGGCAAAAGTTGACCGTGAAACAGGGCGATGCGCGCGCACTTAGTCCTCTTTGAGGCACTGTCCCTCCGCGCAGGCCTCCGTTTCCACCTGTTCTGAGCACGTTGCGATGGTCGGAGTCTTGCCCAGAGGCCGCGATTTCCCCGCCCGCACCCTGACAGAGGGGCAAACTTTGCCCGGAAAGGAGGGCGATGCACATGCACCAAGTCCTCTTTGAGACTCTGTCCCTCCACGCAGGTCTCCATTTCCGCACGTTCTGAGCGCCTCCTGACGGTCAGAGACCCGTCCGGAGGTCACGATTTCCCGGCCCCACCCTGACAGATGGGCAAACTTGCTGCGAAAAGAGGGCCTCGCGGACACCCCCAGTCTTTTTTGAGACAGTGTCCCTAGGCGCAGGCCTCTATTTCCATCTGTTCCAAGCGCGTTCCCACGTTCGGATTCCCGCCCGGAGGCCGCGATTTCCCGACCCCACCCTGACCGAGGGCCAAAAGTTGCCCGGAAAACAATGCGACGCAAGTGCACCTAGTCCTTTTTGAGGCGCTGTCCCTCCGCACAGGCCCCCGCTTCCGCCGTTCCGAGCACGTTCTGACGGTCGGAGGCCCCCCCTGAAGGGCGGGATTTTCCGGCCACACCCTGACAGAGAGGCAAAAGTTGACCGTGAAACAAGGCGATGCACGCGCACCTAGTCCTCTTTGAGGCGCTGTCCCTCTGCGCAGGCCTCCATTTCTGCCCGTTCCAAGCACATTCCGACGGTCAGAGGCCACCCCGAAGTCCATGATTTCCTGGCCCCACCCTGACAGAGAGGCAAAAGGTGACCGGGAAACAGGGCGACGCACGCGCACCTAGTCCTCTTTGAGGCACTGTCCCTCCATGCAGGCCTCCGTTTCTGCTCGTTCAGAGTGCGTTCCGTCAGTCGGAGCCCCACCCGGAGGCCGCGATTTCCCGGCCCCACCCTGACAGAGAGGCAAAAGTTGCCCCGAAACAGGGTGACGCGCGCGCACTAGTCATCTTTGAGGCGCTGTCCCTCCGCGCATGTCTCCGTTTCCGCCAGTTCCGAGCACGTTCCGACAGTCGGAGGCCCGCCCGGAGGCCGGGATTTCCCGACCCAACCATGAAAGAGAGTCAAAAGTTGCCCCGAAAGCCTGGGGACCCAGGCGCACCGAGTCCTCTTTGGGACGGTGTTCCTCGCGCAAGACTCCTTTTCCACTCGTTCCAAACGCGTTCCGACGATCGGAGACTCACCCGTATGCCAGGATTTCCCGGCTCCACTGTGACAGATGGGCAAAAGTTTCCTCGAAAAGAGGGCAACGGGTGCTCGTAGTCCTCTTGGAGCCGCTGTCCCCCTGTGCAGACCTCCGTTTCTGCCCATTCCGAGCGCATTCTGACAGTCGGAGGCCCTCCCTCAAGCCGGGATTTCCCGGCCCTACCCTGACAGAGGGGCAAAAGTTGCCCGGAAAAAGTGGCGATGTGCGCCCGTAATCCTGTTGGAGAGGCTGTCCCTATGCGCAGGCCACCGTTTCCGCCCGTTCCGAGCACGTTCTGATGGTCGGAGCCCTCCCTAAGGCCGGGATTTCCCAGCCCTACACTGACAGAGGGGCAAAAGTTGCCTCAAAAAGAGGGCAACGCGCGAACGTAGTCCTCTTTGAGACGCTGTCCCTCCGCGCAGGCCTCCGTTTCCGCCCATTCCAAGCATGTTCTGATGGTTGGAAGCCCGACTGAATGCCGGGATTTCCCGTCCCCACACTGACAGAGAGGCAAAAGTTGCCAGAAAAAGGGCGACACGCGCAACTAATCCTGTTAGAGACGCTGTCCCTCCGCGCAGGCCTCCGTTTTTGCTCGTTCTGAGTGCGGTCCGACGGTCAGTGGTCCTTGTGGAGGCCAGGATTTTCATGTTCCACCATGACAGAGGGGCAAAAGTTGCTTCGAAAAGATGGCGACGCGTGAACGTAGTCGTCTTTGAGACGCTGTCCCTCCGCGCAGGGCTCCGTTTCTGCCCGTTCCGAGCACATTCCTACAGTAGGAGGCCCGCCCGCAGGCCGCGATTTCCTGGCCACACGCTGACAGATGGGCAAAAGTTACCCCGAAAATAGGGTGACGCGCGCACACCTACTCCTGTTTGAGACGCTGTCCCTCCACGCAGGCCTCCGTTGCCTCCCGTTCCAAGTACGTTCCAATAGTCGGAGGCCCGCCGGGAGGCCGCGATTTCCCGGCCCCTTACTGACAGAGGGGCAAAAGTTGCCTGGAAAAAAGGGCGACGCGCACACCTGATCCTGTTGGAGACGCTGTCCCTCCATGCAAGCCTCTGTTTTTGCCCATTACGATCGTGTTCCGACGGTCGGAGGCCCGTCTGGAGGCCAGGATTTCCTGTCTGCCCCATGACAGAGGGGCAAAGTTTGCCTCGAAACCAGGGCAACGCGCGCACGTAGTCCTCTTTGAGACGCTGGCTTTTCGCCCAGGCCTCCGCTTCTGCCCGTCCCGAGGGCTTCCTACAGTGGGATGCCCGCCCGGAGGCTGCGATTTCCCTGCCCCACCCTGACAGAGGGCCTAATTTTACCTGAAAAGAGGGCGACACGGACACACCTAGTCCTCTTTGAGAGGCTGTCCCTCCGCGCATGCCTCCGTTTCCCCCCGTTCTGATGGCATTCCGACGATCGGAGGCCCGCCCGGAGGCCAGGATTTCCCGGCTCCACCGTGATAGTTGGGCAAAACTTGCCTCGAAAAGAGGGCAACACGCGAACGTAGTCCTCTTTGAGAAGCTGTCCGTCTGCGCAGGCCTCCCTTTCTGCCTGTTCTGTGAGCGTTCCGATGGTCTGAGAACCGCCTGGAGCCCAGGATTTCCAGGCTCCACCCTGACAGAGGGGCAAAAGTTACCTGGAAAAAAGTGCGACGCGCGCACCTAATCCTGTTGGAGACGGTGTCCCTCCACGCAGGCCTTCGGTTCCGCCGGTTCCGGGCGCGTTCCGACGATCGTAGGCCCGTCTGGAGGCCAGGATTTCCCAGCTCCACCGTGACAGAGGGGCAAAAGTTGCCTCGAAAAGAGGGCGACACGGACACACCTACTCCTCTTTGAGACGCTGGCCCTCCGCACAGGCCTCCATTTCCCCCCCGTTCCAAGCGCTTTCCGATGGTCGGAGGCCCGCCCAGAGGGCGCGATTTCCAGGCCGCACAAACAGAGGGGAAAAAGCTGCCCCGAAAAGAGGGCAACGCAGACAAACGTAGTCCTCTTTGAGACGCTGTCCCGCCAATCCAGCCTCTGTTTCCACCCGTACCGGGCGCGTTCCGACGGTCGGAGGCCCACCCAAAGACCAGGATTTCCCGCCCCCACGCTGACAGAGAGGCAAAAGTGGCCGGAAAAAAGGGCGATGCGCGCACCTAATCCTGTTGGAGATTCTGTCCCTCCGCGCAGGCCTCAGTATCCATCCCTTCCGAGTGCTTTCCGTCGTTCGTAGGCCCATCTGGAGGCTAGGATTTCCCTGCTCCACTGTGACAGAGGGGCAAAAGTTGCCTCGAAAAGAATGCCAGGTGCGCTCCTAGTCCTCTTTGAGACGATGTCCCTCCACGCAGGCCGCCTTTTCTTCCCGTTCCGAGCGCATTCCTATCATCGGAATCCTGCCCGGAGGCCACGATTTGCCGGCCCCACCCTGACAGACGGTCAAAATTTGCCTGAAAATAGGGCGACACGGACATACCTAGTCCTCTTTGAGACGCTGTCCATCTGCGCGGGCCTCCGTTTCTGCAAGTTCCGAGGACGTTCTAACGGTCGGAGGCCAGCCCGGAGGCCACAATTTCCCATAGCCATCTGACAGAGGGGCAAATGTTGCCCTGAAATGAGGGTTATGCTGACACACCCAGACCTCTGGGAGACGCTGTCCCTGGCGCGGGCATCTGTTTCTGCCCATTCTGAGCACATTCCGAAGTTTGGATTCCAGCCCAGAGGCCGCGATTTCCTGGCCTCACCCTGACAGAGGGGCAAAAGTTGCCCCAAAAAGAGGGGGATGCAGGCGCACCTGGTCCTCTTTGAGATGCTGTCCCTCCACCCAGGCCTCCCTCTCCGCCCATTCTGAGCGCGAACCTACAGTCGGAAGCCCGCCCGGAGGCCGGGATTTCCCAGGCCCACACTGACAGAAGGCGAAAAGTTGCCTGAAAAGAAGGCGACATGTACACAACCAGTCTTCTTATAGAGGCTGCCCCAATGCGCAGGCCTCCGTTTCCACCCGTTCCGAGTGCGTTCCGACGGTCGGAGGCCTGCCCGAAGGCCAGGATATCCCGGCCCCACGCTGACAGAGACGCAAAAGTTGCCCGGAAAAAAGGGCGACGCGCACACCTAATCCTATTGGAGACGCTGTAACTATGCGCAGGCCTCCGTTTCCACCTGTTCCGATCGCGTTCCGAAGGTCGGAGGACCACCCAGGGGCTGCAATTTCCCGGCTCCACCCTGACAGAGGGGCAAAAGTTGCCCCGAAAACAGGGCGACGCGCGCGCACCTAGTCCACTTGGAGACACTGTCCCACCGCGCAGGACTGCTTTTCCGCCCGTTCCGAGCACGTTCCAATGGTCAGAGACCTGCACAGAGGCCGCGATTTCCCGGACGCACCCTGACAGAGGGGCAAAAGTTACCCCGAAAGGAGGGCGAAGCACGCGCAACTAGTCCTCTTTGAGACGCTGTCCCTCCGCACAGACCTCCGTTTCCGCCCGTTCCCTGCGCATTCTGACTGTTGGTGGCCCGCCAGGAGGCCACGATTTCCCAGCCCCACCCTCACACAGGGGCAAAAGTTGCCCCGAAAACAGGGCGACGCAGACACAACTAGTCCTCTTTGAGACGCTGTCCCTCCGCGCAGGCCTCCATTTCCGCCCGCTCCTAGCGCATTCCGAGTGTCGGAGGCCTGCACGGAGGCCGCGATTTCCCAGCCCCACCCTGACAGAGGAGCAAAAGTTACCCCGAATGGAGGGCAAAGCACGCGCAACTAGTCCTCTTTGAGACGCTGTCCCTCCGCGCAGGCCTCCATTTCCTCCCGTTCCGAGCGCGTTCCGACGGTTGGAGGCCACCCGGAGCCCGCGATTTCCCGGCCCCACCCTGACAGAGGGCCAAAAGTTGCATGAAAAGAGGGCGACACGGACACTCCTAGAAATCATTGGGATGCTGTCCATCCACGCAGGCCTCCGTTTCTGCCCATTCTGAGCATGGGCCGACGGTAGGAGGCCCGTCCGGAGCCCAGGATATCCCGGCTGCACCCTGACAGAGGGGCAAAAGTTACCCTGAAAACATGGCGACGCGCGCGCACCTTGTACTCTTTGCGACGCTGTCCCTCCGCACAGGCCTCCGTTTCCGCCCGTTCTATGCGCATTCCGACTGTTGGTGGCCCACCAGGAGGCCGTGATTTCCGGGCCCCACCCTGACAGAGGGGCAAAATTTGCCCCGAAAGAGGGCGACGCGGGCACACCTAGTCCTCTTTGAGACGCTATCTTTGCGCGCAGGCCTCCGTTTCTGCCCGTTCCGAGGGCATTGCAATGGTTGGAGGCCCGCCCGGAGGCCGTGATTTCCTGGCCCCACCCTGACAGAGGTGCAAAAGTTGCCCCGAAAAGAGGTCGACGAGGACGCTCGTAGTTCTCTTTGAGACGCTGTCCCTCGGCACAGGCCTCCGTTTTCACCCGTTCTATGCGCATTCCGACTTTCTGGGGCCGCCCGAGGGCGGCGATTTCCCGGCCCCACCCTGACAGAGCGGCAAAAGTTGCCCCGAAAACAGGGCGACGCGCGCGCACCTAGTCAACGTGGAGACAGAGTCCCTCCGGGCAGGAGTCCGTTTCCGCCCGTTCCGAGCGCATTCCAATGGTCGGAGGCCCTTCCAGAGACCATGATTTCCTGGCCCCACCCTGACAGAGGGGCAAAAGCTGCCCCGAAAAGATGGCGACGCGGATGCACGTAGTTCTCTTTGGGACGCAGTCCCTCCACGCAGGCCTCCTTTTCCGCACCTTCCCAGCGCGTTCCGACGGTTGGAGGCCCGCCTGGAGGCCGCGATTTCCCGGCCCCACCCTGACAGTGGGGCAAAAGCTGCCCCGAAAAGATGGCGACGTGGATATACCTAGTACTCTCTGAGACGCTGTCCCTCCGTGTAGGCATCCATTTCCGCCCTTTCCAAGTGCGTTCCGACGGTCGGTGACCCGCCCGGATGCTGCGATTTCCCGGACCCACCCTGGCAGATTGGCAATGTTTGGCCTGAAAACAGGGGGACACACGTGCAACTAGTCCTCTTGGAGACGCTGTCGCTCTGCACAGGCCGCGATTTTCCGGCCACACCCTGACAGAGAGGCAAAAGTTGCTCCAAAAAGAGGGCCTCGCGGACACCCCCAGTCTTTTTTGAGACGCTGTCCCTCAGCACAGGCCTCTCTTTCTGTCCGTTCCAAGCACGTTCCCACGTTCGGATGCCCGCCCGGAGGCTGCGATTTCCTGACCCTACCCTGACAGAGGGGTAAAAATTGCCTGGAAAACAATGCGACGCAAGCGCACCTAGTTCTTTTTCAGGTGCTGTCCCCCCGCGCAGGCCTCCGTTTCCGCCCGTTCCAAGCACGTTCCGACGGTCGGAGGCCCCCCCGGAGGCTGGGATTTTTCGGCCAAACCCTGACAGAGAGGCAAAAGTTGACTGGGAAACAGGGCGATGCGCGCGCACCTAGTCCTCTTTCAGGCGCTGTCCCTCTGCGCATACCTCTGCTTCCGCCCGTTCTGAGCGCGTTCCGACGGTCGGAGTCCCCCCTGAAGGCCAGGAGTTCCGGCTAAACACTGAGAAGGGGCAAAAGTTACCCCGAAAACAGAGCGACGTGCGCGCGCCTCGTCCTCTTTGAGATGCTGTCCCTCCGTGTAGGCCTCTATTTCTGACCATTCCAGGCATGTTCCCACGGTCACAGGCCCGCCCGGAGGCCCCAATTTCCTTGCCCCACCCTGAAAGAGGGGCAAAAGTTGCCCCGAAAGCAGGGCGACGTATGCGCACCTAGTCCTCTTGGAGACCCTGTCCCTCTTCTCAGGCCTCCGTTTCAACCCTTTCCGAGCATGTTCTGACGGTTGGAGGCCCACCCCCAGGCCATGATTTCCTGGCCCCAACCCTGACAGAGGAGCCAAAGTGGCCCCGAAAAGAGGGCCACGCAGACACCCCCAGTCCTTTTTGAGACGCTGTCCCTCGCGCAGGCCACCGTTTCCGCCCGTTCCGAGCGCGTTCCGACGGACGGAGGCCCGCCCGGGGACCACGATTTCCCAGCCCCACGCTGACAATGGGGCAAAAGTTGCCTGGAAAAAAGGGCGACGCTCACACATAATCCTGTTGGAGACGCTGGCCCTCCATGCAGGTCTCCATTTCCACCTGTTCCAAGTGCGTTCTGACCGTCAGAGTCCTGTCTGGAGGCCTTGATTTCCCGGCCCCACCCTGACAGATGGGCAAAAGTTGCTCCGAAAAGAGGGCCTCGTGGACACCCCCAGTCTTTTTTGAGACGCTGTCCCCCAGCGCAGGCCTCTATTTCCATCCGTTCCAAGCGCATTGCCACGTTCCGATGCCCGCCCAGAGGCTGCGATTTCCCGACCCCACCCTGACAGAGGGGCAAAAGTTGCCCGGAAAACAATGCGACGCAAGCGCACCTAGTCCTTTTTGAGGCGCTGTCCCTCTGCGCAGGCCTCCGTTTCCGCCCATTCCGAGCGCGTTCCGAAGGTCGGAGGCCCCCGCGAATGCCGGGATTTTCCGGCCACACCCTGACAGAGAGGCAAAAGTTGACCGGGAAACAGGGCGATGCGCGCGCACCTAGTCCTCTTTGAGGCGCTGTCCCTCCTTGCAGGCCTCCGTTTCCGCCCGTTCAGAGCGCGTTCCGTCAGTCGGAGCCCCACCCGGAGGCCGCGATTTCCCGACCCTACCCTGACAGAGGGGCAAAAGTTGCCCCGAAAACAGGGTGACGCGCGTGCACCTCGTCCTCTTTCAGACGTTGTCCCTGCACGCAGGACTCCGTTTCCGCCCGTTCCGAGTAAATTCAATGTACAGATGCCCGCCTGGAGGCCGCGATTTCCTGACCCTACCCTGACATGCGGGCAAAAGTTCTCACAAAAAGAGGGCGACGCGGACACACTTAGTCCTCTTTGAGACGCTGTACCTCTGCGCAGGCCTCCGTTTCCCCCGTTCCAAACGCGTTCTGACGGTCAGAGTCCCGCCCGGAGGCCGGGATTTCCTGGCCGCATCTTGACAGAGGGCCAAAAGTTGCCTGAAAAGAGGGCCATGCAGAAACACCTAGTCCTCTTTCGGACGCTGCCCTTCCGCGCAGTACTCCATTTCCGCCCGTTCCGAGACCGTTCCGATGGTCGGAGGCCCTCCGGGAGGCTGCGATTTCCAGGCCCATCCCTGACAGAGGGGAAAAAGTTGCCCTGAAAAGAGGGCAACGCTCACGCACATAGTCCTCTTTGATACGCTGTCCCTCCGTGCAGGCCTGCGTTTCCGCCTATTCCAAGCGCGTTCCGACGGTCAGAAGCCCGCCCGGAGTCCCCGGTTTCCCGGCCCCACCCTGACAGAGGGGCAAAAGTTGCCCCCAAAACAGGAGGAATCGCGCGCAGCTTGTCCTCTTGGAGACGCTGTCCCTCCACGCAGGCCTCCGTTTCCGCCCGTTCCGAGTGCGTTCCGACGGTCGGAGGCATGTCTGGAGACCAGGATTTCCCGGCTCCACCTTGACAAAGGGGCAAAAGTTGCCTTAAAATTGGGTGACACAGACACACTTAGTCCTCTTTTAGACGCTGTCCCTCGTGCAGGCCTCCGTTTCTGCCCCTTCCGAGCGAGTTCCTACAGTCGGGGGCTCGCCCGGAGGCCGCGATTTTCCTACCTCGCCCTGACAGATGGCCAAAAGTTGCCCGAAAAGAGGGTGACAGGGACACACCTAATCCTCTTTGAGACGCTGTCCCTCCGCGCAGGCATCCGTTTCCGCCCATAACGAGCGCGTTCCGATGATCGGAGTCCCGCCCGGAGGCCGGGATTTCCCGGCTCCTCCTGAAAGATGGGCAAAAGTTGCCTCGAAAAGAGGGCGACATGCGCACATAGTCCTCTTTGAGACACTGTGCCTCTGCACAGGCTTACGTTTCTGCCCGTTCCAAGCGCATTCCGACGATCGGAGGCCCGTCCGGAGGCTGCTATTTCCCGGCCCCACCCAGGCAGACGTGCAAAAGTTGCCTGGAAAAAATGGCGACGCGCGCACCTAACCCTGTTGGAGACGCTGTCACTACGCGCAGTCCTCAGTTTCCACCCGTTCCGAGCGCGTTCCTACGGTAGGAGGCCCACCTGAAGGCCGGGATATCCCAGTCCCACGCTGACAGGCAAAAGTTGCCTCGAAAAGAGGGCGATGTGCGCACATAGTCTTCTTTGAGACGCTGTCCCTTCACGCAGGCCTCCGTTTCTGCCCGTACCGAGCGCTTCCTACTGTGGAAGACCCGCCCGGAGGCCGGGATTTCCCGGCCCCACCCTGACAGAGGGCCAAAAGTTGCCTCAAAAAGAGGGCGATGGGCGCACGTAGTCCTGTTTGAGACGCTGTCCCTACACGGAGGCCTCCGTTTCTGCCCATTCCAAGCGCGTTCGTACAGTCGGAAGCCCGCCCGGAGGACGCGATTCCTTGGCCCCACACTGACAGAGGGCCAAAAGTTGCCTGAAAAGAGGGCGACACGGACACACCTACTCCTTTTTGAGACACTGTCCCTCCGAGCAGGCCTCAGTTTCCACCTGGTCCAAGCGTGTGCCGTTGGTGGGAGGCCCGCTCGGAACCTGGGATTTCCCGGCTCCACCCTGACAGAGGGGCTAAAGTTACACCGAAAACAGGGCGACGCGGACACTTCTAGTCCTCTTTGGGACGGTGTCCCTCCACGCAGGCCACCGTTACTGCCCCTACCGAGAGCGTTCCAACAGTCGGAGGCCCACCGAAGGCCGGGATTTCCCAGCCACACTCTGACAGAGAGGCAAAAGTTGCCCTGAAAAAAGGGTGATGCGCGAACCCAATCCTGTTAGAGACGCAGTCCCTACGCGCAGGACTCCGTTTCCGCCTGTTACGAGTGCGTTCCTACGGTCGGAAGCCAGCCCGGAGGCCACGATTCCCACCCCACCCTGACAGAGGGCCAAAAGTTGCCTGAAAAGAGGGTGACGTGGAAACACCTAGTCCTCTTTGAGACGCTGTCCCTTGCGCAGGCCTCCGTTTCCGCCCGTTCCTGATCGCGTTCCTACGGTCGGAGGCCCGACCGAAGGCCGGGATTTCCTGCCCCACACTGACAGAGAGGCAAAAGTTGCCCAGAAAAAAGGGCGACGCGCGCACCTAATCCTGTTGGAGACGTTGTCCCTACGCGCAGGCCTCCGTTTCCCAAGTTCCGAGTGCGTTCCGACTGTCGGTGGCCCAACCGGAGGCCGGGATTTCCCGGCTCCACCGTGAAAGAGGGGCAAGAGTTGCCCCGAGAAGAGGGCGACGCGCACCAACTAGTCCTCTTTGAGACGCTGTCCCTCCACGCAGGCCTCCGTTTCCGCCCGTTCCAAGTGCGTTTCCACTTTTGGAAGCCAGCCCGGAGGCCACGATTTCCTGGCCCAACCCTGAAAGAGGGTTGAAAATGTTCCCCGGAAAAAAGGGCAACTCTCGTGCACCTAATCCTATTGGAGACACTGTCCCTCCACGCAGGACTCCCTTCTGCCCGTTCTGAGCGCGTTCCTACGGTCGGAGGCCTGCCCGGAGGCCTCGATTTCCCGGCCCCACCCTGAAGAGGCCCATAAGTTTCCTGAAAAGAGGGCGACACGGACAAACCGCGTAATCATTGAGACGCTGTCCCTCTACGCAGGGCTCCGTTTCTGCCCATTCTGAGTGTGTGCCGACGGTCGGAGGCCCGCCCGGAGCCCGGGTTATCCCGGCTGCACCCTGACAGAGGGGCAAAAGTTACCCCGAGAACAGGGCGACGCGCGCGCACCTTGTCCTCTTTGAGACGCTGTCCCTCCGCACAGGCCTCCATTTCTGCCCGTTCCGAGCGCGTTCCAAAGGTCGGAGCTCCTCCCGGAGGCCGTGATTTCCCGGCCCACCCTGACAAAGGGCAAAAGTTGCCCTGAAAAGTGGGCGACGCAGACGCACGTAGTCCTCTTTGAGACTCTGTACCTGCCCACAGGCCTCCGTTTCACCCGCTCTGACCGCGTTCCAAAGGTCGGAGGAGCGCCCGGAGGCCGTGATTTCCCGGCCCCACCCTAACAGAGGGGCAAAAGTTGCCCCGAAAATAGGATGATGCGGACACAGCTAGTCCTCTTTGAAACTCTTTCCCTCCGCTCAGGCATCCATTTCCGCCCGTTACAAGCGCGTTTCGACGGACGGAGACCCACCTGGAGCCCAGGATTTCCCGGCTCCACCCTGACAGGGGGGAAGTGTTGCCTGAAAATAGGGCGAGACGGACACACCTAGTACTCTTTGAGACGCTGTCCTTCTGAGCAGGCCTCCGTTTCCGCCCCTTCCAAGCGCATTCTGACGTTCGGAGGCCTGTCCGGAGGCAGCAATTTCCCGGCCCGACCCTGACAGATGGGCAAATGTTTCCCCGAAAACAGGGTGACGCGCTCGCGCCTTGTCCACTTGGAGACAATGTCCCTCTGCGCAGGACTCTGTTTCCGCCCATTCCGAGCGGGTTCCGATGGACGGAAGCCCGCCCGGAGGCCGGGATTTCCCAACCCCCACCTTGACAGAGAGGCAAAAGTTGCCCCAAAAGTAGGGCGACACGCGCTCACCTAGTTTTCTCTGAGACGCTGTCCCTCCGAGCAGGCCTCCGTTTGTGCTCTTTCCGAGCGCGTTCCTACAGTCGGAGGCCCGCCCGGAGGCCGCAATTTCCCCGCCCCACCCTGACAGAGGGCCAAAATTTGCCTGAAAAGAGGGCAACACGGACACCCCTAGTAATCATTGACAAGCTGTCCCTCCACGCAGGCCTCAGTTTGTGCCCGTTCCGAAAGCATACTGACGGTGGGAGGCCTGCCTGGAGCCCGCGATTTCCCGGCCCCACCCTGACAGAGGGGCGAAAGTTGCCCAGAAAACTGGGCCACGCGGGCACACCTAGTCCACTTGGAGGCACTGTCCCTCCACGCAGGACTCCGTTTCCGTCTGTTCCAAGCCGTTCCTACTGTCGGAGGCCCGCCCGGAGGCTGCGACTTCCCTGGCCCCACCCAGGCAGAGGGCCAAAAGTTGCATGAAAAGAGGGTGACACGCGCACGTAGTCCTCTTTAAGACGCTGTCCCTCTGCGCAGGCCTCCGTTTCCACGCGTTCCGAGAGCGTTCCGTCTGTCGGAGGCCGCCCGAAGGCAGGGATTTCTGGCCCCATGCTGACAGAGAGGCAAAAGTTGCCCGGAAATAAGGGCGTTGTGCGAACCTAATCCTGTTGGAGACGCTGTTCCTATGTGCAGGCCTCCGTATCAGCCCATTCCGAGCTCGGTCCGACGGTCGGAGGCCCATCTGGAGGCCAGGATTTACCGGCTCCACCATGACAGAGGGGCAAAATCTGCCTCAAAAAGAAAGCGACGCGCAAACCTAATCCTCTTTGAGGCACTGTCCCTCTCCGCAGGCCTCCGTTTCTGCCCCTTCCGAGCGCGTTCCTACAGTCGGAGGCTCGCCCGGAGGCCGCGATTTTCCTGCCTCGCCCTGACAGATGGCCAAAAGTTGCCTGAAAAGAGGGCGACAGGGACACACCTAGTCCTGTTTGAGATGCTGTCCCTCTGCGCAGGCATCCGTTGCCGCCCGTTCCGAGCATGTTCCGATGATCGGAGGCCCGCACGGAGGCCGGGATTTCCCTGCTCCTCCTGAAAGATGGGCAAAAGTTGCCTCGAAAAGAGGGCGACATGCGCATGTAGTCCTGTTTGAGACGCTGTGCCTCTGCGCAGGCTTCCGTTTCCGCCCATTCCAAGCGCGTTCCCACAATAGGAGGCCTGCCCGGAGGCCGCTATTTCCCGGCCCCACCCAGGCAGAGGTGCAAAAGTTGCCTGGAAAAAAGGGCGACGCTCACACATAATCCTGTTGGAGACGCTGGCCCTCCATGCACGTATCCGTTTCCGCCCGTTCCGAGCACGTTCCGACAGTCGGAGGCCCGCCCGAAGACAGGGATTTCCCGGCTCCACGCTGACAGAGGTTCAAAAGGTGCCTCGAAAAGAGGGCGACGCACGCACGTAGCCCTCTTTCAGACGCTGTCCTTCCACACAGGCCTCCATTTCTGCATGTCCAGAGCGCTTCCTACAGTCAGAGGCCCGCCCGGAGGCCACAATTTCCCATTCCCACCCTGACAGAGAGGCAAAAGTTGCCTGAAAAGATGGCGACATGGACACACCTAGTCCTCTTTGAGACGCTGTCCCTCCACGCCGGCCTCCGTTTCCGAACGTTCCGATGGCGTTCCGACGATCGGAGGCTGGCCCGGAGGACAGGATTTCCCGGCCCACCGTGTCAGATTTGCAAAGTTGCCTCGAAAGTAGGGCGACGCACGCACCTAGTCCTCTTTGAGACGCTGTCCCTCCGCTCAGGCCTCCGTTTCCGCCCCTTCTAAGCATGGTCCGACGGTTGGAGGCCCACCTGGAGGCCGCCTTTTCCCGGTCTCACCCTGACAGAGGGCCAAAAGGTGCCTGAAAATAGGGCGACACGGACACACTTAGTCCTCTTTGATACGCTGTCTCTCTGCGCAGGCCTCCGTTTCATCCAGTTCCGAGCGCTTTCCGACTGTCAGAGACCCGCACGGATGCCGCGATTTCCCAGCTCCAGTCTGAAAGAGAAGCAAAAGGTGCCCCGAAAAGAGGGCCAGGCAGGTACACCAAGTCCTCTTTGAGATGCTGTCCCTCCGCGCAGCCCTCCGTTTCTTGTGGGAATTCATCCCTGCCTCGCCGCATTCATGCTGTAGCTAGGCACGCTACGCTCAGCCAATAGTATTGTAATTTACCAGCCAATAGTATTGCAACTTACCCAGCCAATAGCAATAAGTACGCTTCCTGTTTCCTGCGCCTGCACATAAGCAATCAGTAAGCATTTTGAATCCTGCGCTTGCGCACAATGATTAGGGAG
>NW_025335585.1:0-33307 GCF_004798865.1 Varanus komodoensis | reverse complement strand
CGCGTTCCGATGATCGGAGGCCCGTCCAGAGGCCGGGATTTCCTGGCTCCCTCTGATAGAGAGGCAAAAGTTGCCCGGAAAAAAGGGCGACGCGCGCACCTAATCATGTTGGAAACGCTGTCCCTCCTCACAGGCCTCTGTTTCCGCCGTTCCAAGTGCATTCCAACGGTCGGAGGCCCGCCCGCAGCCCGGGATTTCCCGGACCCACGCTGACAGAGAGGCAAAAGTTGCGCGGAGAAAAGTGCGACGCGTGCACCTATTCCTCTTTGAGATGCTTTCCCTCCATACAGGCCTCCTTTTCCGCCCCTTCCGAACGCGTTCCGATGGTCGTAGGCCCGTCTGGAGGCCAGGATTTCCTGGCTCCACCATGACAGAGGGGCAAATGTTGGTTCGAGAAGAGGGCCACGCGCGCACTTTGTCCCCTTTGAGACGCTGTCCCTCTGCGCAGGCCTCCGTTTCGGCCCGTTCCAAGCGCGTTCCGATGGTCGAAGGCCCACCCAGAGGCCGCGATTTTCCGGCCCCTAACTGACAGAGGGGCAAAAGTTGCCCCGAAAAAGGGCCACGTGCGCGCACCTAGTCCTCTTTGAGAAGCTGTCCCTCCGTGCAGGCCTGTGTTTCCACCAGAGAACCGCTCGGAGGCTGGGATTTCCGGCTTCACCGTGGCAGAGGGGTAAAAGTCCCCCGAAAAAAGGGTGACGCTCAAGCACCTAGTCCTCTTTGAGACACTGTCCCTCCACGCAGGCCTCCATTTCCACCAATTCCGAGCGAGTTCTTACAGTCGGAGGCCCGCCCAGAAGCTGTGATTTCCCAGCCCCACTCTGACAGAGGGGCAAAAGTTGCCCCGAAAATAGGGCCACATGGACACAACTAGTCCTCTTTAAGACACTGTCCCTCCACGCAGGCCTCCGTTTCCACCCGTTCGGAGCGGGTTCCGACGTTTGGATGCCCGCCCAGGTGCTGCGATTTCCTGGCCCCACCCTGACAGATGGGCAAAAGTTGCCACGAATAGAGGGCCTCGCGGATGCCCCCAGTCTTCTTTGAGACGCTGTCGCTCCGCGCAGGCCCGCGTTTCAGCCGGTTCCTAGCGCTTTCCAACGGTCGGAGACCCGCCCGGAGGCCGCGATTTTCCAACCCCATTCTGACCGAGGGGCAAAAGTTGCCCCGAAAACAGGGCGATGTGCACGAACCTGGACCTCTTTGAGATGCTATTCCTCGTGCAGGCCTCCGTTCCGCCCGTTCCGAGCGCATTCCGAAGGTCGGAGGCATGCCCAGAGGCCGCAATTTCCTGGCACCACAATGATAGAGCAGCAAAAGTTGCGCCGAAAAGAAAGCAACACGCACACTCCTAGACCTCCTGGAGACGCTGTTCCTCCGCGCAAGGCTCCTTTTCTGCCTGTTCCAAGCACTTTCTTACAGTCGGAGGCCCGCCCGGATGCCGCAATTTCCCGGCCACACGCTGACAGAGGGTCAAAAGTTACCCCGAAAATAGGGTGACGCGTGCACACCTAGTCCTGTTTGAGACGCTGTCCCTCCGCACAGGACTCCGTTTCCGCCCGTTCCAAGGGCTTTCCGACGGTCCGAGGCCCACCCAGAGCCCAGAATTTCCCGGCTCCACCCTGACAGAGGGGCAAAAGTTACCCCAAAAACTGGGCGACTCCCTCACCTAGTCCTCTTTGAGACGCTGTCCTTCCTTGCAGGCCTCCGTTTCTGCCCGTTCCAAGCGCATTCCGATGGTCGGAGACCCGCCTGGAGGCCGTGACTTCCTGGCCCCACACTGACAGAGGGGCAAAAGTTACCCTGAAAACAGGGCAACGCGCGCACTTCTAGTCCTGTTTGTGAAGCTGTCCCTTTGGGCAGGCCTCTGTTTCCCCCCGTTCCGAGTGCGTTCCGACGGTCAGAGGCCTTCCCAGAGGCTGGGATTTCCCGGCTCCACCGTGACAGAGGGGCAAACGTTGCCCCAAAAACAGGGGGACGCGCGCACACCTAGTCCTCTTGGAGACACTGTCCCTCTGCGCAGGAGTGCTCTTCCACCCATTCCGAGCACGATCTGACGATTGGAGGCCCGCCGGAGTCCAGAATTTCCCCGTCCCCCTCTGACAGAGAAGCAAAAGTTTCTCAGAAAAGAAGGCCCCCCGGAGAAACCTAGCCCTCTTTGATACACTGTCCCTCCACGCAGGACTCGGTTTCCGCCCGTTCTGAGCGTGTTCCGATGGTTGGAGGCGCTCCCGGAGGACGGGATTTCCCGGCCCAGACCCTGACAAGGGGAAAAAGTAGTCCAGAAAAGACAGCGACGAGCACGCACATAGTCCTCTTTGAGACACTGTCCCTCTGCGCAGGCCTTTATTTTGGCACGATCCGAACGGATTCTGACGGTTGGTGGCCAGCCAAAGTCGCGATTTCCCGGCCCCACCCTGACAGAGGGGCAAAAGTTGCCGAAAAGAGGGCAAAACGGACACACCTAGTGCTCATTGAGATGCTGACCCTCTGCGCAGGCCTCCGTTTCCACCCGTTCCGAGCACGTTCCGCCGATCGGGGGCCCGCCCGGAGGCCGGGATTTCCCGGCTCCATCGTGAAAGATGTGCAAATGTTACCTCGAAAAGAGGGCGACGCGCGCACGTTGTCCTCTTTGAGACGCTGTCCCTCCACACAGGTATGCGTTTCCGACCATGCCGAGAACGTTCCGACGGTCGGAGGCCCTCCCAGAGGCCGCTATCTCCCGGCCCCACCCTGACAGAGGGGCAAAAGTTGACCCGAAAAGACGGCGACGCGGACACACATAGTCCTCTTTGAGACGCTGTCCCTCCACGCGGGTATGTGTTTCCGCCGGTGCCGAACGCGTTCCGACGGTCGGAGGCCCTCCCGAAGGCTGGGATTTCACGGACCCATGCTGACAGAGAGGCAAAAGTTGCCTGGAAAAAAGGGCGACGCGCTCACCTAATCCTGTTCGAGATGCTGTCCCTCCGCCTAGGCCTCCGTTTCCGCCCCTTCCGAGCGCGTTCCGACGGTCGTAGGCCCGTTTGGAGGCCAGGATTTCCCGGCCCCAACGAAACAGAGGGGCAAAAGTTGCCTCGAAAAGAGTGCAACACGTGCACCTAGTCCTCTTTGAGACTCTTTCCCTCAACGCAGGCCTCCATTTCTGCCCGTCCCAAGCGCTCCCTACATTCGGAGGCCCGCCCGGAGAACGCGATTTCCCGTCCCCTCATTGACAGAGGGCCAAAAGTTCCCTGAAAAGAGGGCGACGCGCACACCTAGTCCTCTTTCAGATCTGTCCCTCCACGCAGGCCTCCATTTCTGCCCGTCCCGAGCGCTCCCTACAGTCGGAGGCCTGCCCAGAGGCCGGAATTTCCCGGCTCCACCGTGACAGATGGGCAAAAGTTGCCTCGAAAAGAGGGCGACGTGCACACGTAGTCTTCTTTTAGACGCTGTCCTTCGACGCAGGCCTCCGTTTCTGCCTTTTCCAACTGTGTTCCAACATTCGGAGGCCGCCCGGATGCCGGGATTTCCCGGACCCACGCTGGCAGAGGGGCAAATGTTAACCCGAAAACAGGGCGACGCACGCACTTATTCCTCTTTGAGAAACTGTCCCTCCACGCAGGCCTCCGTTTCTGCCCGTTCCGGGCGCATTCCTACAATCAGAAGCAGGCGCGGAGGCCTCGGTTTCCCGGCCACACCCCGAGAGAGGGCCAAAAGTTGCCTGAAAATAGGGCGATACGGACACACCTAGTCCTCTTTGAGACGCTTTCCCTCCGCGCAGGCCTCCGTTTCCGCACGTTCCGATCGCATTCCGATGATCGGAGGCTCTCCCGGAGGCCGCGAATTCCCGGCTCCACCGTGACAGAAGGGCAAAAGTTGCCTCGAAAGAGGGCGACGGGTGCACGTAGTCCTCTTTGAGACGCTGTCCCTACGCGCAAAACTCCGTTTCCGCCCGTTCCAAGCACATTCCGAAGGTCGTAGGCAAGCCCGGAGGCAGCGATTTGACGGCTCCACCATAACAGAGGGGCAAAAGAGGCCTCGAAAAGAGAACGACGCGTGCACGAATTCCTCTTTGAGATGCTGGCCCTCTGCACAGGCATCCGTTTCTGCCCCTACCGGTCGCGTTCCGACGGTTGGAAGCCCGCCCGAAGGCCAGGATTTCCCGACCCCACGCTGACATAGCGGCAAATGTTGCCCGGAAAAAAGGGTGACGCGTGCACTTAATCCTGTTGGGGACGCTCTCCCTACAGGCAGGACTCCGTTTCTGCCCATCTCGAGCGCTTCCTACAGTCAGAGACCGGCCCGGAGGCCACGATTTCCCGGCCCCACCCAGAAAGAGGGCCAAAACTTGCCTGAAAAGAGGACGACACAGATACACCTAGTCCTCTTTGCGACTCTGTCCCTCCATGCAGTCCTCTGTTTCTGCCCATTCCGATCGCGTTCCAACGATCAGAGGCTCTCCCGGAGGCCGGGATTTCCTGGCTCCACCGTGACAGATGGGCAAATGTTGCCTCGAAAAGAGGGTGATGGGTGCACGTAGACATCTTAGAGACGCTGTCCCTACGTGCAGGCCTCCATATCCTCCCGTTCTGAGCGCGTTCCTACAGTCAGAGGCCCGCCCGGATGCCGCGATTTCCCGGCCCCACCATGAAAGAGGGGCTAAAGTTGCCCGGAAAGAAGGGCAACTCGGGCACCTAATACTGTTGAAGACGCTGTCCGTCCACACAGGCATCCGTTTATGCCCGTTCCAAGCGCGATCGTACAGTTGGAGGCCCGCCTGGAGGCCGCAATTTCCCTGCCCCACCCTGACAGAGGGCCAAAAGTGGCCGGAAAAGAGGCAACACGGATACACCCAGTCCTCTTTGAGACCTTGTCCCTCCGCGAAGGCCGCCGTTTCCGCCCGTTCCGAGGGCGCTCCGATGGTCGGTGGCCCGCCCGAAGGCCAGGATTTCCCAGCTCCACCATGAAGGAGGAGCAAAAGTTGCCTGGAAAACAGGGCAACGCGCGCACGTAATCCTGTTGGATACGCTGTCCGTCCACGCAGGCCTCCGTTTCCGCCCGTTCTGAGGGCGTTCCAACGGTCGGAGGCCCACCCGGAGGCCCTGATTTCCAAGCGCCACCCTTACAGAGGGGCAAAAGTTGCCCAGAAAAAAGGGCGACGCGGGCTCCTACTCCTGTTCGAGACGCTGTCCCTCCGCGCAGGCCTCCGTTTCCACCCGTTCCAATCGTGTTCCGACGATCAGACACTCGCCTGAAGGCCGGAATTTCCCGGCTCCACCATGATAGATGGGCAAAAGTTGCCTCAAAAAGAGGGCGACGGGTGCATGTAGCCCTCTTTGAGACCCTGTCCATCGGTGCATGCCTCCGTTTCCGCCTGTTCCGAGCGCCTTCCTACAGTCGGGGTCCCGCCCGGAGGCCGCGATTTCACGGCTCCACCATGACAGAGAGGCAAAAGATGCCTCGAAAAGAGGGCGACGCGCACACGTAGTCCTCTTTGAGACGCTGTACCTCCACACAGGCCTCCATTTCCCCTCGTTCTGTGCGGATTCCGAATGTTGGAGGCCCACCTGGAGGCCGCGATTTCTTGGACCCACCCTGACAGAGGGGCAAAAGTTGCCCCGAGAAGAGGGCAACGCGGACACTCCTAGTCCTCTTTGAGACGTTACCCCATGCGCAGGCCTCCGTTTCCACCCATTCCGACGGTTGGAGGCCCTCCCGGAGCACGGGATTTTGCGCCTCCATCCCTACAGAGGGGCAAAAGATACTCCGAAAATAGGGCGACGCGTGCGCACCTAGTCCTCTTTGACAGGCTGTCCCTCCGCGCAGGCCTCCAATTCCCCCTTTCCGAGTGTGGTCCGACGGTCGGAGGCCCGTCTGGAGGCCAGGATTTCCCGGCTCCACCATGACAGAGGGGCACAATTTGCTTCGAAAAGTGGGCGATGCGCGCACCTAATCCTGTTGGAGACACTGCCCCTCCACGCAGGCCTCCGTTTCCGCCTGTTCCAAGCGCGTTCCGACGGTTGGAGGCCTGCCCGGAGGCCGGGATTTCCCAACTCCACCATGACAGAGGGGCAAAAGTTGCCCCCAAAAAAGGGCAATGCGCGCACGTAGTCCTCTTTAAGACGCTGTCACTCTACGCAGGCCTCCGTTTCTGCCTGTTCCTAGCGCGTTCCAACAGTCCGAGGCCCGCCCAGAGGCTGCGATTTCCCGGACCCACCCTGACAGAGGGCCTAAAGTTGCCTGAAAACAAGGCGAGATGAACACACCTAGACCTCTTTGAGACGCTGTCCCTCTGTGCAGGCCTCTGTTCTGCCCGTTCCGAGCGCGTTCCGACTGTCGGAGGCCGCCAAGAGGCCGTGATTTCCCAGCCCCACGCTGACAGAGGGGCAAAAGATACCCCGAAAACAGGGCGACACGCGCGCACCTATTCCTCTTTGAGACGCTGTCCCTCTTTCCAGGCCTCTGTTTTCGCCCGTTCCTAGCACGTTCCGATGGTGGTAGGCCCGCCCGAAACCGGGATTCCCCGGCCCCATGTTGACAGAGAGGCAAAAGTTGCACGGAAAAAAGGGCGACGCGCGCACCTAATCCTGTTGGTGACGCTGTCCCTACATGCAGTCCTCCGTTTCCGCCAATTCTGAGCGCGTTCCGACGGTCGGAGGCCCGCCCAAAGGCCGGGATTTTCTGGCCCCATGCTGACAGAGTGGCAAAAGTTGCCCGGAGAAAAGTGCGACGTGTGCACCCAATCCTGTTGGAGACACTGTCCCTACGCGCAGGCCTCCGTTTCCCCCAGTGTTGAGGGCGTTCCGATGGTCGGAGGCTCGCCCGGAGGCCGTAATTTCCCGGCCCCTCCCTAGCATAGGGGCAAAAGTATCCCCAAAAAGAGGGCGACGCGGACACCCCTAGTCCACTTTGAGATGCTGTCCCTACGTGCAGGCCTCTGTTTCCGCCCGTTACGACAGTCGGAGGCCCACCCAGATCCCGGGATTTCCCGGCCCCATCGTGAAACGTGGGGAAATGCTGACTCGAAAAGAGGGCGAGGCGTGCACGTAGTCCTCTTTGAGACGCTGTCACTCCGCGCAGGCCTCATTTTCAGCCCGTCCCGAGTGCTTCCTACAGTCGGAGGCCCGCCCAGGGGTCTGCGATTTCCCGGTCCGACCCTGACAGAGGGCCAAAAGTTGCCGAAAAGAGGGCAAAACGGACACACCTAGTGCTCATTGAGATGCTGTCCCTCTGCGCAGGCCTCCGTTTCCACCCGTTCCGAGCACGTTCCGCCGATCGGAGGCCCGCCCGGAGGCCGGGATTTCCCGGCTCCATCGTGAAAGATGTACAAATGTTACCTCGAAAAGAGGGCGACGCGCGCACGTTATCCTCTTTGAGACGCTGTCCCTCCACACAGGTATGCGTTTCCGACCATGCCGAGAACGTTCCGACGGTCGGAGGCCCTCCCAGAGGCCGCTATCTCCCGGCCCCACCCTGACAGAGGGGCAAAAGTTGACCCGAAAAGACGGCGACGCGGACACACATAGTCCTCTTTGAGACGCTGTCCCTCCACGCGGGTATGTGTTTCCGCCAGTGCCGAATGCGTTCCGACGGTCGGAGGCCCTCCCGAAGGCTGGGATTTCACGGACCCATGCTGACAGAGAGGCAAAAGTTGCCTGGAAAAAAGGGCGACGCGCTCACCTAATCCTGTTCGAGATGCTGTCCCTCTGCCTAGGCCTCCGTTTCCACCCCTTCCGAGCGCGTTCCGACGGTCGTAGGCCCGTTTGGAGGCCAGGATTTCCCGGCTCCACCATGACAGATGGGAAAAAGTTGCCTCGAAATGAATGCCAAGCGCGCACGTAGTCCTCTTTGAGACGCTGGCTTTTCGCCCAGGCCTCCGCTTCTGCCCGTCCCGAGGGCTTCCTACAGTGGGATGCCCGCCCGGAGGCTGCGATTTCCCTGCCCCACCCTGACAGAGGGCCTAATTTTACCTGAAAAGAGGGCGACACGGACACACCTAGTCCTCTTTGAGAGGCTGTCCTTCCGCGCATGCCTCCGTTTCCCCCCGTTCTGATGGCGTTCCGACGATCGGAGGCCTGCCCGGAGGCCAGGATTTCCCGGCTCCACCGTGATAGTTGGGCAAAACTTGCCTTGAAAAGAGGGCAACGCGCGAATGTAGTCCTCTTTGAGAAGCTGTCCGTCTGCGCAGGCCTCCCTTTCCGCCTGTTCCGTGAGCGTTCCGACGGTCTGAGAACCGCCTGGAGCCCAGGATTTCCAGGCTCCACCCTGACAGAGGGGCAAAAGTTACCTGGAAAAAAGTGCGATGCGCGCACCTAATCCTGTTGGAGACGGTGTCCCTCCACGCAGGCCTTCGGTTCCGCCGGTTCCGGGCGCGTTCCGACGATCGTAGGCCCGTCTGGAGGCCAGGATTTCCCAGCTCCACCGTGACAGAGGGGCAAAAGTTGCCTCAAAAAGAGGGCGACGCGCGTACGTAGTCCTGATTGAGACGCTGTCCCTCCATGCAGGCCTCCATTTCTGTCTGTTCCAAGCGCGTTCCTAGAGTAGGAAGCCCGCCCGGAGGCCTTGATTTCCCAGCACCACCCTGAGAGAGGGCCAAAAGTTGCCTGAAAAGAGGGCGACACGGACACACGTAGTCCTCTTTGAGACGCTGGCCCTCCGCGCAGGCCACCATTTCCGCCCGTTCCAAGAGCATTCCGATGGTCGGGGGCCCACCCGGAGTCCACGATTTCCCGGCCCCACGCTGAGAGAGGGGCAAAAGTTGCCTCGAAAAGAGGGCGACACGGACACACCTACTCCTCTTTGAGACCCTTTCCCTCCGCACAGGCCTCCGTTTCCCCCCGTTCCGATCGCGTTCTGAAGGTTGGAGGCCCGCCCACAGGCCTGGATTTCGAGGCTCCTCCCTGACAGACGGGCAAAAGTTGCCTCGGAAAGAGGGCGACACGCACACATAGTCCTCTTTGAGATACTGTCCCCCTGCGCAAGCCTCCGTTTCTGCCCATTCAGAGCGCGAACCTCCAGTCGGAAGCATGCTCGGAGGCCGCGATTTCCCGGCCCCACCCTGACAGAGGACCAAAAGTTGCCTGAAAAGAGCGCGACACGGACACACCTAGTCCTTTTCAGACTCTGTCCCTCTTCGCAGGCCTCCATTTCCGCCCGTTCCGAGCGTGTTCCGACGGTCGGAGTCCCGCCCGGAGGCCGCAACTTCCCGGCCCCACGCTGACAGAGGGGGAAATCGTGCCTCGGAAAGAGGGCGACGCACGCACGTAGTCCTCTTTGAGATGCTATCCTTCCGCACAGGCCTCCGTTTCCGCTTGTTCCGGGCACGTTCCTACAGTCAGAGTCCCCCCAGAGACCGGGATTTCACGGCCCCACCCTGACAGAAGGCCAAAAGTTGCCTCAAAAGTGGGCGACGCGGACACACCTAGTCCTCTTGGATACGCTGTCCCTCCACGCAGGCCTCCGCTTCTCCCTGTACCGAGCACGTTCCGATGGTCGGAAGCCCACCTGAACGCCGGGATTTCCCGTCCCCACGCTGACAGAGAGGCAAAAGTTGCCAGAAAAAGGGCGACGCACGGACCTAATCCTGTTAGAGATGCTGTCCCTCCGCGCAGGCCTCCGTTTCCATCCGTTCCGAGCGCGGTCCGACGGTCAGAGGGACTTATGGAGGCCAGGATTTCCCGTCTCCACCATGACAGAGGGGCAACATTTGCCTCGAAAAGAGGGCGACGCGCGCACCTAATCCTGTTAGAGATGCTGTCCCTACACGCAGGCCTCCGTTTCTGCCCGTTCAGAGCTGTTTCCTATAGTCGGAGTCCCACCCGGAGGCCGCGTTTTCCCGGCCCCACCCTGACAGAGGGGCAAAAGTTGCCCCAAAAACTGGGCGACGCGCGCCCACCGACTCCTCTTTGAGACGCTGTCCCTCTGCGCAGGCCTCCGTTTCCGCCCGTTCCGAGTGCGTTCTGACGGTTGGAGGCCCGCCCGGAGGCTGGGATTTCCCAGCTCCTCCGTGACAGGTAAGAAAAGTTGCCTCAAAAAAAGGGCGACGCGCGCATGTAGTCCTCTTTGAGACACTGACCCTCTGCGCAGGCCTCCGTTACTGCCCGTACCGGGCGTGTTCCGATGGTTGGAGGCCTGCCCGGAGGCCGCGATTTCCCGGCTCCACCCTTACAGAGGGGCAGAAGTTGCCCAGAAAAAAGGGCGACAGTAGCACGTAGTCCTTTTTGAGACGCTGTCCCTCCACGCAGGCCTCCGTTTCCGCCCGTTCCGCGCGGGTTCCGACGGTCGGACGCCTGCCCAGAGGCCAGGATTTCCTGGCTCCACCCTTACAGAGGGGCAGAAGTTTCCCCAGAAAAAGGGCGATGGTAGCACGTAGTCCTTTTTGAGACGCTGTCCCTCCATGCAGGCCTCCATTTCCGCCTATTCCGAGTGCATTCCAACAGTTGGAGACCCGCCCGGAGGCCTGGATTTCCCGGCCCCACACTGACAGAGGTTCAAATGTTGCCTGAAAAGAGGGCAACACGGACACACCTAGTCCTCTAATAAACGTTGTCCCTCTGCGCTGGCCTCCGTTTCCGCCCGCTCCGAGTGTGTTCCGACGTTCGGAGGTCCACCCGAGGGCTGGGATTACACAGCCCCATGCTGACAGAGAGGCATAAGTTGCCCGGAAAAAAGGGCGCCGCGCGCAAATAATCCTGTTGGAGACGCTGTCCCTACGCACAGGCCCCCATTTCCACCCGTTCCGAGCAAGTTCCGACAGTCGGAGGCCTGCCTGAAAACAGGGATTTCCCGGCCCCCCGCTGACAGAGGTTCAAAAGTTGCCTCGAACAGAGGGTGACGTGCGCACGTAGTCCTCTTTGAGACTCTGTCCCTCCCCCAGGCCTCCATTTCCACCCGTTCCAAGCGCGTTCCGACAGTCGGAGGCCCCTCTGGCTGCCAGGATTTCCCGGCCCCTCCCTGATAGAGGGGCAAAAGTTGCCCCGAAAGTAGGGCGATGCGCGCGTTCCTAGTTCTCTATGAGATGCTGTCCCTCCGTGCAGGCCTCCGTTTCCACCTGTTCCGAGCACGTTCCTACAGTCGGAGGCCCGCCCGGATGCCGCGATTTTTCGGTCCCACCCTGACAGAGGGGCAAAAGTTGCCCAAAAAGAGGGCGACGCGCGCGCACCTAGTCCTCTTTCAGATTCTGTCCTTCCACGCAAGACTCCATTTCCGCCCTTTCCGAGCCCATTGCGACAATCGGAGGCCTGCCCGGTCGCCACGATTTCCAGGCCCCACACTCACAGAAGGGCAAAAGTTGCCCAAAAAACAGGGGGACGAACGCACACCAGGTCCTCTTACAGACGCTCTCCCTCCGCACAAGCCTCCATTAATGCCCGTTCCGACGGTCGGAGGCCCGCCCGAAGGCCGGGGTTTCCCGGCCCCATGTGGACAGAGAGGAAAAAGGTGCCCGGAAAACAGGGGGACGAGCGCACACCTAGTCCTCTTGCAGACGCTCTCCCTTAGCGCAGGCCTCCGTTTCCGCCCCTTCCAAGCGCGTTCCGACTTTCGGATGTCCGCACAGGCAGGGATTTCCCGGCCCCACGCTGACAGAGACCAAAAAGGTGCCCGGAAAAAAGGGCAATGCGCGCGCACCTAATCCTATTGGAGACGCTGTCCCTACGAGCAGTCCTCCATTTCCGCCCGTTCCGAGCGCGTTCCGATGGTCCGAGGCCCGCCCGGAGGCTGGGATTTCCTGGCTCTACCATGAAAAAGGTGCAAATGTTTCCCTGAAAAAAGGGCGACGCGCGCTCACCTAGTCCCCTTTGAGACGCTGTCCCTCCACGCAGACCTCCATTTCCGCCCATTCCGAGCACGTTCCAATGATTGGGGGCCCGCCCGTAGGCCGTGATTTCCCTGCCCCACCATGACAGAGGGCCAAAAGTTGCCTGAAAAGAGGGCGACAGGGACACTCCTAGTCCTCTTTGAGACGATGTCCCTCCACGCAGGCCTCCATTACCGCCCATTCCGAGCACGTTCCGACGGCCGTAGGCCCGTCTGGAGGCCAGGATTTCCTGGCTCTACCGTGACAGAGGGGTAAAAGTTGCCCCGAAAAAATGGTGATGTGCGCACACGTAGTCCTCTTTGATATGCTGTCCCTCCATGCAAGCCTCCGTTTCTGCCCGTTCCGAGCGCGTTCCTACATTCGGAAGCACGCCCGGAGGCCGCGATTTCCCGTCCCCACCCTGACAAAGGGCCAAAAGTTGCCTGAAAAGAGGGCTACACGGAAACACCTAGTCCTCTTTGAGACGCTGTCCTTCTGTGCAGGACTCCGTTTCCGCCAGTTCCTAGCGCAGTCCGACGGTCGGAGGACTGCCCGAAGGCTGGGATTTCCTGGCCCCACGCTAACAAAGAGGCAAAAGTTGCCGGGAAAAAAGGGCAACGCACGCACCTAATCCTGTTTGAGACGCTGTCCCTACGCGCAGGCCTCCGTTTCCGCCCGTTCCGAGCGCGTTCCATAGGTCTCAGGCCCGCCCGATGGCCTGGATGTCCCGGCCGTATGCTGACAGAGGGGCAAAAGTTGCCCGAAAAAAGGCGACACGTCCGCCCTTAGTCCTCTTTCAGACGCTGTTCTTCCGTGCAGGACTCCATTTCCGCCCGTTCCGAGCCCGTTCTGAAAATCGGAGGCCCGCCCGGAGGCCACGATTTCCCGGCCCCTCCCTGACAGTGGGGAAAAATTTGCCCCGAAATGATGGCGAAGCGGACACACCTAGTCCTCTTGGAGACGCTGTCCCTCCGCACAGGAGTCCATTTCCGCCCGTTCCGAGCCCATTCCGAGAATCGGAGGCTTGCCTGGATGCCGCGATTTCCTGGCTCCACCCTGACAGAGGGACAAAAGTTGCCCGAAAAGAGGGCGACGTGCGCGCACCTAGTCCTTTCAGATTGTGTCCTTCTGCGCAGGACTCCATTTCCGCAGGTTCCGAGTCCGTTCCGACAATCGGAGGCCCGCCCGGAGGCCGCAATTTCCCGGCCCCTCCCTGACAGAGGGGCAAAAGTTGCCCAAAAAACAGGGGAACGAGCGCGCACCTGGTCCTCTTGCAGACGCTCTCCCTCTGCTCAGGCCTCCGTTTCTGCCCGTTCTGACGGTCGGAGGCCCGCCCGAACGCCGGGATTTCCCGCCCCCACACTGACAGGGAGGCAAAAGTTGCCCGGAAAACAGGGGGACGAGAGCGCACCTAGTCCTCTTGCAGACGCTCTCCCTTCAGTAGGCCTCCGTTTCCGCCCGTTCCAAGTTCATTCCGATGTTCGGATGCCTGCCCAAGGCAGGGATTTCCCAGTCCCACCCTGACAGAAGGGCAAAAGTTGCACCAAAAAGAGAGAAACGCGGACACGCCTAGTCCTCTTTGTGACGCTGTTCCTCCGCACAGGACAACCTTTCCGCCATTTCCAAGCATGTTCTGACGGTCGGAGGCCCGCCCGGAGCCCGGGATTTCCCGGCCCCATGCTGACAGAGACCCAAAAGGTGCCCGGAAAAAAGGGCGACGCGCGCACACCAAATACTGTTGGAGACGCTGTCCCTACGCGCTGTCCTCCGTTTCCACCCGTTCCGACGTTCGGAGGCCCACCCGAAGGCCGGGATTTATCAGCCCCACGCTGACAGAGAGGCAAAAGGTGCCCGAAAAAAGGAGGACACACGCGCACCTAATCCTGTTGGAGACGCTGTCTCTACGCGCAGGCCTCCGTTTCCGCCACTTCCGAGCGCCTTCCGACGGTCGGAGGCCCGCCCGGAGGCCGGGATTTCCTGGCTCTACCATGAAAGTGGTGCAAATGTTTGGTGAAAAAAGGGTGACGCGCGCGCACCTAGTCCTCTTTGAGACACTGTCCCTCCATGCAGGCCTCCGTTACCACCCATTCTGAGCGCGTTCCGACGGTCATAGGCCCGTCTGGAGGCCAGGATTTCCCGGCTCCCCAGTGACAGAGGGGCAAAAGTTTCCTCGAAAAGAAAGCGACGCGCACAACTACTCCTCTTTGAGACGCTGCCCCTCCACGCAGGACTTATTTCCGTCCGTTCCGAGTGCATTCTGACGGTTGGAGGCCTGCCCAGAGAACGGGATTTCCCGGCTCACCATGAAAGAGGGGCAAAAGTTTCCCAAAAAAATGGCGACGCGCGAACCTAATCCTGTGGGTGACGCTGTCCCTACGTGCAGGCCTCTGTTTCCTCCCGTTCCGAGCGCGTTCCTACGGTGGGAAGCCTGCCCTGAGCCTGGGATTTCCCAGCTCCACCATGACAGAGAGAAAAAAATTACCCCCAAAACAGGGAAACGCGCGCACACCTAGTCCTCTTTGAGACGCTGTCCCTTCACGCAGGCCTACGTTTCTACCCGTTCCGAGCGCATTCCTGCATTTGGAGGCCCGCTCAGAGGCCGGGATTTCCTGCAAGTGGTGACAATGTTTCCCTGAAAAAAGGGAGACGCGCGCGCACCTAGTCCTCTTTGAGACGCTGTCCCTCCACGCAGACCTCCATTTCCGCCCATTCCGAGCGCGTTCCAATGACTGGAGGCCCGCCCGAAGGCCGCGATTTCCCTGCCCCACCATGACAGAGGGCCAAAAGTTGCCTGAAAAGAGGGCGACACGGACACACCTTGTCCTCTTTGAGACGATGTCCCTCCGCGCAGCCTCCATTTCCGCCCATTCCGAGCGCGTTCCGACGGTCGTTGGCCCATCTGGAGTCCAGGATTTCCTGGCTGCACCGTGACAGAGGGGCAAAACTTGCCCCGAAAAAATGGCGACGCGCGCGCACGTAGTCCCCTTTGATATGCTGTCCCTCCATGCAAGCCTCTGTTTCTGCCCGTTCCAGTGCGTTCCTACATTCGGAAGCCCGCCCGGTGGCCACGATTTCCCGGCCCCACCCTGACAAAGGGCCAAAAGTTGCCGGGAAAAAAGGGCGACGCGTGCACCTAATCCTGTTTGAGACGCTATCCCTTCGCGCAGGGCTCGGTTACCGCCCATTCTGAGCGCGTTCCGACGGAAGTAGGCCCGTCTGGAGGCCAGTATTTCCGGTTTCCACCGTGACAGAGGGGCAAAAGTTTCCTCGAAAAGAAAGCAACGAGTGCAACTAGTCCTCTTAGAGATGCTGTCCCTCCACGCAGGCCTCCATTTCCGCCCGTTCCGAGTGGTTTCCGACGGTCTGAGGCCCGCCCGGAGGCCAGGATTTCCCGGCTCACTAAAAAAGTGGCAAAAGTTGCCCCGAATAAAGGGCGAGGCACTCACCTAGTCCTCACTGAGACGGTGTCCTTTCGCTCAGGAATCCATTTCTGCCCGTTCCAAGCGCGATCCGACATTCGGATGCCAGCCCGGAGGCCGCGATTGCCCGACCCTACCTTGACAGAGGGGAAAAAGTAGGCCCAAAAAGTGGGCGACACGGACACACCTGGTCCTCTTGCTACGCTGTCTCTCCGCGCAAGCCTCCGTTTCCACCCGTTCTGAGCGTGTTCTGATGGTCGGAGGCCCGCCCGGAGCCCGGGATTTCCTGGCCCAACCCTGGCAGAGGGGCAAAAGTGGCGCCAAAACCAGGGCGACGCGCGCGAACCTAGTCCTCTCTGAGACGCTGTCCTTTCCCTCAGGCCTCCGTTTCCGCCAGTTCCGAGTGCTTTCCGACGGTCTGAGGCCCGCCCGGAGGCCGGGATTTCCCGGCTCACCAAAAAAGGGGCAAAAGTTGCCCCGAATAAAGGGCGAGGCGCGCACCTAGTCCTCCCTGAGACGGTGTCCTTTCACTCAGGAATCCGTTTCCGCCTGTTCCAAGCGCAATCCGACATTCAGATTCCAGCCTGGAGGCCGCGATTGCCCGACCCTACCTTGACAGAGGGGAAAAAGTAGGCCCAAAAAGTGGGCGACACGGACACACCTGGTCCTCTTGCTACGCTGTCTCTCCGCGCAAGCCTCCGTTCCCACCCGTTCTGAGCTCGTTCTGACAGTCGGAGGCCCGCCCGGAGCCCGGGATTTCCCGGCCCAACCCTGGCAGAGGGTCAAAAGTGGCGCCAAAACCAGGGCGACGCGCGCACACCTAGTCCTCTCTGAGATGCTGTCCTTTCGCGCAGGCCTCCATTTCTGCCAGTTCCAAGCGAGTTCAGACGATCGGAGGCCCGCCCGGAGGACGGGATTTCCCGGTTCCCCCGTGACAGATGGGCAAAAGTTGCCTCGAAAAGAGGTCAACGCGCGCATGTAGTCCTCTTTGAGACGCAGTCCCTCCACGCAGGCCTCCGTTTCTACCCGTTCCGAGTGTGTTCCTACCGTCGGAGGCGCGCCTGGAGGCCGCGATTTCCCGGCCCCACGCTGACAGAGAGGCAAAAGTTGCCGGAAAAAAGGGTGACGCGCGCACCTAATCCTGTTGTAGACGCTGTTCCTCCACGCAGGACTCTGTTTACGCCCGTTCCAAGCATGTTCCTACGGTCAGAGGACCGCCCGGAGGCCAGCATTTCCCGGCTCCACCTGACAGAGGGGCAAAAGTTGCCTCGAAATGAGGGTGACACGCGCACGTAATCCTCTTTGAGACTCTTGCTTTAAGCCCAGGCCTCCATTTCTGCCCGCCCCGAGGGCTTCCGACGGTCGGAGGCCCGCCCGGAGGACGCGATTTCCCGGCCCCACCCTGACAGAGGGCCAAATTTTACCTGAAAAAAGGGCGACACGGACAAACCTAGTCCTCTTTGAGAGGCTGTCCTTCCGCGCATGCCTCCGTTTCCCCCTGTTCTCATTACGTTCCGACGATCAGAGGCCCGCCCGGAGGCCGCGATTTCCCGGCTCCACAGTGCCAGATGGGCAAAGCTTGCCTCGAAAAGAGGGCAACGCGTGAACGTAGTCCTCTTTGAGAAGCTGTCCGTCCGCGCAGGCCTCCGTTTCCGCCCGTTCTGAGAGCGTTCCGACGGTCGGAGAACCGCCTGGAGCCCAGGATTTCCCGGCTCCACCCTGACAGAGGAGCAAAAGTTATCTGGAAAAAAGTGCGATGTGCGCATCTAATCCTGTTGGAGCTGCTGTCCCTCCACGCAGGCCTTCATTTCCGCCCGTTCCGACCGCGTTCCGACGGTCGTAGGCCCGTCTGAAGGCCAGGATTTCCCAGCTCCACCGTGACAGAGGGGCAAAAGTTGCCTCGAAAAGAGGGTGATGCTCACGTAGTCCTGTTTGAGACCCTGCCCTCCATGCAGGCCTCCATTTCTGTCCGTTCCAAGCGCGTTCCTACAGTAGGAAGCCCGCCCGGAGGCCGTGATTTCCCAGCCACACCTTGAGAGAGGGCCAAAAGTTGCCTGACAAGAGGGCGACACGGACACACCTAGTCCTCTTTGAGATGCTTTCCCGGCTCCACCCTGAGAGGGGGGAAAAGTTAGCCCGAAAACCGGCTGACGCGCGAGTACCATGTCCTCTTTGAGGCGCAGTCGTCCGCGCAGTCATCCGTTTCCGCCCGTTCGATGCGCATTCAAACAGTCAGAGGCCCGCCCGGAGGCCACGATTTCCCGGCCCCACCTTGCCAGAGGGGCAAAAGTTGCCCCGAAAAGAGGGCAAAGCGGACACACCTAGTCCTCTTTGAGACGCTGTCACTCTGCGCAGGCATCCGTTTATGCCCGTTCCGAGCGTGTTCCGACCGTAGAAGGCCCGCCCGGAGGCCGCGATTTCCCGTCCCCAGCCTTACAGACGGGCAAAGGTTGCCCCGAAAAAAGGGCAACGCGCACGCACCTAGTCCTCTTTGAGACGCTGTCCCTCCGTGCAGGCCTCCGTTTCCGTCCATTCCGATCGCGTTCCTGCTTTCGGAGTCCGGCACGGAGACCGAGATTTCCTGGCCCCAACAAAACAGAGGGGCAAAAGATGCCTCGAAAAGAGTGCAACGTGCGCACCTAGTCCTCTTTGAGATGCTTTCCCTCAACGCAGGCCTCCATTTCTGCCTGTCACGAGCGCTCCCTACATTCGGAGGCCCGCCCGGAGGACGCGATTTCCCGTCACCACCATGACGGAGGGCCAAAAGTTGCCTGAAAAGAGGGCGATGCGCACACCTAGTGCTCTTTCAGATCTGTCCCTCCACGCAGGCCTCCATTTCTGCCCGTCCCGAGCGCTCCATACAGTCTGGGATTTCCCGGCTCCACCGTGACAGATGGGCAAAAGTTGCCTCAAAAAGAGGGCAACGTACGCCCGTAATCTTTTAGATGCTGTCCTTCCGCTCAGGCTCCGTTTCTGCCTTTTCCGACTGTGTTCCAACATTCGGAGGCCGCCCGGACACCGGGATTTCCCAGACCCACGCTGGCGGAGGGGCAAATGTTAACCCGAAAACAGGGCGACGCGCGCACTTAGTCCTCTTTGAGACGCTGTCCCTCCACGCAGGCCTCCGTTTCTGCCCGTTCTGGGCGCGTTCCTACAATCAGAAGCCCGCGTGGAGGCCGCGGTTTCCCGGCCACACCCTGAGAGAGGGCCAAAAGTTGCCTGAAAATAGGGCAACACGGACACACCTAGTCCTCTTTGAGACGCTTTCCCTCTGCGCAGGCCTCTGTTCTGCCCGTTCCAAGCACATTCCGACTGTCAGAGGCTGCCAAGGCCGTGATTTCCCAGCCCCACGCTGACAGAGGGGCAAAAGATACCCCGAAAACAGGGCGACGTGCGCGCAGCTATTCCTCTTTGAGATGCTGTCCCTCTTTACAGGCCTCTGTTTTCGCGCGTTCCTAGCACGTTCGGACGGTGGTAGGCCCGCCCGAAACCGGGATTTCCCGGCCCCATGCTGACAGAGAGGCAAAAGGTGCCCGGAAAACAGGGCGACGCGCGCACCTAACCCTGTTGGAGACACTGTCCCTAAGCGCAATCCTCCATTTCCGCCCGTGTCAAGCGCGTTCTGACGGTCGGAGTCCCGCCGGGAGGCTGTGATTTCCCGGCCCCTCCCTGACAGAGGGAAACGTTGCCCGGAAAATGGGGGGATACACGCAATTAATCCTGTTCGAGACACTGTCGCTACACGCAGGCCTCCATTTCCGCCCGTGTCGAGCACGTTCTGACGGTCGGAGGCCCGTCGGAGGCCGTGATTTCCCGGCCCCTCCCTGACAGAGAGGAAAAGTTGCCCCAAAAACAGGGTGACGCCCTCGCACCTAGTCCTCTTCGAGACGTTGTCCCTCCACGCAGGCCTGCGTTTCTGCCCATTACAAGTGCGTTCCGACGGTCGGAGTCCCGCCGGGAGGCCCCGATTTCCCGGCCCCATTCTGACAGAGGGACAAAATTGCCCCAAAAAGAGCGCGACGCGGACCCTCCTATTCCTATTTGAGACACTGTCCCTCCAAGCAGGCCTCCGTTTCCGCCCGTTCCGACGGTCGGAGAGACACCCAGAGCCCGGGAATTCGTGGCTCCACCCTGACAGAGGGGCAAAAGATACCCCGAAAACAGGGCGACGCGCGCACACCTAGTCCTCTTTGAGACGCCGCCCCTCTTGTCAGGCCTCCGTTTCCGCCCTTTCCTAGTGCGTTCCGATGGTCGGAGCCCCGCCCGGAGCCCGTGATTTTCCAGCTCCACCCTGACAGAGGGGCAAAAGATACCCCAAAAACACGGCGACGCGCACGCATTTTGTCCTCTTTGAGAAGCCGTCCCTCTGCGCAGACCTCCGTTTCTGCCCGTTCCAAGTGCGTTCTGATGTTCGGAGGCCTGCTCAGATGCCGCGATTTCCCTGCCCCACCCTGACAGAGGGCCAAAAGTTGCCTGAAAAGAGTGTGACACAGACAAACCTAGTCCTCTTTGAGATGCTGTCCCTCCGCGCAGGCCTCCGTTTCCGCCCATACCAAGCGTGTTCCGACAGTCAGAGGACTGCCAGAAGGCTGGGATTTCCCGGCCCCATGCTGACAGAGAGGCAAATGTTGCCCGGAGAAAAGGGCGACGCGCGCACCTACTCCTGTTGGAGACGCTTTCCCTACACGCAGTCCTCCGTTTCCGCCCGTGTCGAGCTCATTCTGACGGTTGGAGGCCCGCCGGGAGGCCGCGATTTCCCGGCCCTTCCCTGACAGAGGGAAAAGTTGCCCCAAAAACAGGGTGAGGCGCGCCCACCTAGTCTTCTTCGAGACGCTGTCCCTACGCGCAGGCCTCCGTTTCCGCCCATACCGAGCGAGTTCCGACGGTCGGAGGCCCACCCGGAGCCCGGGATTTCCTGGGACCACCCTGACAGATGGCAAAAGTTTCCTGAAATGAGGGGGACACGGACACACCTAGTCCTCTTTGAGACGCTGCCCCTCTTGGCAGGCCTCCGTTTCCGCCCGTTCCGAGTGCGTTCCGAGGGTCGGAGGCCCGCACGGAGCCCGCGATGTTCTGGCTCCAACCTGAAAGAGGGGCAAAAGTTACCCCAAAAACAGGGAGACGCGCGCACACATTGTCCTCTTTGAGACGCCGTCCCTCTGCGCAGACCTCCATTTCTGCCGTTCCAAGTGTGTTCCGACAGTCGGAGGCCCGCCCGGAGGCCGGGATTTCCTGGTCCCACCCTGACACAGGGGCAAGAGTTGCCCAGAAAAAAGGGTGACGCGTGCACCTAATCCTGTTGGAGATGCTGTCCTTCCGCGCAGGCCTCAGTTTCTGCACGTTCCGAGCGCGTTCCTATAGTCGGAGGCCCGCCTGAAGGATGCGTTTTCCCGGCCCCACGCTGACAGAGGGGCCAAAGTAGCCCCAAAAAGAGGGCCACTTGGACACACCTAGTACACTTTGTGACGCTGTCCCTCTACGCAGGACTCCGTTTCCGCTCGATCCGACCGCGTTCTGACGGTCGGAGGCCCTCCCGGAGCCCGGGATTTCCCCGCCCCACCCTGACAGAGGGGCAAATGTGGCGCCAAAAACAGGGCGACGCGCGCGCACCTAGTCCTCTATGAGACGCTGTTCTTTCGCCCAGGCCTCCGTTTCCGCCAGTTCCGAGAGCGTTCCGACGATCGGAGGCCCGCCCGGAGGCCGGGATTCCCGGTTCGTCCGTGACAGATTTTCAAAAGTTGCCTCGAAAAGAGGTCGACGCACGCATGCAGTCCTCTTTGAGACGCAGTCCCTCCACGCAGGCCTCCATTTCTACCCGTTCCGAGTGCGTTCCTACCGTCGGAGGAGCGCATGTAGGCTGCGATTTCCCGCCCCCACCCTGAGAGACGGTCAAAAGTTACCTGAAAAGAGGGTGACACGGACACCCCTAGTCCTGATTGAGATGCTGTCCCTCCGAGCAGGCCTCCATTTCCGCCCATTCCGAAGGCGTTCTGACAGTCGGAGGCCCGCCTGGAGCCCGGGATTTCCCGTCTCAAGCCTGACAGAGGTGCAAAAGTTACTCCAAAAGCAGCGCGACTCACGCGCACCTAGTCCTCTTGGAGACACTGTCCCTACACACAGGCCTCCGTTTCCACCCGTTCCAAGCGCGTTCCGACGATCGGAGGCCACCCGGAGGCTGCGATTACCCAGCCCCACCCTGACAGAGGGCAAAAGTTGCCCCGAAAAGAGGGCAACGCGGACACAGCTAGTCCTCTTTGAGACGCTGTCCCTCCATGCAGGCCTGAATTTCCGCCATACCGGGCGCTTTCCGACGGTCAGAGGCCAGCCCGAAGGCCGTGATTTGCCGGCCCCACACTGACAGATGTGCAAAAGTTGCCGCAAATACAGGGCGACGCACAAACATAGTCCTCTTTGAGACATTGTCCTTCCGCACAGGCCTCCTTTTCCACCCCTTCTGAGTGCGTTCCGACAGTCTGAGCCCCACCCAGATGCCAGGATTTCCCAGCCCCACCCTGACAGGGGGGCAAAAGTTGTCCTGAAAAAAGGGCGACGCGCGCACCTAATCCACGCAGGCCTCCGCTTCTGCCCGTACCGAGCACGTTCCGATGGTCAGAGGCCCATCTGGAGGCCAGGATTTTCCGGCTCCACTGCGACAGAGGAGCAAAAGTTACTTCAAAAAGATGGCGACGCGTGAACGTAGTCCTCTTTGAGACGCGGTCCCTCCCCGCATGCCTCCGTTTCCGCCCGTTCCAAGCGCGTTCCGACGGTTGGAGGCCCTCCCAGAAGCCGTGATTTCCTGGCCCCACCCTAACAGAGGGTCAAAATTTTCCAAGAAAAAAGTGCAATGAGCGCACGTAGTCCTCTTTGAGACGGTCTCCCTCCATGCAGGCCTCCGTTTCCACCCGTTCTGAGCACGTTCTGATGGTCGTAGGCCCGCCCGGAGGCCGCGATTTCCCAGACCCACGCTGACAGGGGGGCAAAAGCTACCCCGAAAACAGGGTGACGCACGCGCACTAGTTCTCTTTGAGACGCTGTCCCTCTGCACAGGCCTCCGTTTCCGCCCATTCCAACCGCGTTCCGACAGTCAGAGGCCCTCCTGAGGCCGTGATTGCCCCCCCTCACCCTGACAGAGGTGCTAAAGTTGCCTGAAAAGAGGGCACACGGACACACCTAGTCCTCTTTGAGACGCTGTCCCTCCGCCCAGGCCTCAGTTTCAGCCCGTTCCAAGCGCGTTCCTACAGTCGGAAGGCCGCCCGGAGGCCGCGATTTCCCGGCCCCACCCTGACAGAGGGGCAAAAGTTGCCCCAAAAAGTGGGTGACGCGGACACACCTAGTCCTCTGTGAGACGTCATCTCTCCGCGCAAGCCTCTGTTTCCACCTGTTCGGACGGTCTGATGCCCGCCCGGAGCCCGGGATTTCGCGTCTCCACCCTGACAGAAGGGCAAAAGTTGTCCCAAAAAGAGGGGGACGCGGGCGCACCTGGTCCTCTATGATACGCTGTTCCTCCGCCCAGGCCTCCATCTCCGCCTGTTCCGAGTGCGAACCTACAGTCGGAAGCCCGCCCGGAGGCCGGGATTCCCCGGGCCCACACTGAAAGTGGGCGAAAATTTGCCTGAAAAGAAGGCGACATGTACACACCTATTCTTCTTTTAGACGCTGTCCCAATGCGCAGGTCTCTGTTTCCACCCGTTCCGAGCACGTTCCGATGGTCGGAGGCCTGCCCGAAGGCTGGGATTTCCCGGCCCCACGCTGACAGAGAGGCAAAACTTGCCCGGAAAAAAGGGTGACGCGCACGCCAAATCCCGTTGTAGACGCTGTCCCTACGCGCAGGCCTCTGTTTCCACCTGTACTGAGCGCGTTCCGAAGGTCGGAGGACCGCCCAGAGGCCGCAATTTCCCGGACCCACCCTGACAGAGGGGCAAAAGTAACACCGAATACAGGGCGACGAGCACGCACCTAGTCCTCTTTGATAAGCCGTCTCTCCGCATAGTGCTCCGTTTCTGCCCATTCCAAGCATGAACCTGCAGTCGGATGCCTGCCCGGAGGCTGCGATTTCCCAGCCCCACCCTGACAGAGGGCCAAAAGTTGCCTGAAAAGAGGGCGACACGGAAACACATAGTCCTCTTTTAGACGCTGTCCCTCTGCGCAGGCCTCGTTTCCGCCCGTTCGGAGCACGTTACGACGGTTGGAAGCCCGCCCGAAGGCCGGGATTTCCCGGCCCCACGCTGACAGAGGGGCAAAAGTTGCCTCAAAAAGAGGGTGATGCGCGCACCTAGTCCTCTTTGAGACGCTGTCCATCTGCGCAGGCCTCCGTTTCCGCCCGTTCCGATCGTGTTACAACGATCGGAGTCCCGCACGGAGCCCAGGATTTCTCGGCTCCACCCTGACATAGGGGCAAAATCTACCCCAAAAACAGGGCGACGTGTGCACCTAGTCCTCTTTGAGACGCTGTCCCTCAGATTAGGCCTCCGTTTCCGCCCGTTCCAAGCGCGTACCGATGTCCGAGGCCCACCCGGAGGCCGCAATTTCTCAGCCCCACTCTTACAGAGGGGAAAAACTTACCCCGAAAATAGGGCGACGCGCGCGCACATAGTCCTCTTTGAGAGGCTGTACCTCCGCGAAAGCCTCCGCTTCTCCCCGTACCGAGCGCGTTCCGATGGTCGGAAGCCCGCCCGAAGGCCGAGATTTCCCGGTACCACGCCGACAGAGAGGCAAAAGTTTCCCGTAAAAGAGGGAGACACACGCACATAGTCCTCTTTGAGGCACTGTCCCTCTGTGCAGGCCTCCATTTCCGCTTGTTCCAAGCGCGTTCCGATGGTCGGAGGCCCGCCTGGAGCCCAGGATTTCCCGGCCCCACCCTGACAGAGGACCAAAATTTGCCTGAAGAGAGGGCGACATGGACACACCTAGTCCTCTTTGAGAGGCTGTCCCTCCGCCCAGGTCTCTGTTTCCGCCCATTCTTAACGCATTCTGACGGTCGGAGGCCCGCCTGGAGCCCAGGATTTCGTGTCTCCACCCTGACAGAGGGGCAAAAGATACTCCGAAAACAGGGTGATGTGCGCACACCTAGTCCTCTTGGTGACGCTGTCCCTCCACGCAGGCCTCCGTTTCCGCCCATTCTGAGCGTGTTCCTGAAGTCAGAGGACCGCCCAGAGACCGCGATTTCCAGGCGCCAACCTGACAGAGGGCCAAAAGTTGCCTGAAAAGAGGGCGACACGGAAACACCTAGACCTCTTTGAGACGCTGTCCCTCCACGCAGACCTCTGTTTCCGCCCGTTTTGTGCACCTTCCGACGGTCGGATGCCCGCCCATAGCCCGGGATTTCCCGGCTCCGCCCTGACAGATGGGCAAAAGTTTCCCGAAAACACGGCGACGTGCGCGCACGTAGTCCTCTTTGAGACGCTGTCCCTCCGCCCAGGCCTCTGTTTCAGCCCATTCTGAGCGCGTTCCTACGGTCGGAAGCCCACCCGGAGGATGCGATTTCCCGGTCCCTCCCCGACAGAAAGGCAAAAGTTGCCCCGAAAAGAGGGTGATGCGCGCACGTAGTCCTCTTTGAGACGCTGTCCCTCTGCACAGACCTCCGTTTCTGCCCATTCCGAGCGCGTTCCTACAGTTGGAATCCCTCGTGGAGGCCGTGATTTCCCGGCCCCACCCTGACAGTGGGCCAAACGTTGCCTGAAAAGAGGGCGACACGGACACACGTAGTCCTCTTTGAGATGCTGTCCCTACGTGCAGGACTCCGTTTCCACCAGTTCCGAGCACGTTCTGACGTTCGGATGCCCGCCTGGAGGCCAGGATTTCCCGTCCCCACCATGACAGAAGGGCAAAATTTGCCCCATAAAGAGGGAGATGCGGACACACCTGGTCCTCTTTGAGATGCTGTCCCTCTGCTCAGGCCTCCATATCTGCATGTTCTGATGTTCAGGGGCCCGCAAGGAGCCCGGGATTTTCCGGCTCCACCCTGACAGAGGGGTGTTAGCCCGAAAACAGGGCTAAGCGCGCACACCTAATCCTCTATTTGATGCTGTCCCTTCGCGCAGGCCTCCGTTTCCGCCCGTTCAGATAGTGTTCCGACAGTCGGAGGACCGCCCGAAGGCCAGGATTTCCCGGCCCTATGCTGAGAGAGAGGAAAATGTTGCCCCGAAAACAGGGCGACGCGCGCGAACCTAGTCCCCTTGTAGAAGCTGTCCCTCCACCTAAGACTCTGTTTCCGCCCGTTCCGAGCTCGTTCCGATGTTCGGATGCCCGCCCGGAGGCCGCGATTTCCTGGCCCCACCCTTACAGAGGGGCAAAAGTTTCTCCAAAAAGAGGATGACACGGACATACCTAGTCCTATTTGAGATGCTTTCCCTCCATGCAGTCCTCCATTTCCGCCTGTTCTGACAGTCGGAGGGCCACCCGGAACCTGGTATTTCATGGCTCCAACCTGACAGAGGGGCAAAAGTTACTCCGAAAACAGGGCGATGCGAGAACACTTAGTCCTATTTGAGATGATGTCCTTCTGTGCAGTCCTCCGTTTCCGCCCATTCCGAGCGCATCCGAAGATCAGAGTCCCGCTCGGAGGCCGTGATTTCCCGGCCCTACCCTGGCAGAGGGACAAAAGTTGCCTGAAAAGAGGGCAACACGGACACACCTAGTCCTCCTTGAGATGCTTTCCCACAGCGCAGGCCTCCATTTCCGCCCGTTCCGAGCGCGTTCCTATGTTCGGATGCCCGCCCGGAGGCCGCGATTTCCTGGCCCCACCTTGACAGAGGGGCAAAAGTTGACCAAAAAAGAGGGTGACACAGACACACCCAGTCCTCTTTGAGACGCTGTCCCTCCGCGCAGGCATCCATTTCCGCCCGTTCCGACGCTCGGAGGCCCCCCCCCCCGGTGCCTGGGATTTCCCGGCTCCACCCTGACAGTGGGGCAAAAGTTACCCCGAAAACAGGGTGACGTGCGCACACCTAATCCTCTTTGAGATGCTGTCCCTCCACGCAGGCCTCCGTTTCCGCCGTTCCGAGCGCATTCCAATGGTCGGAGTCCCGCCCGGAGGCCGCGATTTCCCAAACCCACCCAGACAGATGGCCAAAAGTTTCCTGAAAAGAGGGCGACACGGACACACCTACTCCTCTTTGAGACGCTGTCCCTCCATGCAGGCCTCCGTTTCCACCCGTTCCGAGTGCATTCTGACGGTCGGAGGCCCGCCCAGAGGCCGCGATTTCCCAGCCCCTCCCTGTCAGAGGGGCAAAAGTTGCCCCGAAAACAGGGCGACGCGCGCACAACTAGTCCTCTTGGAGACGCTGTCCCTCCGTGCAGGACTCAGTTTCCGCCCTTTCCGAGCGAGTTCCGACGTTCGGATGCCCGCCCGGAGGCCGGGATTTCCTGGCTCCACCATGAAAGTGGGGCAAAAATTGCCTCGAAAAGAGGGCAACGCATTCACATAGTCCATTTTGAGACGCTGTCCCTCCGCTCAGGCCTCCGTTTCCACCCATAACGAGCGCGTTCCAACGGTTGGAGGCACGCCCGAAGGCCGGGATTTCCCGGCCCCACGCTGACAGAGGGCCAAAAGTTTCCTGAAAAGAGGGCGACACGAACACACCTAGTCCCCTTTGAGACGCTGTCCCTCCGCGCAGTCCTCCGTTCCTCCCTTTCTGAGCGCGTTCTTACGGTCGGAGGCCCGCTCGGAGCCTGGGATTTCCCGGCCCCACGCTGACAGAGACGCAACAGCTGCCCTGAATAATGGGCGACGCGCGCGCCTAATCTTGTTGGAGACGCTGTCCATCCGCGCAGGCCTCCGTTCCACCCAGTCCGAGCGCGTTCCGACGGTCAGAGACCCGCCCGGAGGCCAGATTTCCCGGCTCCACCGTGACAGAGGGGCAAACATTCCCTTGAAAAGTTGGTGACGCGAGCACTTAGTCCTCTTTGAGACGCTCACTCCGCGCAGGCCTCCATTTCTGCCCCTTCCGAGCGCCTTCCGATGGTCGTAGGCCTGTCTGGAGTCCAGAATTTCCTTGCTCCACTGTGACAGAGGGTCAAATGCAGCTTCGAAAAGAGGGCCACGGGCGCATGTAGTCCTTTTTGAGACGCTGTCCCTCTGCGCAGGCCTCAGTTTCCGGATGTTCCGAGTGCTTTCCGAAGGTCGGAGGCTCGCCCGGAGGCCGGAATTTCCCGGATCCACCATGACAGAGGGGCAAAAGTCGCCTCAAAAAGAGGGCGACGCGCGCACGAAGTCCTCTTTGGGAAGCTGTCCCTCCGCGTAGGCCTCCGTTTCTGCCCCTTCCGAGCGCCTTCCGATGGTCGTAGGCCTGTCTGGAGTCCAGAATTTCCTTGCTCCACTGTGACAGAGGGGCAAAAGTTGCCCGGAAAAAAGGGCGACGCGCGCACCTAATCCTGTTGGAGACGCTGTCCCTACACGCTGGCCTCCATTTCCGCCCGTTCCGAGCGCGTTCCGACGATTGGAGGCCAGACCGGAGGCCGCGATTTCCCGGCAACACCCTGATAGAGGTCCAAAAGTAGCCTGAAAAGAGAGCGTCCCGGACACACCTAGTCCTCTTTAAGACTCTGTCCATCCATGTAGGCCTGCGTTTCCGGGCGTTCCGAGCGCGTTCCGACGGTCGAAGGCCTGCCCGGAGGCCGTGATATCCCGGCTCCACAAGGACAGAGGGGCAGATGTTGCTTCGAAAAAAGGGCGACGCGCGCACCGAGTCCTCTTTGAGATGCTGTCCCTCTGCGCAGGCCTCCGTTTCCACCCTTTCCGAGCGCGTTCCGATGGTCGGTGGCCCACCCAAAGGTTGGGATTTCCCAGCCCCACGCTGAGAGAATGGCATAAGTTGCCCGGAAAATATGGCGACCCAGACACACTTAGTCCTCTTTAAGACACTGTCCCTCCATGTAGGCCTCTGTTTCCACCCGTTCCGAGCATGTTCCGACTATTGGAGGCCAGCCCAGAGGCCACGATTTCCAGGCCCCACCCTGACAGAGGGCCAAAAGTTGCCTCAAAAAGAGGGCGAGGCGCATATGTAGTCCGCTTTGAGACGCTGTCCCTCCGCACAGGCCTCCCTTTCTGCCCGTTCCAAGCGCATTCCTACAGTCGGAGGCCCGCCCGGAGGCCGCGATTTCCCAGCCCCAACCTGACAGAGGGCCAACGGTTGCATGAAAAGATGGCGACTGGGACAAAGCTATTCCTCTTTGAGACTCTGTCCCTCCACACAGGCCTCCGTTTCCGCCCATTCCGGGTGCGTTCTGACGGTTGAAGTCCCGGCAGGAGGCCTGGATTTCCTGGATCCACCATGACAGAGGGGCAGATGTTGCTTCGAAAAAAGGGTGAAGCGTGCACCTTTTCGTCTTTGAGACGCTGTCCCTCCGCGCAGGCCTCCGTTTCCGCCCATTCCGAGCGCGTTCCGACGGTCGGAGGCCCACCCGGATGCCGGAATTACCCGGCTCCACCATGACAGAGGGGCAAAAGTTGCTTCAAAAAAGGGCGACGCACGCACCTAGTCCTCTTTGAGACGCTGTCCCTCTGCGCAGGCCCCCGTTTCCACCCGTTCCGAGCGCGTTCCGACGGTCGGTGGACCGCCCAAAAACCGGGATTTCCTGGCCCCACGCTGACATAAAGGCATAAGTTGCCCGGAAAATAGGGCGACACAGACACACCTAGTCCTCTTTTAGATGCTGTCCCTCCATGTAGGCCTCCGTTTCCGCCCGTTCCGAGCGTGTTCCTACAGTCGGAGGCCAGCCCGGAGGCTGCGATTTCCCTGCCCCAACCTGACAGAGGCCAACGGTTGCATGAAAAGATGGCGACAGGGACACAGCTAGTCCTCTTTGAAATGCTGTCCCTCCACGCAGGCCTCCGTTTCTGCCCATTCCTGGCGCGTTCCGACGGTCGAAGGCCCGGCAGGAAGCCGGGATTTCCCGGATCCACCATGACAGAGGGGCAAAGTTGCCCGGAAAAAAGGGCGACGCGCGCGCCTATTCCTCTTTGAGACGCTGTCCGTCAGCACAGGCCTCCGTTTCTGCCCATTTTGAGCGCGTTCCGGCGGTCGGAGTCCCGCCTGGAGGCCGGATTTTCCTGGGTCCACCATGACAGAGGGGAAAAAGTTGCCTTAAAAAGAGGGCGAAGCGGACACATCTAGTCCTCTTTGAAACACTGTCCCTACGCGCAGGCCTCCATTTCCGCCCATTCCGAGTGCGTTCCGACTTTCGGACACCCGCCCGGGGCCCAGGATTTCCCGGCCCCACCCTGACAGATGGCCAAAAGTTGCCTGAAAAGAGGGCAACACGGACACACCTAGTCCTCTTTGACACGCTGTCCCTCTGCGCAGGCCTCCATTTCCACCCGTTCCGAGCTCGTTCGGATGGTCGGTGTTCCACCCGGAGGCCAGGATTTCCTGGTTCCACCCTGACAGAGGGGCAAAAGTGACCCCGAAAAGAGGGCGACGCAGAAACACCTAGTCCTCTTTGAGATGCTGTGCCTCCACGCAGGCCTGCTTTTCCACCAGTTCCGAGCGTATTCCAACATTTTGTGGCCCACCCGGAGTCCATGATTTCCCGCCCACACCTTGACAGAGGGGCAACAGTTGCCCCGAAAGTAGGGCGACGTGCGCACACCTAGTTTTCTTTGAGACGCTGTCCCTCCATGCAGGCCTCCATTTCCGCCCGTTCCTAACGCCTTGCGACGGTCAGGAGGCCAGGATTTCCCAGCTCCACCGTGACAGAAGGGCAAAAGTTTGCTCGAAAAGAGGGCGATGCATGCACTGTCCTGTTTGATACGCTGTCCCTCCGTACAGGCCTCCGTTTCCACACGTACCGAGTGGCTTCCGAGCGTCGGAGGCTTGCCCGAAGGCCGGGATTTCCCGGCCCCACGCTGACAGAGGGGCAAAAGTTGCCTAAAAAAAAGGGCGACGCGCGCACCGAATCCTGATGGAAACGCTGTCCCTTCATGCAGGACTCCGTTTCCACCCGTTCTGAGCACGTTAGGACGGTCCGACCACGTTAGGACCCCGAAGACAGGGCGACGAGCGCGCACCTAGTCCTCTTGGAGATGCTGTCCTTCCGCGCAGGCTTCCTTTTCCAAAAGTTCTGAGCGTGTTCCAACATTTAGTGGCCTAGCTGGAGTCCACGATTTCCTGCCCACAGCTTGACAGACGGGCAACAGTTGCCCCGAAAGTAGGGCGACGCGCGCGCACCAAGTTTTCTTTGAGACGATGTCCCTCCGTGCAGTCCTCCGTTTCCGCCCGTTCCAAGCGTGTTCCAACGGTTGGAGTCCCACCAGAAGCAGCGATTTCCCGGCCCCCACTCTGACAGTGGGGCAAAAGTTGCCCCGAAAACAGAGTGACACACACGCACCCAGTCCTCTTGGAGACACTGTCCGTCCGCTCAGGAATCCGTTTCACCTGTTCCGAGCGCGGTGCGATGGTCGGAGGCCCGCCCGAAGCCCAGGATTTCCCGGCTCCACCCTGGCAGAGGGGCAAAAGTGGCCCCGAAAACACGGCGACGCGTGCGCATATAGTCCTCTTGCAGACGCTGTCCCTCGCGCAGGCCTCCGTATCCGCCCGTTCCGAACGCGTTCCGACATTCGGAGGCCCGTCTGGAGGCCAGGATTTCCCGGCTCCACCCTGACAGAGGGGCAAAAGTTGCCCTGAAAAGAGGGCCGCACGGACAAACCTAGTCCTCTTGGAGACACTGTCCCTCGCTCAGGCCTCCGTTTCTGACCCTTCCGAGCGTGTTCCGATGGTCGGAGACCTGCACAGAGGCTGCGATTTGCCGGCCCCACCCTGACAGATGGGAAAAAGTTTTCCCGAAAATAGGGCAACGCGTGCACACCTAGTCCTCTTTGAGACGCTGTCCCTCCACGCAGGCCTCCGTTTCTGCTCGTTCTGAGCACGTTCCGACAATCGGAGGCCCGCCCGGAGGCCGGGATTTCCTGGCCCCACCATGACAGTGGTGCAAAAGTGGCCCCGAAAACAGGGCGACGTGCACGCACCTAGTCCTCTTTGAGACGCTGTCCCTCTGCGTATGCCTTCGTTTCCGCCCCTCCGAGCACGTTTCGATGGTCCTTGGCCCGTCAGGAGGCCAGGATTTCCCGGATCGACCGTGACAGAGAGGCAAATGTTGTTTTGAAAAGAGAGCCACATGTGCATGTAGTCCACTTTGAGACGCTGTCCCACTGCGCAGGCATTTGTTTCCACCTGTTCCGAGGAGTCGCGACGGTCGGAGGCCGCGATTTCCCGACCCAATCCTGACAGATAGGCAAAAGTTGCCCCGAAAAGAGGGTGACGCAGACACACCTAGTCCTCTTTGAGACGCTGTCCCTCCATGCAGGCCTCTGTTTCCCCCAATCCAAGCGAGTTCCGACGGTCGGAGGCCCGCCCGAAGGCCGGGATTTCCCGGCCCCACGCTGACAGAGAGGCAAAAGTTGCCCGGAAAAAAGGGCGATGCGTTCACCTAATCCTGTTGGAGACGCTGTTCCTACGCGCAGGCCTCCGTTTCTACCGTTCCGAGCGCGTTCTGATGGTCGGAGACCAGCCTGGACCCCAGAATTTCCCAGCTCCACCTTGACAGAGGGGCAAAAGTTGCCCCGAAGTAGGGCGACACGCGCGCACCTAGTTTTCTTTGAGATGCTGTCCCTCCGTGCAGGCCTCCGATTCTCTTCATTCCGGGCGTGTTCCGATCTTCCAAGACCCGTCTGGAGGCCAGGATTTCCCGGCTCCAAAGTGACAGAGGGGCAAAAGCGGCCTCGACAAAAAGGCGACGCGCGCACCTTGTCCTCCTTCAGATGCTGTCCCTCCGCGCAGGCCTCCATTTCCGCGACTTCCGAGCGGGTTCCGACGGTCGCAGGCCCGTCTGGAGGCCGCGATTTCCCGGCCCACCCCCCGACAAATTGCCAATAGTTGACTGAAAGGAGGGCGACACGGACACACATAGTCCTCTTTGAGACTCTGTCCCTCCGCACAGGCCTCCATTTCAGCCCGCTCCGAGTGCGTTCCGACGGTGGGAGTCCCACCCGAAGGCCGGGATTTCCCGGCACCAACGCTGACAGAGGGGCAAAAGTTGTCTGGAAAAAAGGGTCACGCGCCCACCTAATCCTGTTGGAGAGGCTGTCCCTACGTGCAGTCCTCCGTTTCTGCCCGTTCCGAGCACATCTGAAGGTCGGAGTCCCGCCCGGAGGCCGGGATATTACGGCTCCACCATGACAGAGGGGCAAAAGTTGCCCCGAAAAAAGGACGAAGCGCGCGCAGCTAGTCCTCTTTGAGACGCTTTCCTTCCACGCAGGCCTCCGTTTCCGCCCCTTCCAAGCGTGTTCCGATGGTCGGAGGCTCGCCTGGAGGCCGGGATTTCCCGGCTCCACCATGACGGAGGGGCAAAAGTTGCTTCGAAAAGAGGTCCAAGCACGCACGTACTCATCTATGAGACGCTGTCCGTCTGCACAGCCCTCCATTACCGCCCGTTCTGAGCGCTTTCCGATGGTCGGGGGCCCACCCGGAGGCCAGGATTTCCCGGCCCCACCATGACAGAGGGCTAAAAGTTGCCTCGAAAAGACGGCCACGCGCGCACGTATTCCTCTTTGAGATGCTGTCCCTCCGCGTAGGCCTCCTTCTCCGCCCGTTCCGAGCGTGTTCCGACGATTGGAGGCCCTCCCGGAGGCCGGGATTTCCCGGCCCCAACCTGACAGAGGGCCAAAAGTTGCCTGAAAAGAGGGCAACACAGACACACCTAGTGCTCTTTGAGACACTGTCCCTCCATGAAGGCCTCGGTTTCTGCCCGTACCGAGTGCATTCAGACGGTTGGAGGCCATCCCGAATGCTGGGATTTCCCAGCCCTACGCTGACAGAGAGACAAAAGTTGCCCAGAAACAAGGGCGACGCACGCACCTAATCCTGTTGGAGACGCTGTCCCTACGTGCAGGCTTCCGTTTCCACCTGTTCCAAGCGCGTTCTGACAGTCGGAGGCCCGCCCGGAGGCTGGGATTTCCCCACCCCACCCTGAGAGAGGGCCAAATGTTTCCTGAAAAGAGCGCAACACGGACACACCTAGTCCCCTTTGAGACGCCGTCCCTCCGCGAAGGACTCCGTCCCCGCCCATTCCCAGCACGTTCCGACGATTGGAGGCCCACCCGGAGGCCGGGATTTCCCGGCCC
>NW_025335584.1:50835-131142 GCF_004798865.1 Varanus komodoensis | reverse complement strand
AAAATTCTGAGTGGGGTTTTTGCACCCTCAGCAGATTCTAAAAAGAAGGGCGTTGCCATCTAAATTATCAATTGAGAACTAAATGTGGGAGAAGAATTTAAAGATCCAGTTGTTGTTGTTAGTCATGAAGTCGTGTCCAAACCATTGCGAACCCATGAGAAACATTCCTCCAGGCCTTCCTGTTATCCACCATCCCCCAGAGTCCACTTAACCTCACACCGATTGCTTCAGTGACTCCATCTAGCCACCTATTTCTATGTCGTCCCCTTCTTCTTTTGCCATCTATTGTTCCCAGCATTAGGCTCTTCTCCAGGGAGTCCTTCCTTCTCATTAGGTGGCCAAAGTACTTGAGTTTCATCTTCAGGATCTGGCCTTCTAAAGAGCAGTCAGGGTTGATCTCCTCTAGGACTGAGTGGTTTGATCGCCTTGCAGTCCAAGGGAATCGCAGGAGTCTTCTTCAGCACCACAATTCAAAGGCCTCAATTCTTCAGCATTCAGCCTTCCTTATCGTCCAACTTTCATGGTCATACATTGCAATTGGGAAAACCATAGCCTTGACTATATGCACTTTTGTTGGCAGGGTGATGTCTCTGCATTTTAGTATGCTGTCTAGATTTGTCATAGCTTTCCTCCCAAGGAGCAAGTGTCTTTTAATTTCTTGGCTGCAGTCCCTGATTCTCATGTTCTTGGAGCCCAGGAAAAAAAAAATCTGTCACTACCTCCATTTCTTCCCCATCTTTTTGCCAGGAAGTGAGAGGACCGGATGCCATGATCTTAGTTTTCTTAATGTTGAGTTTCAAGCCAACTGTTGCTCTCTCCTCCTTCACCCGCATCAGGAGGTTCTTTAGTTCCTCTTCACTTTCTGCCATTAGAGTGGTATCATCTGCATATCTGAGGTTGTTCATATTTCTCCCAGCAATCTTAATTCCAACTTGTGATTCATCTAGCCCCTCATTTCTCATGATGTACTCTGCATATAACTTAAATAGGCAGAGCAACACTATACAGCCTTGCCGAACTCCTTTCTCTATTTTGAACCAATCCGTGGTTCCATGTCCAGTTCTCACTGTTGCTTCTTGACCAGCATATAGATTTCTCACGAGACAAATAAGATGGTCTGGTACTCCCATCTCTTAAAGAACTTGCCACAGTTTGTTGTGATCCACACAATCAAAGGCTTTAGCATAGTCAATGAAGCAGAAGTAGATGTTTTTCTGGAACTCCATAGCTTTCTCCATGATCCAGCGTATGTTGGCAATTTGATCTCTAGTTCCTCTCCCTCTTCGAAACCCTGCCTGTACTTCTGGTAGTTCTCGGTCCACATACTGCTGGAGCCTAGCTTTTAGGATTTTTAGCATTACTTTTCTAGCATGAGAAATGAGTGCAATGGTGTGGTAGTTTGAACATTCTTTGGCATTGCCCTTCTTTGGGATGGGAATGTAAACTGACCTTTTCCAATCCTGTATCCACTGTTGAGTTTTCCAAATTTGCTGGTACATTGAGTTCCAGATGCAGATGGAAGGTTCCTTGCCTGGAAGATGAGATTTTTAAATGGGAAAATTTATACTTTGGCAGTGTTTTATGCACCAAATGATGCAAAAGTTGTTTTTTTTTTTCCTGAAAAATTCTTTGAATTGATACTGTATTTTCAAGAAGTTCTGATCATTGGTGATATGAATGGAGTTATAGAACCACATATCAACAAGTCAAAAAAAGCTAGAGGTGGTAAAGTACATAAAAATGTTTTTAACTACATGGAAATGCTGAAGTTAGAAGATACATGTGGATTCAAATATCCTGGAGTCAAGGATTACCCAAGTTACTTTCTGGTCATGATCCATTAGAGCTAATATGGTGGAAAACACAGGGTGGAGGAATAAGATGCAGACTCAGTGATAATCTTTTGCTACAAGTAGAGAGATAATCTTTATTGTGTCAAAGACCAGCTCCATTCAATAAATAAATAGATCTTAAAAAGTAAAAACAAAAAAAACCTATATTAAAACCAAACTTGGATTAATAAATACTTCAACACAATATCAGTCATCTTGCATTGTTGACAACCCCAGACTTTTTCCTTGTCCAACTAGGTAGAACCACAATCCCCCATGATATGTCTTCAGACAGCCATTGTATCTGCGAAGAATTTAGTGATGCTATGTTATTGTTGGGTTAGTGTCAGACAGCAATATATAAATATAGTATATTATAGTGTAGTATCTGTTCTTATCAGTTTAATATCTGATATGTTCTCTACAAGAAGATATTTTGACCAAGTCAGAAGTACTGGAAGAATTCTTCAGATTAAATAACACCAATAATATCTCCACAGTCATAATTTGGGAAGTCAGTAAAGCTTATAGGAGAGAATACTTTATAGAAACCATGTCTAAGGAAAAGAGAGAGAAGTCAGTGCACACACACACAACTTTTGGAGCAAATAGAAATACTAGAGGATCAACATAAAGAAAATCCAAGATAAATTAATTTTAACTGAACTCAGACAATTAAGAAATCAGGTTGATATGTTTGTGAAGGAAGAGATAAAAAAGAAGCTAAGATTTTTAAAACAAAAACAGGTCAAACAAGCAAGTAAAGCTGGAAGATATTTCACGTATTGTCTTAAGGAGTGGAACGAATATCTATAACAGCTATGAAGAAGGGTAGTGGCACAACATATGCAGAAAGGGAAATTCATGGGCAAGTTATAAATATTTTCTCACAGGTACATAAAAACATGAACCCCAGAATATGGGATGGAGAAGTATGTTGAAGGAACGGGGCTTGAGAAATTTACTCGAGAGTAGAGGAAAACATTGAATGATACTATTACTATTCAAGAGCTATCACAAGCTATTAGGCAAATGGAACGAAGAGAAAGCATCTGGTCCTGGTGGATTTACTGCTATATACTATAAATGCTTACAGGAAAAACTGACTCTGCCACTACATCAAGTAATGATCAAGTAACATCAAGTAACAGAAGGATTACTGCCACCAAGATGTCAAGAAGCTCACCAATCATTGATACATAAAGAAGCCAATGATCCTATGTAACCACACTCTTATCGACCTACTTCATTATTAAATGTTGATCATAAAACTTTTACTTTAATGATGACAGAAATGTTTAAAAAATGTATATGAAAACCAGATCTGTGCACACCAAACTGGATTTGTCCCTAAAAGAAACATGAAAGACAACATATGCTTTGTTGAGGCAATTGAATGGGTTAAAAAGAAAAGGAAAAAAGCTGCATTTATATTTTTAGATGCTGAGTACACTTCTGACAATGAATCTTGGCCTTTTCTAATGAAAACCCTCCGACATTTAGACTACGGCTCAAGCTTTTTGAATTGGATGCTGCAAATTTATACTAGAAAACATGTGAAAATCCTAATCAGCAGTGACAGCTGACAGCTTTCAAATGGAGAAGGGAACATGCCAAGGATGCCCTTCATCACCTCTTTTATTGAATCTTGCATTGGAAATCATAGCAAAAAATATGAGACAGGATCCAAAAATCAAAGGCTTTAAAAAAGGAGGAGAAAAATATAAAGTATAAAATAAAATGTAATGCAGATGATATAATCTGGACTATTTTAGATTCACATCAACCCCTGCAGCATATATTGGGCAACTTGGAAAATTTGGACTTCATTCAGGAGATAGGATCAATAAGAAAAATGCACACATTATATTAAAAGTCATTACAAAACAAGAAGGAAACATAAAAACAATCTCAAGATGTGAAATAACTTCAAACCCAGTTAAATACTTGTGGATAAACATCACAGGACATAATGCTGCACTTTTTCAAGACAATTTTCAAACAACTTGGATGAAGATTCAAAAGGACTTACAAAACTGGACTAAACTAATCTCATCTTGGTTGGACAGAATTTCGATTGTAAAAATGAATGTGTTCCCTAAACTGAACTTTCTTTTCTTCATGATGCCAATTGCAATTCTGGAAAATGTTTTTCAAGATTGGCAGATACAATGAAATAGTTATATTTGGAATGGCAACAAACCAAGGATCAGATTCCAAAGTTTACAGGGTGCAATGTAGAGAGGAGGCCTTGCTGTACCCAAGGTGAATTTACATTATAGTGCAGCAGGTCTGCTCTATATTGCAGATTGGATTCTAAATGCCAATGATAGCAGTTGGAATTGGCTGATATTGAAGAGGGAAAACATGATCTTTTATGGGCTAAAATATCAGTTAAGAAGGCTCTGATCTTAAAGAACAGTCATGCGCTAAGAGACAGTTTAATAAAAATGTGGCATTCCAAGACAAAAAAAAAAAAATCAGTCCTGCAATCTCCTCTTGATGTCTCCAGTTGAAGAGACACTCAAGGAATAAGGATTTTATAAGTTCTCTCCTCTCCTCTCCTCTTGTTTCAATGGAGCTGTTAATGAATTCTTTGTGTTCTTTTGATTTATGTTATGATTTCTCTCCTTTTTTTGCTTTGTCATCCATTGATGTTATTTTTGTATTGCAAATAAAATGATGTTTTCATGATTAAGTATTCTTCCCTTGGGGCTACTCCACTTTGAGGAGTGTGCAATTCTTGGGGTTTCTTGGGTTTAAGAAATTGCCTTAAATAAGGTATTTTACTAATATCAACATGATGAATGATGAGGAGGATGAGAAAGAGGAGGAGGAGGAGGATGTATTTTTCTTCTAGGTTACTCATGTCATTTTTTGCTATATGTTATTCTAAGTCTGTTTCTGTTTTAGGTGTAAAGTCTTCAGAAAAACAAATTTGCTTTCTTTTACACTTCACAATCCTCAAAAACACTTTGAGAAGACACCTACTTTTTCCTTTCATCCTATAATTATGTGAATGACAATAATTGAACCCTTTTTTTCCTTGAAAGCACTATCAATGGCCAATGGCAAACAACAAATGTTAATAGACTGGGGATTGGCAAGGTTGCATCATCCAGATTTCCATTGCTTTAAGATTTATATTGGATGCTGCAAAGCAGAATGTGCATGGAATGGATGTCCAGATTGGGGCACCATTTGAGGCTCAAAGAATAGTGTAGAGATACTGAGAAGGGGAACAGTGAAACAAGCTTTGCTTTTAGGATGCTGATAGAATTGGTTTTGCTGCAGTTGCTACCACTTTGCATGGCACCCATATCTCATACAGTTGAATGCAATATTGGTGATCCCCTCACTATTCTTCACAAGTATTTGCAATCTGGGGATTTCGTAGTTGGTGGTATCACTTCTCAGATCATAATGCCAGAAGAGCTGCATGACTTCAATCAATACCCCCGTGAACAAGTGATTGGAGAAAGTCTGTAAGAATGTTTCCCATCCCTTTCCATAATGCATATCTGTCCAGATTAAGATAAGCTCCAGAGTGCCTGAACTGATTTTGATAGACAGAGTGTATAGGAGGTCACCTTTATTCCTTTTCCTTCGTGTAGTTCTTCAGCTTGAGACAAAACAATTGCTTCTCCTCTCATCATTGACTCCCACACAGGTGTGAAGCCAAGAGTACAGTACAGTTTTGCAAGAACAAAGGATCCATACTGCTCTATGATCTGGGATGGATCACCCAATTGATGCATTTTAGGCTTGTTGAACATGTACTTTAAAAGGAAATTTCATTACAAGTTTTCCATATCCCCAAAGGAAACTTTTCTATATGGAGCTGTAATTTAAAGCTTAGCAGCATAGCCTTTCCTTGCATATTCAGGTATAAACGCAGCTAAGTTCAATGAGACATACTTCCAGCTGTTGTGTGAGAGATACAGGCAGTAGTTCATGCCTCATTTAGCTCCAGCTTTAGAATGATTTGCCATTGACATTGTCTTTTCTTTACAAATGATCCTGGTCATGACAGGAACACAGCAAGCAATTAAATGCTTTCTTTGTTGTGTCTGATGTGGAAATGGATTCTACACTGAAATACAAGGTCATAATCTTACAGTCTCACTTTAGTTCCTTATCTGAGATATTACTCAAGGAAGTTTGTATATCTTATATACTGCTTCCTGTCAGAAGGAAAGCCATCCTATTAAATGTTTGCTTTTATACCATGATGAATAACAAAATTCACATAGCCTCACTCCGTAAAACTATGTGGACCTCCAGAGATTTGCCATGCAAATTAATGTCACCTTCCCAACACAATCACAAGAACTAGCATTGCCACATATGAAAATAAGAAGAGCTGGGCTGGAACATAAATCCCTGAGTAGGAAGTACGAGTTCCCTCCCACTTATTTATTTACTGGAGTATTGTGTTCAGTTTTGGGCTCCTCATTACAGAAAGGGTATAGCCAGGTTGGAGTCAGTGCAGCGTAGGGTCACAAGGTTGGTGGCCGGTTTGCAGGGGATGCCATATGAAGCGAGACTGAGGGAACTGGGTCTCTTCAGCCTGGAGAAGAGGAGACTCAGAGGGGATCTGTTGGCGACATACAGGTATGTGAGGGGATGTCACATGGAGATGGGTAGAGACCTGTTCACCCCTGCATAGGAAGTCAGGACACGCTCCAATGGAGCAAAGCTCAGGGAGCCAAGGTTCCATTTGGATGCCAGAAAGCACTTCCTGACTGTCAGGACCCCAAGGGTGTGGAATGGGCTTCCACGAGAGGTCTTTGAGGCCCCATTGGTGCAGGTGTTCAAGGATAGGCTGAATGTCCACTTGGTGGGCATGTTGTGAGCGGATCCGGCTGGTGCTGGAGGTCAGACTGGGTGGCCCGGGGGACCCCTTCTGACTCACTCTGTTTCTATGTTTCTATGTCATTTAAAGCTTTTCTATCACAACCTATTACAGAAAGTCTCAAAATGGTTCTCATTTGTCCTGCCCTGCAACTGGTATACATGGTCATGGGGTTTTTGACATGAGGCATTCCTGATCACTCACTTGCAGAAGTTTGCAGGCCCTTTTTATGAAGTTATCATCTCTTCTGATATCCAGCTATGTCCACAGCTTTAAAGCAAATGACATCTGGCATGAAATACCAAATTCAGGGTGAAAAGGGTGTGGAAATCCAGAAAAATACTGCACTTTGCCACAGTGTTACCATGTGATTAGATAGCTAAATTACAGAAAGGTAGAGAAAGAAAACCCTCTCCTGTAAAGGACACAGTCTACTCCCACAAAGAAAACAGAGGAGTAAGTCCCAGTAAGTTGGTGGGTTAAATTTTGAATGTAGAGATGCTTACAATGTCTCTCATATGGACAGTAGCATCCATTCATCAGGACCACTGATAGTTCTTTCTTCCTCTTCCTCCTCTTCTTCTTCCTCTACCTCTACCTCTTCTCCTTCTCCACTTTTCAAGCCAGACTTGATCATTATAATTGCTCTTTTCTGCACTTTTCCCAACTCAGCTGCATAGATGCACATAGTGCTCAAATCTACACACAATATTGAAAGTGTGGCTGTATCACAGATTTTAACAGGAGCAATATAACATGGTAGGTTCATTCCATTCTAATTTACTTATTATGCCTAACCCTGAATTTACCTTTTCCATAGTGACCTTAACTTCAGTTGACTTTGCTGTCTCACAGAAGCATAGCATCTCTTTCATAATCACTCACTGTTAGCTCAGATCCCATCAGCGTCTATCTGGGACTGGGAGTTTTGCATCACTTTACATGTTTTCTCACTGAACTCACCCACCTCCCATTCTCCCAGTCTATCTTCTTTTGTTTTAATAATGTTTAATAATGCGATGTCTGTAAGCAGACATTTTTTTGCCACCGACTATTTAAATTAAATTAACTGAGAATGTGCGATAGGTAGTATCTTCTGGAACAATACTTTGGATAGAACACAAGAAAATATTCAAAATATTAAGAAAAATATTTTCCTAATGTATGACATGCAATTTCATTGCAGTGCTGTGTCTAAGAACTACCAGCATGCCTTAGCTTTGGTATATGCAGTGAAGGAGATCAATGAAAACCATCAGATCTTACCCAATATCACCTTGGGTTTCCACATTTATGAAAGCTACTATATTGCACAGTGGACCTACCATAGCACTTTGGAACTTCTTTCAACGCAGAACAGATTCATCCCAAATTATAAGTGTGGCATCCAGAACAGACTGATGGCTGTCATTGGGGCTCTTTACTTTGCAGCATCTATCCACATAGCAAACATCTTGGGCACCTACAAAGTTCCACAGGTAGGATATGGGTCTGTGAGCATGGCTTGTGGAATCTGATTGGCTTCTGCTTTTCCAGCAGAAGTGACTTTGTGCTACCAGTTCAGGAAATTAAGGAGTGCTAATTAAGGAGTGTCAATTCAGGAAATTAAGGAGTTGCATGAGTTGGTCAAGCAGATTCATTTTTCAATCTATCTATACTAATTGCATTCATACATTCATTACATTTCATAGAGTCATAGACCCATAGAAGATTAGAGTTGGAAGTGTGTAGAAAACCAATTGGTCCAATCCCCTGCTCTTGCAGGACACCAACTTACACCATTCCATTTATATAACTGTCCAAACACTTCTTGAATGTCTCCAGTGAGAGAAAGTCCACAATTTCCATACACAACAAATCCAGAACCCCACTCCCTCTTGGAAAAACCTGAAGAGAAAGAGTCATAACATGGCAGTTCAGTCCACTTCCACCACTTTGGTCATCTTTAGCTAAAGAACCTTGGCTCGTATCTGAACAATATGAATGTCTGTCAGGGAGCCTCATTTATAATGCCCCATTTTCTGCTTCCATCAAATCAGGAGTTTCAATTCCTCCTCAATTCATTGCCTACTGAACCAGGTCCTCTGGCCCAGAGATAGCTACATTCCAATCCTTCTCTTATCTTTAGACGTCTTTCCCTGATTGTATATATTTGGATGAATTCTATGAATTAGTAAGGAATCAAAGTGGGTATGGTGTCTACCATGCCCCAGAAGAGGCTAAAATGCATAGTGTGTTAGATGCCTCAATGATCTGATTCAGTGTGTGTACTAAGGAAAGAGCGAACAGAATAGGGCTAGAGAGGTGAACTTTCAGGTTAATCTGAAGCCCCATACTTGAGGCATCTAGTTTAGAGAACAAAGTCTTTATTGTTATAATCCAATAATGTAGAGGGTAATGACTTGCATTCACATTTATAGACAATTACACTGGCATAAATATAAAACATTAACACTGCAATCATAGGTGCAAGTATGGCAAGATCCTAGAAGAAAATTTCAGAGCACTTCAGCCCCTCCCCCATGAATGAGGTGGGTGATGAGAGGTTCACAGCAGCAAAAGCACACTCCATTTTATTACTGAAGCCATGATGGTGCCAGCAATTCCATTTGTTTAGAATGAAAAACCTTCATATGCTTAAACTATTCCCCCCACCTCTGCTACCCATAGGGTTGGCAATGTTGTTGCTTTTGTTATTCTAAGACATCAGAAAGGTACAAGCAATAAAAAATATGAAACATTTTTGGTGTAATTCACAACTGAAATTATACAAGATGTTACCCAAAGGTGGACAAAGATCAAGGAGGACATAGTCTAACATTACTCAGTTTTTCCACTGACTGCACTCCTAAGAATGTCTATTCAAGAATAAGCCCTGAATAGAACTCTAGACTTAGCTAATAACATACTGGGAAGCATGCACTGAAGATAATCTATGATATCTGAGTAGTGAAAATTCCATTCTGGAATAGGTTGACTACCAATTTAGCGAGAAAACACCAGTTTTGTTTCTGGAGTCATAACTGTAGCACTTTTCCTGCACCATTTAGAGAATGGTAAATTGAAGCAAGCATTCTTGGTATTCTGTTTTCTAAGCAGGAGGCTTTATCTGTGAAAACCTCATTCCTGGAGGGTTAGAGACCCATTGAGCCTCTATAAAAATATAACCCAGGATAAAAACCCTGCACATTTACCAAGAGCTGGACAAGAAATTCACTCCATTGTGGTGGTGTGTTTTGGCATTTTGGTGTTTTGTTTTGTTTTTTCTGTGCATCTCAGACACAGTGAAAATAAAGTTGGACAACATCAGCACGATTGAAAATGAAAGGTGTTCATTTGTAAAATATGCACAAATGGCTTAGTCACTGGATGCATGCATCCAAAATAGACTTGACTGAAAAAAGTGTGCAAGGGTGCACAAAGTTTTGTAAAGGGAAAATAGAGATGATGTGAAATTTTGCAACTGTAGCATGTCTCAAGTCACCAAAGGACTACCCTAGGAATATATTACACCTCACATGCTTCATATACTATGACAAGACTAGAGTAACCTCAAAGAAGATTTCTAGTCACAGAACTTCCATCTTCCACAAATATGTTAGACCTTGAAAAAACTAGGAAAAGTGTGGGTACATGGAAAGTTAGAAGGAAGAAAGCACAATTGGAGACTTTGCACCATTTCTATTAAGACATAAATGTTACTTTTCAATTCCTTGCTTTTGTGGAGCTTGACCAAACATAATATGACCTTAAATCTGGTCTTTTCAACTGATGTATTAAAGAAATGACTTAAGGGCATGTTGGCTCAAGCTGATATATACTATTCTTTTATTAATGGACCCTGTATTTAACATCTTGATATTTAGGAGTGTTGCCCCGCCCTAAATATTGGGGAGACCAAAAGCACAAATATCTCATTTAGGAAAATACTTATCCCCTCTTTCACCTCAATCCATTCATTAAATCTTTCCATAGTTCACATATGGCTCTATTCCACTGAAGAATGATGAAACAGAAGCATATTCCTTTTACCAAATGGTCCCCAAGGAAACTTATCAACACACAGGGATTCTCCAGCTACTATTGCACTTCAAATGGATATGGGTTGGTGTGATTGCCAAAAATGATGAGAATGGTGATGTCTTTGTGAGGACATTAAGTAAAATGTTTTCCTTGAATCACATCTGCTTTGCCTTCATTGAAAGAGTTGAGGAAATTTATACGAATGAGATTTATGAAGCAATAGGTTGGTTGACAGGCATTTATAATGTTACAATGCAAAGCAATGCTAATGCTGTGATTTTCTATGAAGAAGATATAGTGAATTTCAGGTGGTTTTTGTATTTACCAGAAATGGAACAAGGGATAATGATGCCCAAAGGTAAAGTGTGGATACTAACAGTCCAGCTGGAGCTCCTATCATGCCATTTTCAAAAGAGTTGGGACATCCAAACTATGCATGGTGCTTTAGCCTTCACCATTCACTCTAAGGAAGTGTTAGGATTCCAACTTTTTCTTCAGACCAGAAACCATCTGGGGACAAAGGAAGATGGTTTTGTCAGGACCTTCTGGGAGCAGACATTTGAGTGTGAACTTCCAGATAAACTGCTTGAAGAAACAGCTGAGAAAACATGCACTGGAGAGGAGAAGCTTGAAAGCCTTCCTGGTCCTGTTTTTGAAATGAGCATGACTGGCCACAGCTACAGCATCTACAATGCTGTCTATGCAGTGGCCCATACTTTGCATGCCATGCGGTCCAGCAGACCTAAAGAAAGGGGGATGGTGAAACTTCAGGATCAAGAATCATGGCAGGTAATGGCCTCAGCAGGCAAATTTGAAAGACTTCTTTCTCATGTTAGTATCCAATATATATGTATGCACCAGTTATGGCAATTCAAAGATAGTGGAATGAATTCTCATGGATTCACAGCTTCCAGTATGTCTTTCTAAAGAAATCCCACTTACAAAGGAATGAATATCTACTACTAATCTTGCAGGATCAAACCAGACATTGCTTTTTAATTGTTTTTAGAGCAATGGCTTTCTATTTTAGAGTAGGTGAATAGCCATCTATCAAGTTCATGATCCTAGTATATGGCTTGGGGACACTAGAGCATATGATAAAGACCTAATTAGGGATGGAGCAATGCTAATACTCAACCAGCTTCAATCCCTGAAAAATTGAAATTATAACTAGAATGCACGCAATGATTAGTTAGTTCTTTCTAAAGTATACTCATCATGATTCCCAACTTGAGATTACAAATGTGTAACGTTTTTCTTTTATGTAACTCTAGACCATTAGCAAGAGTTATCTGGGTCTATATCTGGAAAGGACACCTGATTGGGGGTGGGGGGGGGGTGAAAGAGACCAGAAAATGACCAGAAAGTGTTCTTCATGCTTCCTCCCTCTTATCTTTTTCTCAGTTACCCATGTTTCATGGGATCAAAAATACACATTACTGTGAAGAGCAGCTGTCTTTTTAGTTCTCATTTTAAAGGGTTAGGGTTTAAAGTGCACAGAGTCCAATCCAGATTGCAATCCTAGTATGGGGTAAGGGGTGCTGTTTCTGTCCTCCCACCACAATTCCAACCCAAGTTTGGGCTCTCAGGCCTGTAATTTTAATTGTGAAAGAATGATTCTTTAAAAGAAATAGATCACTTTTTGCTATATTACTAAGGGATATTGAGAAAAGAATTCACTGTGGACTTGACTGGAACCACAGTAAATACCAAAAATGATACAATCCCTCCACAGTCCCCCTCAAAATCTAGGATCAGAATCCAGTTCAAGAGTCCAGCAGTATCTTCCATCTTCTAAGTAATGTGTGACTTGGTCCTGATATCAGCAATAGTTTGTTCTGAGTATTGTACATGTTGAGAGTTGAATGCAGAATACATTCCTGCATGCTATTAGATGAATATAGTTGTTTTTTATTCTCATAAATCTGAGTAGAATCTTCTGCCAGGTTATGTCCAAAATAATTTGTTAGATATTGTATGTCTCCTTTTAAAAAATAGCACATTTAACATGGGGCAAAACACCCCCCCCATCAAAAATAGACCATCTCTTCAATACTACTACTACTACTAATAATAATAATAATACGTAGTAGTAGTAGTAGTTTTGGTTCCTTTCATTCTGTTTTATTTAGAGTTTTGTTTTGAAATCACCTCAAATCTAGTTATGTGGGCAGGAAACCCACTAAATTATAGAAAACCTAAAGAATTGTTACCAGCGGGAATAGGCAAAAACTGGGCTAATTAATGGGTTCAACCCATCATGAGATAGTTGTGAATATTATTCATTTACATTTTCTTGGAAAATTGTTATTTTCTGTTTCTAGCTCCACCACTTCCTAAAACACATATCATTTAACAACAGTGCAGGGGATGAGATTTCTTTTGACTTGAACAGGGAATTGGTAGCTGGAATTGATCTTACAAACTGGGTGACTTTCCCAAACCAGTCCTTTAAAAGAGTGAAAGTTGGAAGGGTGGATCCTCAGGCAAAATCCTTCAGCATTAATGCAGATGCCATCATGTGGCACAACAGCTTCAACCAGGTAGGTTATGATTTCCAGGAGCTGAAAAAGTTTTTGAATTCAGCACATTGCTGCTGAAAACTATAAAAGAAAAAGGTGAAAACAATTTTATTCTACAACTTTAATAATTTTTCATATATTCAGTTAGATTCAGATCTAGATGCATAGAAAATGATTCACAAAAACAGATGTGGACATTTCACCACATGGCAACCCCACCTCTGCTATCCAGAGAACTTTCATGGATGGGTAAGAAGGGGATAAATCGAGAACCAGTGTGATGTAGTGGTTAAGAGCATGGGACTGGGACTCAGAGAATCTGGGTTCCAGTCCCCGCTCAGCCATGGAGCCAACTGGGTGACTTTGGGCCTGTCACAGACTCTCAGTCCAACCTACCTCACAGGGACGTTGCTGTGGGGATAAGATGGAGGAGGAGAAGGATGTAAGCTGCCTTGAGCCCTTTGTAGGAAAAAGGCATGATATAAATCAATCAATCAATCAATCAATCAATATAAATCAACATCAGATAGAGACACCATAGGTGAGACTATCTTAATTAATTATAGAAAACCTAAAGAATTGTTACCAGGAGAAATAGGCAAAAACTGGACTAATTAATGGGTTCAACCCATCATGAGATAGTAGTGAATGTTATCCAGTAACATGTAACAAACTCACAACATCAAATAACCTGAAAAAACACACTAAGTGCAACATCATTGTCTCAATTCCTTTTTACAGCAGCAAAACAATGCAGTGATTTCATGTTTCATACAGCACTAGTCCTTCATATGGCTTGTTTTAATAAGAATCTAGATGACATTGTGGTCCTATGAAAACCTTCCATATATTGGAACAATGAACAATCTACCTATTTCCCAAACATATTTTGTAATATTCTTTAATTATTTCTTTCCCATTTTGTGGCCTAGATGCTGCCTTTCTCAGTGTGTAATGAGCACTGCGAGCCTGGTTATAGCAAGAAAATGAAGGTGGGGAGGCCATTTTGCTGTTATGATTGCAGCTTATGTCCGGAAGGGAAGATTGCAAGCCATATCGGTGAGAGATGTTCAAAGTCATTTTATGGTCTTTGAGACTTTATGGGAAAGATCATTGTCAACATAACAGTAATCAACTGCATAGGAAAAGTTTCATTTACTGCAAAGAAACAGGGAGAGGGAAGTGGGGAGAGACAGCCAGCCAGCCAGCCAGCCAGCCATACAGAGTCATTGTAGATTGCACATCAATAAGGAAAAGTACTGACATTTCCTTAATATATCTATTTTGTTACTACTGAGAAAATATTTGCAAAACAAAGCTTATATGCTAAAGGTTTTTTTAATTTTCTATGTGTAAATGTAGGTAAATATAGATCTATTTTTTAAAAAATAAGGAAAACTAACACATATAAGACCTGTGTGACATTTTGATCTTGAAATTAATCCATCTGAAGGTGGATAGTGAAGGTGCCATACAGGATCATTGCTGGTCTCAGAGATGCCACTGTCCCATCTAGATTTGGCCAGAAAGACACAGGAAAATTTTGGCACAAGCACCCTCTGAGGCATTGCCCAGTTCCTTCCTGCAATCAAATAGGAGCTTAATTAAATACTTAATTCAGGTAATAAAGTATCCTTCCATTAAATTTAAATCATAGTCTTCATTTCTGGGGGAAAGTTTAGGACTGACAAGTCACAATGTATAGTTTAAAATATGGAATGCGCTGCCATGGGAAGTAGTGATGTCCACAAACTTAAAGAATTTAAAATGGGATTGGGCCAGTTCATGGAAAGTGGAGCATGTCTGTGGTTACTAGCATTGCAGGGTATGCATTGTCTCCTTCACCAGAGGTGGCATGCCTGCGTACACCAACTTATGAGGAACTTAGGCAGGGCAAGGCCTTGCAGTCATCCCACTTGAGCGATCCTCTGGGCAGCTTGTGGCCGTGGTGTGTATGGAATGCGGAATGAGATGGATCTTTGGTCTGATCCAGCACTGCCTTTTTATGTTTCTATGTGACTTTCTATGTTTACTGAGCCTTGGATACTTTGATACCAGGAAGCAGTTCCTTTCTTTTGATACAAGTTTCCTATCCCATGAAGCAACTTACAGTCTCACCAGATAATCCATGACAGATGGATTAGGTTTGCACATAGATACCCTGTGTAAGAAAAATCCTTTGATAACCTTGGCATTCTGACAGAATTATAACTTTAGAGTAAACCTGAACATGTTCAACATTGTTTTGCCAGCAGTTTCTGTAAAAGTTACTGGCACTTTGAACACACCAGTAAAGTCAGATGACATTTCTGAAAAAATAGTAATAATCTGAATAGCGTATACTAACATTTTTCTCAAAAATCTGAAAGAACTACATGACAATATGAAACAGCTGTTAAGTGCAAATATAAAAAATAATTGAAATTAATGAAATTTTAAGCATATTTTAATGTGCATAACTTGTATGTTCAGCAATGAGCTTCATGCCAACTTAAAATATGGCACAGACCCCATCAAGGGCACATCAAACACTTCATATCAAGTTATTATCTCGACAGGTAATTTTTATAAGCTTTGATATGAAATATAACAGTAATATTTATAAGTGTTTGTGAGTCACCCTAACTAAAGAGAGTGTGAACACCTTTAACAGTTTGTACCATATCAGTCAGAAGAATGGGACTCCCCCTACTAGGGGGATGGGGAGAGGAGATGGTAATTAATGAAGTGAGCTAGTTCTAGGTATAGAAGTATGCAATTTCTCCAGGGTGAAAAAAGCTACACAGAGGGTGGAACACACTGGTGTGCAAGGTGTGATGTAGCAGGGAAGATTACTGACTATTCTCAGAGGTACCTTTCTGTGAGTGAATCCCATTTAAATAAATACAAAACAATTACAATTACAATTAAAACCCAGAAACACACAGGCTGCACAACTAAAATCTATAAATATTAAACACTATTAAAATACTGTTTGAATAAAAAGGTCTTGGCCTGGCACTGAAAAACAAATAGAATTGGACTCATCCATGGGACTGATTTCTCAAACTGGATAGGGGTGACATGTGGGGCACCATAGAGTTCAGTCCTGAACCCAGTGCTCTTCAATACATTTATTAATGATTTGGATGAGGGAGTGCAGGAAACAATTATCAGATTTGGAGATCACACAAAACTAAATGGGATAAATGCTAACCTGGAAGACAGAAAAAAGATTCAAAATGATCTTGATAGCTTGGAGTGCTGGGCTGAAAGCAACTAAATTAATGAATTAGTTCATCTGAGAGGGTTGGTTTAACCTGGAGTCCTGCACTAAGGAGGGGGCTGGAACCATTGGCCCTTTCACCCCTTCCAACTCTATGATTCTATGATTCTATACTAAAAAAGGAGAAGAGCCCCTGATCAGACTGGTTGTTCAATAATGTCAGCCTTGGGACATTGTGTATAGAGCTTTGATACAAATGTATATGAACCATCAAGAAGCAGGCTATGTGAGGTAGAGGGAGGTGTGTCCCATATGAAATTATGTTCTCCCTTTTCACACAGTATTCTTTTATTTGTTGGAAAGAACAGTCCTTAATGGAAATTTGAAAAAACTAAGAGATTCCTTCCTCTCCTTCTTCTTCTTCAGACATGGAGGACTGCATCAAATGTCCAAATGACCATCATCCAAACAAGGACCATGACTTTTGCATTCCGAAATTGATAACATACTTGTCTTTCAAAGAACCTCTTGGGTTCAGTTTAGTCTTCTTTTCTCTTTTTCTTTCTTTGATCACGGCTCTAGTGCTGGCAATCTTTGTGAAGCACCATAACACTCCTATAGTCAAAGCCAATAACCAGAACCTCACCTACACCCTCCTCATCTCCCTCATGTTCTGCTTCCTTTCTGCATTGCTCTTCATCAACAAACCTGAGAAAGCCACATGTCTCCTCCGACAAATGACCTTTGCTATCACCTTTTCTGTAGCTGTATCTTCCGTGTTTGCAAAAACCATCACAGTTGTTCTCATTTTCATGGCCACCAAGCCAGGAAGCAGCATGAGAAGCTGGGTGGGGCAGAGACTGTCCATCTCCATTGTGCTTGGCTGCGCCCTTGTGCAAGTTGGCCTTTGTGCCATGTGGTTGGCAACATCTCCCCCATTCCCTGATGCTGACATGCACTCATTGAATGAACAAATTGTACTGGAATGCAATGAGGGCTCTGTGGTCATGTTTTACTGTGTCTTGGGTTACTTGGGTTTCCTGGCAGCTATCAGCTTCATGGTGGCTTTTCATGCCAGGAAGTTACCAGACATTTTCAACGAAACCAAGTTCATCACCTTCAGCATGCTGGTCTTTTGCAGTGTATGGTTATCTTTTGTTCCTACTTACCTGAGCACCAAGGGGAAATATATGGTAGCTGTGGAGATCTTCTCCATCCTATCCTCCAGTGCTGGGTTGCTTGGTTGCATCTTTTTCCCCAAATGTTATATCATTCTGTGGAGGCCTGAGAAGAACAACAAGAAATTAATAAGGGGGAAACTATGAGGGTGTTCATGCAAGTTAGAAAGATAAATGAGCAAGTCACATCTTCAAACAGTTACAAGTATAATGGAATGAAATAACTTTGAGTAGTTGTATAGGAAAATTTGAAAAAAACTAAAGTGCTCCATTTCCACCTCAATCATGATTACATTAGTGGATCAGAGGGGACTTGCACAGATTCAAATTAGTGGTAATATTTACAAAATTTACCCTTTTACAAATTTACAAAATTTATCCTGGAATGCTCTGAAAACTGACATTGGTCCCAAGATCCCCAAGGTTGTCCACCCCTTCTGCAGCTTCACACTACTATTGGGTTGGATAATGATGTGCCAAGCTGACATTGAAGCCAATCAAAAGCAAGTGAAAACAGAACTACATTTTCACCATGATTAAACTGGGAGAGAAGTTCATCTGAACCTAAAATTAGGAAAGGCATTTGTAAGAGTTCATTGTAAGAAAAAGTCAGCATTTCTGTTAGTATTACCATAGGGTTTGTAGAAGTGGTCATGGTTGAAGAGGATAAATGCCTTAATCTGTCAGTTTCACTTTCTCCAGTATTTGAATATTTGAAATCTTATTCATACCATCTCAAAAATGAAAAAATCAGAGACTTTGACAAACTCTTATGAACAATAAAATTAAAAAAGAACGTAATGAAAGGGTCACTTATATGTCCTAGCCAAAAAGAAAAGGGCCATGGAGCCCTGGCTTCCTGACATATTGCTATTAAAGGTTAGAACCCTCTCAAAAATTAAGAGGAGGCACCCTTAACAGACAAATACGAACTTTTGAGATCCACACACCAAAATCACTTCACCATGAAGGACAAAACTGACAATTTCCATATCTTCATGTTCAAAATGTTCTAATGTCAGGTTCTTTCCATCACAACTACGAAGACAATTTTGGTAAAACATTATACAAAATGAGGCCAAAAAAAAAAAAAAAATTCAGCCCATTCTCAAGTTGGAGAAACATAACAAAAGAACACGTAATGAGAGGAAGTGTGGTACATTTTTACTAGAGAGGAAACTTATTGGGTCTCACTGACTGCTTCATGTGTTTTGCTCTCCAGTATTTTCTAGGTCCATCATTGGCAAACAAAAGAAAATGTGTCACCACAGAGACTGAGTCATATTCAAATATACACATTATGACAGTCTGGCAAGAAGAAAACCTGAATAAACCAGCTGTTCCATGTTATGGCATCTGGACTGATGGTGCATGCTTGGCCTGGAGCAGCTGTAGCATCCATCCTCCCACTTTTCACTCCTCGAACAGATTGGTTTGAGGAGACAATCCAATTGATCACATCAAAACCAGGTAGCAATTCTTCATTCTCATTAAAAGAAACCTTGTCCACAGCACTGTTGTTAAAAGAAAGAAGCTTCAGAAAATGGTGGAGCTGGAAGGAAAAGGAAAGAGCTTAGAAAACCTGTGAAATCAAGCAGACAGAGGGATATGAATACTTGCACCGGGTGGCTGCCATTCTTATTATTGTTTTTCCTTGATCCCCTTATACCATAAATATTGAGTTTCAGCTCTGATACTTCTCTCATTCAAAGGTTAGAGTTAATTGCTTCATAAGTTTGAGTCAATTTTCCAGTCGTTCTAGAAAAGATTTTTATGCAGAGGAGCCTATTTTAAATAATTTTGCACACACTCATATACTCTAGGATCTTGTTGCTTGTATAAGAAGAGACGTACTTGATCATCTGCTTCAGAGATGAACTGAATGAGTTTCCCTGCCTTATTCTGAGGTTTTTTGTAATCTACACAGCTGTTGCTATCTCTCACATGAGGCTATTCAGGGCACTACCTGCCACTGAAGTTGACTCTGAAACATGTGTCTCCTTCTGCTCACTATTCCTCTGTTCCTCAAATCAGATGAAGACATGGCATGCAAGGCATGGGCTACTGCATAGACAGCATTGTAGACATTCTAGCTATGGCCAGTCAAAATCATTTCAAAAAATGTTCCAGGAAGATGTTTCAGCTTCTCATACCCTGTGCACATATTCCTATCTAAATGGCCCAGATTTGGATCTGGGAATACACAACTGAAAGCATTTTTCCAGAATGTCTTAATAAAACCATCTCCTTTTGGACTGGAAGGGTTTTTTCCATGAAGGAATTGTTGAAATCCTGGGACTTCACTGGACTGAATTCTGAAAGTTAGAACACCATGCAAAAAGTCTGTGTTCCTATTTCCTTGGAAGACAAATGACATGAGCCCAACCTGAGCTGTCACAATTATTACTTTACCGATTGGTGTATTTGCCACAGGTTCTCGTTCTGATAGTTATGGTAACCATCTAAAAAATGCCATGGAATATGATTCTCCATTGGCCACCAATACAGTGGCTGTGCTGGCCACAATATTATCTCGTATTTTTGCCCACTTCTCTATTATTTTCTTCATATCCCTGCCAAGAGTAAATGCAGGGATTTTTTTCAATGAAGGCAAAACAGACACTCCCCTCAGAAAACAGTGGAACCACCATCTGGAGGAATCACTCCCCCGTGTCATTATCTGTAACAAATGTCCCAATCCATGTCCACCTGAAATGCAGCAGCAAAGAGAGGATCCTTGCATACTGAAGGGACTCCCTTGGAGTCATGTTGTAGATTGAAAGGCCTGGGTTTTTATCGTTCATCACTGGTGAAGAGCCATATATCACGTAAGGGGATATAAGAAGGAGAGGAAGAAGGGTCAAATAATAAATTATTTAGGCAGCTTTGATGTTTTCAAAATGTTTGCATATATAACCTCAGAAATTTTCTCAATAGTACTGAAATACTGCAATCTGCAGTATGTCATGGCACATGGGGCATCTCTATGTGGCCCTGAAAAGGGGTCTTCAATATGGCACCCTGTGACATCATAAAGTTTTTTTTCCTACTCTCTCTCTCTCTCGCTGTGTGTGTGTGTGTGTGTGCGTGTGTGTGTGAATGTCTTTCCACAGACTTGTATGACAAGCACACAACTTCCAAGTAATAATCTTAGGCCTCATCAAAATGGAACAAATACTCAAAAAAGTATGTATGTGATGGTCCTCAGTCTTCATCTGATATGTGAGTGTTCCCCCACTCCCTCTCAGTTTCCTAGTATCCATCTTTTAGTCATGAAGAGGTCACAGAGAAGCCATTTCATCCATATCTTAATTTCCATGGAATAACTTAATAATTTAATGACAGTGGATTATGCAGTGAATAATATTCAAAAAAAGCAACTACTACAAATTGATAAAACTGATGTTTCCAAGAAGTATTTCCTGCATTGCACCATGAGCATTTATCTGATCTAGGCCATTCTTTATTGAGGAGACATTGCAGCATCCAACAGACACAAAAAAAACCCAGTCTGTTCTGAATAAGGCTCAGCTTAAGATCTGTAGATGAGACAGGGAAATATCAAAAGAGAGATCTACTCATTCATATCCTTTTCCTCAAATTCCTGAATATGTCCAAGGATTCAAAAACCTTTTGAGGCCACAGCTATAATTTGGATAAAAAAATGCTATCTTCCACCTCTCTGCAATGCATAGTTCACCCAAACTACTGAAAAGAAAATGAAGCCTATGATATTCAGAAGAGTGCTAAACCTTCTTTAATCCCCAACACACTCTGCCTTCTCCGAAACTGTTTAGTTATCCAACCTGGAGGTGATTGAAGAATGATGTGCAAGGAGAGAAAGAAATGGAGACCTCTGCCCTTACCTGCTCTGCCTAGGGGTGACTAGAAGGAGGAAGGAAAATGAGGAGTATCTGTGGCATACAAAATGGATGTTCCTGTGAATGTAGCCTGAGCCTCTGCCCAGACTCTGGTGTCTCAGATCCAAGTGTGCAAAAGGGAACAAAGCCCTAGCAGGGATTCCCCTCTCCCCACAGTGTTTGCTTCACCTTCAATGTTCTGCCACATCCAAAGGAGAAAAAGAATATGGTTACTTCCAATATGCAAATCTCCACTTCCAAAACACAAACACACCCATGTAAGAACAAAGTGAATGTGAAGAAAATGTTACATTCCCATTGCCCACATTGATGTAATGACACGCTCCCCAGCTGTGGAATCTTGTAGATATCCAAGAGAGTTGCAATGTATAGGGAGATTTGGGGGTCCTGTCCCCTGATGGCTGCTGCCAAGTGTTCCTGGATGCCACATTGGTAGTTAGGAACTCACTTCACTGTGGAGCATATCAGTTGCAAGATGGTCTGATATGTCCACTTGGCCCTGAAATAGCTGTCATAGATGCGGAAGCCCAAGGTGAGGTTGGGCAGGATGTGAGGGTTGTCATTGATCTCCTGCACTGCAAATGTCAAGGTCAGGATATGCTGGTAATTCTTTGGTACCACCCTAGAAGCAAGAAAGTCACCTCCTGCATTAGAAAATTCCTCACAAAGTATTTTGTCAGAAGTTCACACTGCTTTGGGCACAATCATCTCGAGCTCATCTCTGGATTACCTTGGCCAACACAAAGCTAACACAGTAAGAAAGTGCTGATATTAATCTTCCAAAGATAACATTGACTGGAATTCCTCATGGTAAAGTAATTAGTGTGGTAGCATCTAAGTCAACTCATATAGAAATCACCAGATTCCAATAAAGCTTCCTCCCAAGAGCAGTGTGTCAGTGTATAATGCCATGATCCCACAATACCCTATGGCACAGACTCATCAGCTTTTCAGTGAAAAGGCTTATGAGTTTCATGTGGAAGGTTTGAGGCACAGTGCTAGAGGAATGCTCTGCATTTTACCTAGATGGACATGTTCAGCTCTTGGCATGCAAGGGATTAGAAGAAAAATTTGTCTGATTGTGTATAGACCCAGTTAGGAGGGACATCTTTTTGGTACATGAAAACAGTTAAAATGACTGTGATGTGGCCAAGCACAGAGTACAGGGTGTACCACACTGAATGGAATCCCTTTCCATTGAAAAAAGGACATGCAATACCATTGTTTATGACTTTAACAGATAACATTTCTCTTGGGATGGATCCTGTACCTGAGTTCCCTAAAAACATGGAATGGAATTTGTGGAACAGGAAGAGCTTCACACATGGGACAATCAGAGTTTGGAGTTCCCCCTCTGTCCACCCTGCCACAGATCAGCACATTCAGTAGGCTGTCTGAACAGGCTGCTTTGGGATGGAAGTCTCCTTCCCCAGAAGAGTTGATCCAATCCCCTGGATACTGGCATTATGAGGTTTCCATAAGGGAAGGCAGAACAAAGAGAGTGAGGTGACTGAGCATCGGTATTAAGACATTTGTAAGAGGAAGAGAAGTCATCCTGGAGAAACTTTTGTAAAATAGATATTATTAAAGGAAAATAATGAAAATACAAAGTCACCACAGAGGTTCCAAGCAGAAGTAAAATAATTCTAATGAAGCTTATAATCATACCAAAATGCATCCTTCTGGCTATGCAAATAACAAAATTTCCATGTCCTTTCATATTATGAACTTCCTCTACTGCCCAAGCCTATTGTTCATAGCCTTCATCTGCTATGACAAATTCTGGTGACAAGCAGATAAAAAAACAAACAGGAAGAAAAAACAAAATATTTACTCCTAACAGAAGTTCATCCAGCAATGCTAATGGGGGTTTTTCAGTGAAGGTTAATGAATCAGGAAGGGTGAGGGACAGAGAAGCAATGGCACCAATCATGAGATTGCCCTGTTGTGGGTACTCATGAAGTGGAGGGTGTGGCTCATGTTTCTTCCACTTTTCATCAGCAACCTTTCTTCTGTTGTAACCCCCCCTCATAATCAAGCACGTAGCCAGGGCATGGCTCATCACGAGTAGCACGTAGCCAGGGCATAGCTCATCACGAGTATCAGGGTGTCCTGTTCGCATGAGAACAAGTACACGAACATGGATGTGCACGCTACGCAAAGCTGACGACAAAGCAGGCTACGCTCCAGCATTACCAGTATCACCGCAGACGTTATGCCCTTGTACCCACGTTTGCTTGCTTTTGCATGATAAATGTGCAAAATGTGCTCTCCCCTATTGTTTCTCTGTTGTTCCCCTATTGTTCGCTGTCATTCAAGCATAAGTGTAAAAGAGTATAAAAATCAAATGTCTCTCCTCTGCCTGCTACCACACTCTCACGAGTGCATGGTCCCTGCCGGCAGGTAAATAAATCTCTCTCGATAATTCCAACCAGTCTCTGGTCTTGTCCGTAAAATCTCGCCATACAACATCTTCCAATTTGGAGAAGCAAGCTTAGGAGCACCACTCCTAATTCCCGCATGCTGAGTGGAAGGATGAAACTTTGCCCTTCATGCAAGTCCACTTCTTCCCATGTAGAGCACTGAGATTACAAATGCAGGCTTCCTCAGAGCACTGGTTGTCATTATTTTATTGCTATGATCAAGGATCGCTGTATATATTGCCACTGCCCTTTGCAGCTAGTAGTGTTGCTCTGTTCATTAGAAATCTGCAGGGATGTTGAGTAGTAACCCAGTTGCCCTGTAGACAATTAAAGGAGAATATAGCTATTTAGCTTCAGGTACAATGAAGTTGAAAACAGGAGTTGTTTTCCACACATGTTGAAGAGTGCAACATCTGTATTAGTTTTACGCATGAAATTGGAAGGAGTCATCAGAGAGGAACACAGGACTATGAAACTGCACACAGCCGTCATTCAGAATCACACTGGGGATTATGGTTTTACTCTGGACTCAGTGCACACATGGACAGTATCAAAAGGCAGTATCAAAAGACTCCAGAAGATGAGCCCCTCATGTCAGAAGGTGTCCAGTGTGCTATTGGGGAAGGTCAGAGGGCTAGTACAAGTAGTGCCAGAAAGTGTGAAGAAACTGGGTCAAAGTCATAAGGACACTCAGCTGTGGATGTGTCTGGTGGTGAAAGGAAAGTCTGATGCTGTAAAGAACAATACAGCATAGGAACCTGGAATGTAAGATCTATGACTCAAGGTACACTGGATGTGGTCAAACATGAGATGGTAAGACTAAACATTGACATCTTGGGTATCAGTGAACTAAAATGGACAGGAATGGGTGAATTTAATTCAGATGACCATACCGCAGGCAAGAATCCCTCAGAAGAAATGGAGTAGCCTTCATAGTCAATAAAAGAGTAGGAAAAGCAGTATTGGGATACAATCTCCAAACTGACAGAATGATTTCAGTTTGAATCCAAGGCAAACCATTCAACATCAGCCCAAGTCTATGCCCCAACCACTGATGCTGAACAGGCTGAAGTTGATCGGTTCTATGAAGACCTCCATCCTCTTCTAGAATGAACACCAATAAATGATGTCTGTATCATTATGGGGGATTGAAATACTAAAGTAGGAAGCCAAAAGGTAACTGGAATAACAGGCAAGTTTGGCCTTGGAACACAAAATGAAGAAGGCTAGTGGAATTTTGTCAAGCAGAACATGTTGGTCATAGCAAACACTTTGTTCATGTTCATTAAATGGTTCTTTATGACTTTGTTGTGCTTTAATGGCTATGTTAGTCTGTGGTAGTCTGGACCTAGACTTAGACTTAAATTGGGAGACAAATTTTTAAAATAAGTCATAAACTTTCATTTCCATTGAGAGTATCACATTACAGGTTAGTGTAATTTCTTTTCTTTTTTTTACAAAGATTTTTTTATTAAGATTTTAAACTAAAACTAAAAACATCAATCATCAAATACATCGGATGTACTGGGTCAGTCCCCTACTACATATCTTTTTGGCATTCTTTAGTCATATTCAAATCGATTTATAAAATTTTAAAAACATCTTTAAATCTAAGCCAAGTTCTATTTCTCCAGCCAATCATAAAAAAGGTCCCAAGTTTGATAGAAGTCAGTATCTTCTTTCTCTTTCAGTGATAGAGTCAATCTGTCCATTTCTGCACAGTCTAGAATCTTTTATAAAATCATTTCATCGGTGGGTAATTCCTGACTCTTCAATGTTGAGCAAATGCAATCCTCGCCGCTTATGTATTCTTTGCCATTACAGTTCTACCTTTTTTTTCCTCCTTTGAATCCAAAGTCTGTACTTCTTGTTGTAATCAACATTCACTATTTCTCCTTCTTCAGAATGGTACACTGTTATTTCCATTGCTTTGGCACCTTTTCCTCCTTCTTTTGAGGTGTCGGGTTCTTCCACTTCAAACATAGCTCTAAATTTTTCATAGAACTCTTGTGCTTTAAAAATATGTGCAGGAAGTGGTCTATTTTAATGATGGGCAGCAATATGATGTCTAGAAAAGGTCACAATGATGGTAATGATGATGCAAAAAGCATTGTGAGCTTCTGGCAAACTACTGTGTGAGGAAGGATGTGACTTTCTTGCTTCAAGTGCAAGACATCCTAATGCAGGACGTGACTTTCTTGCTTCTAGTGTGGTGCCAAAGAATTACCAGCATATCTTGGCCTTGACATTTGCAGTGCAGGAGATCAATGACAACCCTCACATCCTGCCCAACCTCACCTTGGGCTTCCACATCTATGACAGCTATTTCACGGCCAAGTGGACATATCAGGCCACCTTGCGACTGATGTGCGCCGCAAGGAGATTAGTCCCTAACTACCAATGCGGCCTCCAGCAACACTTGACAGCAGTCATCGGAGGACTGGATGCCCACATCTCCCTTCACATTGCAACTCTCTTGGATATCTACAAGATTCCACAGGTGGGGAGCTTGACTTTCCATGAACATGGGGAATGGGAGCAGAGTATTTTCTTCACATTCACCATGTTCCTTAAATGGTGCCTTCGTGCTTCGAAGATGGAAGTGTGTACAATGGAAGCAATCATATTCTCTTTCTCCTTTCAATGAGTGAGACAGAAGGTGGAGCAAACTATGAGGGGAGAAGGGAATTTCTGCTGGGACTCCACTCATTTAAGTGGACATTGATCTGAGAGAGGAGGGGCTAGACAGGGGCTCAGACTGCATTCACATAAGAATCCCATTCCACTGTGAAATGCCATGGATGGTCCTCATTTCCTTCCTTCTTGCTACTGCTGTTCCTAGACAGAGCAGGGTGGGGAAGGACAGAGCCCTCCATTTCTTTCTCTCTGTGCAGCAGACTCCAAGGTCCCTATTGACCTGAACCACTAACCATTTCTGGATAGTGCAGGGTGTGTTGAGGAGAGAAGTGGGGAGAAAGCAGAGAGGAAGTAGTTGGCCTGCTTCTGAATATCACACTTGCTAGAAAAGAAGCTTCAACCATTGTGGTGGTTTTGGGGAAATACCTTTTGCAGGGGAAGGGAAGGTTGCCATGTTGGTATAAGTCACATCAGTGTTACCAAATTGTTAAATTATTTCATGTAAATTAACATATGGATGAAGTAGATTTTCTGTGCCCCCTACATGATTTAGATTACAAAAGAGAGAGGAAGTAGGGTAACACATAAGGCAATGACTGAGGAGCCAATAATGTTTTGCTACATGAACAGGAGGAGGGGTATAAATGCAGCCTCAAATGTATACATCTTTGGGTATTTGGATTAGTTTTGTGGAAGTCGCTAACAAGTTGTATATTTGTCATACAAGTCCCTGGAGATCCATGCACACATACAGTGGAAAAAGAAATATGATTGCCATGGGTGCCTTTTTCAGGCAGCATTGGAGCTGCCCACAGGTGCCATGACATATTGTGGATCCCTGTATGATAACATTGTTGAGAAGAATGCTGAGGTTATATGTGCAAATGCTTTGCAACAATTGAAGCTGCTACATAAATGTTTGTACTGGTTCGTGATTCTCCCTCTCCCCATATTACCTTGTTAGCTGATATATGGCTCTGCACCAGTGATGAACGATAAAACCCCCGGCCTTTCCTTCTACAACATGACTCTGAAGGAGTCCCTTCAGTATGCAGGGATCCTTTCTTTGCTGCTGCATTTTGGGTGGACATGGATCGGCACTGTCATTATGGATAATGACAATGGGGAACGATTCCTCCAGATGGTGGTCCCACTGTTTTCCGAGAGAGGTGTCTGTTTCAACTTCATTGAAAAAATCCCTGAACTTGCTCTTGGCTCTGATATAAAAGACATGTTTGAGAAGGGAGCAAAAATACATGATGCTATTCAGGACAGCACAGCCAATGTATTGGTGGACAATGGAGAATCTTATTCCATGGCATTTTTTAGATTCTTACCATATCTATCAGAACGAGAACATGTGACAAATACACCTATCGGTAAAGTAATGATTGGGACGGCTCAGGTGGAGCTCACATCATTTGTCTATCAAAGGAATTGGGAGACAGACTTTTTCCATGGCACGCTTTCATTCACAATTCAGACCAATGATGTCCCAGGTTTTCAACAATTCCTTAATGGAAAAAACCCTTCCAGTACAATAGGAGATGGTTTTCTTAGGTCGTTCTGGCAAAACGCTTTCAGCTGCGTATTTCCAGATCGATTTCTGGGTAATTTTAACAAGAATACTTGCACTGGGGAAGAGCAGCTGGAGCGTCTTCCTGCAACTTTTTTTGAAATACGTTTGACAGGCCACAGCTACAATGTCTACAATGCTGTCCATGCGGTGACCCATGCCTTGCATGCCATGTCTTCCTATAGTCTGAAGTACAGAGGAATGGTGACCAGAGGGGGACTGAGTTTTCAGAGACCTTTGCAGTGGCAGGTAATTGACTGAAGATGTGCTGAATAGCCTCATGTGCTAAAGAAACACATGTTTGTATATGACAAAATATTTTAAAGTAAGGAATTGCATTCAGTTTATATTTGAACCAGATGGTTTCTTCTTAGCCAAAGAGCAGGGTCCTACAGAATATGTTTGTGTGTAAAAATATTTAAAATATGCTCAATCACATGAACTGCATTTCTAGAAAGGCTGGAAAATTGAATGAAACATTGGAAGCAATTGAATTTAAATTTTGAATGAGAGAATTCTCTGACCTTAAACTCAGTTAAGTATAAGGAAATTAAGGAAAACAATCATAATAAAAGGAGCTATTCAGTGCAGTTATTTCTCTTCCTCTGTCTGTACGATTTCTTTCACGTTTTTTATAACCTCTTTCCTTTTCATTGCAGCGCCATCATTTTCTGAAGCATGTTTCATTTAACAACAGTGCTGGGGATAAGGTTTCTTTTAACAAGAATGGAGAGTTAGTCACTGGATTCGATGTGTTCAATTGGATCGTGTCCTCAAACCAATCTGTTCGAAAAGTGAAAGTTGGGAGGATGGAAGCTGAGGCTGCTCCAGACCAAGCACTCACCATCAGTCCAGATGCCATAACATGGAACAGCTGGTTCAATCAGGTTTGCTTCTGGGGGACTCGAACAATCTACACATTTGAATAATTCTCAGTAATTCATCAGTGACATGTGAAATTTGTTTCATTTGACACTGGTAAGCCTAGAAAAATACTGAATTGAAACTGGATAGCAGAATATGTGATTCAGTGAAGGAGACCCAATATGCTTCCACCCTCGTTCCTCTGCAGGCAATTAACCAGCTTAACTAGTGGAAGGGAAAAAATTATTAATTCCCTATTGCCTTAAATAGACTCTGCTTCTGTATGATACTAGGTAATATTATGTGATTATGAAAACATGTTTTTATCAACATAATCATTCTTAGGACAACACATTGAAAGAAACAAAACTTAAATTAGTTATGATTAAGTTCCACTTAAGTCGGAGTGCTCTGACTATGATTTGACCCAGTCTATAGTACAAATGTACCATGTTCAGGTTTCTCCTTTGTAAAATGTGTTCTTTTACTATTCCTCTACTCTCTCATCAATCTATTTATCCATCCATCAGATCTATATCCCGCTTTTTTCATACAACAAACTCATAATGGTTGACATAATTTTAGATTTAAGATGCCAGTGTAATCACTGGAAAATGGAAGTCTTGTCTTAATTGAAGGAAAAAACAAAATCAAATTGGATGAATTTCTTGTGATTTTGAATAGAGTTAAATCATAGCTGGTTTTGCAACTTCATTATGAAACTAGGTGACATTATGTGATTATAAAGACATGTTCATATGCATGCACAGTTATACTTAGGACAGCACATTGACATTATTTATGAATCAATTCCCATTGATTTCACTCTAAGAATGACTTTGATTTGACCCAAACTTTAGTAAAAATATAAGATGTTCGATGTTCCCTTTTGGGCTATGTTATTCTCTTATTTCTCTTCATCTTGGGGATGGGTGAAAAATTTCTTGAATGTATTTTATATAACAATATACCAACATAAAGAAGAGGGAAGAAACTTGAGATTAGAACAATCTGAATGTGGGAGAAATGTAAACTTCCAGTTTCTCCACCGTGGGATGAGATTTCAGTGCATATATCTCAGATGTCCTAGTCTGGATGCCTGTGTGAAGGACTAGCCCATTCTCAGTCAGGGTTGCCTCCTCTTACAGCTCTTACAGGCTTCTCATCCTTAATATCAATAAGGCAGAAAGGGAGGACTGCTTGTTCCTGTTCTCTTTGGCGAGGACGGAAGAGCTACAATTTAATTTCAGTGTATTTTTCTTTTTTTGGTAAGAATTTATCAATGTCTGCCAATTCCTTGATATTTGAGATGGAAAGAATAAGATGCTAAATATTCAAGTACTGGAGAAAATGAAACGGACAGATTAATGTAATTTTCCTGCCCACCTCCATCACTTCCACGGATATCAGAGTAATACTGATGGACTCTATCTATCTATCTATCTATCATCCAACTATCTATTTACTTATGTACCTATCTATTTACCTATGTCCCTATCAATTTATATCCCACTTTTTTCTTCTATGAAATCAAAGTGTTTGACAGAATTCTGGATTAAACTAAACTTCAATCTCTGCGTAATAACAGGGAAAAATAGCCCTGTCTTAATTAGCTTTCCTCTCATTTCAGTGTCAACTTGGCACTCCAAGAGTGTACCCAATGGCACTGAGAGGTAGGAGGGATGCACAGCAATTTCATGTCTGGCAATTCATGTGAATACACCCTTAAAACAACAACAATAACAAGTGCCTTGTTTGCGAAATGTTGCACATTCCTGGATTTATGACTCCATCCAGTAAAATCATATTTTAATGAACACTGTAACATGTGCATTTTGAAAAAAATGTCTAAAATGCATAACTTACCTGTTTCAAGGAGCCGAAAAATATGCCAAAAATGGGACCATGTTGAACATTGGAAGAATTTCAGAAATCTTGAAACATAGTGCTTTCCCCAACCCCAGAGGATCCAGGGTGATGATGCCACTCATAATGTATCTTGAACCCCAATTGTTGCCCCACATTTTCATTCCATTTACAAGCTAGTGGGAGGTATGCAGGACATTTCCCTCCACCACACAATCATATCATTTCATCCTTACAAAAGTCTCACAGAGCACATTAATGGTAAAGCAGCTCCTGGAGAGCCTGGCAAGTTAGGAAGGAATTTCAGAACTGGAAGGTTTCCAGAAATGTAATTCTCATGATTCCTGTTCTTCTCCCCTGACACCTTAGGTACAGCCGCTATCTGCATGCAGTGAGAGCTGTAACCCTGGTTCTAGGAAGAAGGTGAAGGAAGGGGAGCCATTTTGCTGCTATGACTGCGTCCCGTGTCCTGCAGGGATGATTTCAGGCGAGATGGGTAGGCATTACAATGTCCATCGATTCCAAATATATGTGATAAGATCAAGAACACGTATGTAAAAGACCTTTCTCCAGGAATTGAAGTGTGATTGAATGGGGCCAGGTGGAAGATGTTGTGTTTGCGTAAGTGTGTGTTCCATTGCCCCTGTTGTTTCAAATGACTCACATGCATTGGATTCTAATAGTTGAGTCTGGTTGGGGAATCAGCCAGAAAATGGAATGAGAAATTATTGCCTTCAGGCTCTGTGCCATCAAAGCTGTTGCCAATAAAAGCGATGCCCTCTAATCCACATAAGCTGATTCAGTGTGACCATTACTTCCTACACGTCTGTCATGTTGATACTGCAGGTGCAAAGTCAAATGGATGAAAGTATCCATGCAGTTGGGCTGATGGTACTGAGTAGTCAGTGTCTAAAATTCTGAAATGACTTTGTTTTTCTTTTTAAACAATTTATATTATTTTCTCTATAAATCCAAAACTAAAAACAATTATTCAGGACATTGGATATACTGGGTCGACATCATGCTCTTTTTTTCTTTTTCTTTTTTTACATTTAAGAACTGTATTCAATTCTATGCATAGTCCTGTTTCTCTTACCAATGATAAAAAATATTCCATGTTTGATAGAAGTATGTATCTTCCTCCTCCTTCAAAGACAAGGTCAATCTGTGCATCTCCGCACAGTCCAAGATCTTTTTAAAAACCATCTTTTCAGTAGGTGGCTCTTCACTTTTCCAATGTTGAACAAATGCAATCCTCGCTGCAGTAGTTATATGTGAAGTCAAATATATAGGTTGTTTATCAAAATTATCAGGAACAATACCTAAGAGAAAGATTTCAGGTTTTAATGGTAACGGGTTGTGCAGCATTTCCTCAAGTCACTTGTGTATTTTAACCCCCCCCTTTTTTTTTACTTGACACATGTCCACCACAAATGATAGAAGGTACCAGGTTTGTGTTTACATTTCCAACATCTATTTGACATATTTGGAAACATTCTTGCTAGTCTATTTGTTGATAGATACCATCGGTAAAACATTTTATAAAGGTTTTCTTTATATGAAGATGCTAGAGTTATCTTAATATTTCTTTCCCACACCTTTTGCCATTTCTCTAACTCAATATTATATCCAAAATTTTGTGCCCATGTTATCATAGTCTCTTTAACTTGTTCATTTACTATTTTCATATCTAAAAGAAAGTTATACAACCTTTTAATCATTTTTTCATCTGATTTTAAAATCATTTGATCAAACACTATTAATTTCTTATAAAAACCATACATTCTATAATCTTTAGTATATCTCGATTGTATTTGAATCTTATGCCACCAAGAGAAATCAATGCCATGTTCCTGTAATTCTTGATTTGGCTTCAATTTTCTATCATTATTTAAGATAGTGTCATATCTCACAATCTTGTTAAAATTCAAAGCATTTGGGTACGTAAGAGCTTCCACAGGGGAGAGCCATCTTGGCTACTTAGGATAGAGCTTTGACTTTAGCTTCTCCCAAACTGACATCAATGAATTTCTAACATAATGACTTAAAAAGTAATCTTGTTTCTTACATTTCTCATACCACATATTAGCATGCCATCCCATTTGTAAATCATGTCCTTTCATGAATTTCCAGTTCATATTATCAAAAACCTTCTGTGCATCTAGAAAAAATCCCATTGGTTTTTCAGAGTGAGTCTCAGTATTCTAGGATGTCTAAAATAATTCTCACATTCTTTCTAATTTGTCTTTTAGGTAGGAAACCATTTTGATCTGCATGTATAAAATGTATTAAGTGTTTCTTCAATCTTTCTGCCATTACAGAGGCAAAGATTTTGTAGTCCACATTAAGGAGTGAGATAGGTCTACAGTTTTGAATCTGTGTTAAGTCTGTGTCTTCTTTTGGGATTAAAGTAATATTTGTTCAGTTCAGGTATTTGGTAGTTTAGCATCTGGCAATACAGCATTGCACATATCTTTTAAAGGTGTAGATAGAATTCCTTCAAGGGATATGTAAATTTCCACTGGTAAACCATGCGGACCTGGAGTTTTGTCATTCTTTTGTCTCTTAATCACCTTGCATACTTCTGTGGTATTTATTTCCTCATTTAATATTTGGAATGGTGTGTGTAGGGGGGTTACCTGGTGAAGTCAAGGGCTCTCCAGCTGTTCAGTCATCTGTCGGGGATTCTCTAACCCGGGGGTCCTCAAACTTTTTCACCATTGGGCCAGTTAGAAGGTGCCAGGGTTGGGCGCGGGCTGGAAAGGTGGTCCTGGTGGGGTGTGTGGGCCAGAGTGCGCTGAGGCTGGGTGGTGGGGTGCACGGACATGGATGGGCACATGCGTGCAGTGAGGGGAGGCAAGGCAGGGGCGGGCATGCACCATGATGTAGCAGCAGGCGCGGGATGCAGCAGCTTGCTTGCTTCGAGATCATTTTCTCCTAGTGAGTCCAAAACAATTTTGTGAGCAAGCCACCACCTCCTCATGCTGTTGGCGAGGCGGGAGGTGGCAGGCTGGATAAATGGCCATGTGGGCCAGATCCAGCCCCTGGGCCATAGTTTGAGAACCCATGCTCTAACCTGAAGCCTTGCGTCAAATCAAGTAGGGGGTTGGACCCAATGGCCTTATTGGCCTCTTCCAACTCAGCCCCCTGTTGGCTCCTTCCATGATTCTATGGTTCCATAAAGGAAGGCACAGCCTTGAGTTTACAAACCAGCGGTACCTCAGCTCACGAATGCCTCAGTTCATGACCAAATTGGGTTGCGAACAAAAATTTCATAAAAAATTTGACTCAGATCGCGACCTCCGCATTGGGTGGCAACCTTGATTGCAGCCATCCCCCCACCCCCACCCCGTGTGGGGAGATGGCCACGATCATGCTGGGGGTGGGGGGGAGATGGCCGAGATCGCACCCCTCTTTCCTGCATGAGTGCGCCTGTGATTGCGCCCATCTTTCCTGTACAAGCACAAATGCTATCTCGGCCATCTCCCCCCCAGCACGATCGTGCCTGTCTCCACCCCCCCAAACACACCCCCACAGCATGCCCACAGTTGCACCCGTCTCTCCCCCCCAGTGCACCCGTGTTCGCACTCCTCTCCCCCCCCCACCCCAGCATGCCCACGTTTGTGCCCATCTCTCCCCTTTCCCAGATTGCATCTGGATGATGGGCGCAATTGCTGTTGTGCTGGGGGGGAGGCGGGGAGATGGCCACACTCGTGCTCAGGGTTGCGGGGGGGGAAGATGGCCATGATCTTTGTTCTTTGTCACTTTGCTTCACATTTTTCTGATTTAAAAAAAAATAGTTACAGAACGGATGAACCTTATTTACATTGAACCTTATGGGGAAATTTAACTTGGCTCATAACCAATTTGGGTCATGACCAGAGTCCTGGAATGTATTAAGTTCGTGAGCCAAGGTACCACTGTACTGTGCCAGGTCAGAGTATTGTAACTTGCTGTCCTGCAATGAAGGGGGTTGGACCTGATGGCCTTCATGGCCTCTTCCAACTCTGGTATTCTTTGATTTTGGAGGGCACTCATTCACAGTGTTGGCATAAGCCAGAGACAACAGCATGTCACAACAAAGTAGCCTAGTCTGAACCAGGTATTGTGTGTCTGAATGAAGGCACCATGTGAAAATGCCAGATGTTTTGAATGTTTGTCTTTAGGAAATTGGGAGTGGAGATGCACAGAACTGCTTTAACTATTTATCTGCAAGTCACTTCTCTATACCAAAAAAGCTGTTTTTTTGCAACAGTGAACCCAGCTCAGCAACCACACGATCACAAATAGCTCTTGGGGAAATGAAGAAAATGACTAATTTCCTTCCTTGTTCCACCCAACGCTCAGAGGCTTCTCTATAGTTCAGGATTAACAAGCATGCATACAATAATAAAAATGGATTCAATAAAAACACGAGCTCACTAAGGCACAGTATGAAGTATCAATTTACTGTGAAATGCCAGAATTGTTTAAACAACAGATCGATTTCAGCGATTTGAGTTCAGTGTTTCAATTTCAAAGTCTGTCGGGCTCGCGGAAGAGAAAACAAAGAGGGGAAGAGGGCGGACCAAGCGAGGGCGGCGGGTGGAAAACCGAGAGCGGCTGTCCATTAGGAGGCCATTTGCAAGAAGCGCTACCTATCCTTGCGTGCCGAGTGTGGCATCGGGACGGTCAGCCAAGGTGCCAGATCGTTCCTGGGGAGGGAAGAAAGGTAAGAGGAGGGGAGCAGTAGGACATGCGAAAAGCCGCTGCCTGTGTGCCCTCTGGAGTGAAGCCTGCGCGGGTTCCCTGCCCAGCCCGCAGCCCTTCATTTTCGGAGAACAGGCGTCACCCAGCGGGACGCCCTGGCCACACACTTGGGGAGCGGGAGCCGACGAGGCGCTGCCCCTCTTGCTCGCACAGGGAGGTGGAATAGCTCCGCTTCTTGGGCGGGTTGAGGGGAGCCCTCTTCCCTTCTTGGGGAGTCCCAAGCGGGAGTGCCTCGGCCGAGGTGCAGCAGCCCGGTCCGCTCCTTGCTCCCCTTCAGGTAGCGGGCAACACTGGCTTTTCCCAGCAGCTCCCCTTGATGTCAGCACTGCTTGTTCTCTCCCTCTGGAGAGAAGAAAGCGCGAGGTGAAACCGCATCCAGGCAGCAGCCGGAAATAGGAGGAGAGGAGCCCTCCACCTGCTGGTCCCGCAGAAAGGCAGGTTGGCGCCCCACTTGGTTTGCAGTGGAAGCCAAGAAGGAGCTTCTGGGGCTTTCCAAAGTGTGCCATTTGTTCGTCAGTTTCCTGCTCAGCGTTGTTACTAGTTTCGCAGGCGATACCTGCCATTGTCACCTGGGGAAGGCGCCTGTTTCCCGAGTTTCCTTCGGCCTTCTCTGCTTGAACTGAGGCTATTTCTCCTGTTTTCGTTGCGGGAGGAAAATGCGTCCTTGGCACGGTTTTATCCCCCACCCTTGGGTTTAGAGCTCTCCGCTTCTCTATATATCACTTTAACCAATTAAAAGCATGGCGGTTGCTTTTGTTTCAGCTTGTAGTTAACACACACGCACACGTAGAGAAAATGCCGGAATTCTTGGGTGAAGCTTTGGAGGTCAACAACTGGGGAAAAGTTCAGTAAACTTTTGCGGAAGGGATGACTAGTGCACCACGTAAAGGAGTCCTCGAAACAAGGACCTTGTGGCTTTGTTTGTGAAACTGACATGAAGAAGTTTTTGTGTTGTTCTGCAATACTGTGGTGCCACGTAGAGATTCTGCAGCAGCGAAAGAAAGCCACCTTACCTAATGAGAAAAGCGGATGCATCCCTGGGTAGGAAGTTCCATGTGTAAGAAGAGTTTCCTAACATTTCATTTGGCATAGCAACACCTAGGCGTCTCCCCAATTCTCTGACACATCTGCTGCAGAGCAAATATTTGTTTATTTATTAGATGTCTATTCCACCTTATTTCTTACAAAGTCAAAGCGAATTACATCATTCTCCTACTGCTCTCAATTTTACCCACAACAACCCTTTGAGGCAGGTTGGGCTGAGAGTCTGTGACTGGCCCAAAGCCACCCAGTTGGCTCCATGGCTCAGCGGGGACCAGAACCCAAATCGCCTGACTTTCAGTCCCATGCTCTTAACCACTACACCACACTGGCTCAGAGTTCCCCTTCAGACTTCTCCGGAGCAGTTTCCAATGCCCCTGAAGTTCTGCCAGCAGTGGCTGAACATTCACACTCTTCGACTTTTTCACATTTTCGTGTAGTAACCTGGAACTGAAATAGATCATTAGATCCATTGTTACCACACCATGTACAAAATATTCAGCTTGGTGAAAGTGCAAGATATTTTTATAGTGACACAAAAATGAGAACAAGGTGGTACTTGCTGGTTGCATAAGCATTCAGCCTCTTTGCTGCAACATCCCTAAATAAGCTCTGGTACAATCCACTGTTTCCAAAGGTCACATATTGTGTGATACATAGTTGACTAAAATCCACTTGTATGCATTTCTCAGATTAAATATACCTTTTTCTGTTAGAGGGTATATCTAAACACACACACACACCATGAAAACCAAGAAGCTATCAAAACAAACTCATAGAACAGACATATCAGGTTGTGTTATAAGAAATCCCAAACTATTAACATCCCCAGAGCACAGCTAAATCCATGATTACAAAGTGGTAAGATAATTGCTCAACTGTGAGTCTGCCTAGAGTCTGCCTAGAGAAGCCTTCTAGGTGAGGAGAAGCAACAAAGAGGCTAGTGATAACTCTGCTGGAGCTGGAGAGATCTACAGCTGAGATTGGAGAACAGGTCATGGGACAACTATCACTCAGTTGCTCAACAAAACTGAGCTTTATGGAAGACAGGCGAGAATAAAGGTACTGTTGAAACAAAGCCACATCAAAGCCCAATTGGAGTTTACAAAAATACATGTTGGGGACACATTAAACATGGGAGAAAGTTTTTTTTTTTTTTTGCTCTTGAGACAAAACTGAAGTGTTTGGGTCTTGCTATCAAACACTGCATGGTTTTCAGCTGGGTGCATTGCCCTGAGAACACCATCCTCATGGTGAAGCATGGTGGTGGCAGCAGCATGTTGTGGTGGTGCCTTTCCTTGGAGAGAGTAGAAAACAGGTCAGGATGGAGGGCAAGATGGATGGGACAAATGCTGGGCAATTCTAGATGAAAAATGGTTTCCATCTGCACAGGACCAGGGCCTGGGGTAGGGGTTCACTTTCTAGCAAGACAGCACACAAAGTAACACTGGAGTGGTTTAAATGCAAGAACTTGGATGACTTAGAACGGCCTAGCCAAAGCCCAGGCTTCCAGGCCTCACTAGGCTGTAAAGCTCAATGGATGACTTTTGTCCAGAGAAGCTCAGGATAACCTACCTCACTGAGGTTTTGTTGTGAAGCTAAAATGAAGCTATGGAAGCCACCTGGGTTCCTTGCAAGAAGGAAAAAAGGCAGGAAATGAATGCAGTGTAGTAGTAATAATAGCAGTAATGGTATTATTATTATTATTATTGTTATCAATTGTTATCCGATTGAAAATAGGAAGCCAGATTTGAAAGTTGCTGTTCACTGACAGTCTCCATTCAGCCTTAGGAAGTCTGTGCAACAACAAAGCAAGTGGAGACGACAGTATTCCAGCTGAGCTATTCAACTTCTTAAAAGACGATGCAGTAAAAGTGCTACACTCAATATGCCAGCAAATTTGGAAAATTCAACAGTGGCCACAGGATGGGAAAAGATCAGTTTACATTCCCATCCCAAGGAAGGGCAATGCCAAAGAATGTTCAAACTACCGCACCATTGCACTCATTTCACATGCTAGCAAAATGATGCTCAAAATCGTACAAGCTAGACTCCAGCAGTATGTGGACCGAGAACTACCAGAAGTACAGGCAGGATTTCAAAGAGGGAGAGGAAATAGAGATCAAATTGCCAACATACGTGGGATCACGGAGAAAGCTAGGAAGTTCCAGAAAAATATCTACTTCTGCTTCATTGACTATGCTAAAGCCTTTGATTGTGTGGATCACAACATATTGTGGCAAGTTCTTAAAGAGATGGGAGTACAAGATCATCTTATTAGTCTCTTGAGAAACCTACATGTGGGTCAAGAAGCAACAGTGAGAACTGGACACGGAACCACTGATTGGTTCAAAATTGAGAAAGGAGTTCGGCAAGGCGGTATACTGTCACCCTGCCAATTTAACTTAAATGCAGAGCACATCATGAGAAAGGTGGGGCTAGATGAATCACAACTTGGAATTAAGATTGCTGGGAGAAATAGCAACAACCTCAGATATGCAGATGATACCACTCTCATGGCAGAAAGTGAAGAGGAACTAAAGAGCCTCGTGATGCGGGTGAAGGAGGAGAGTGCAAAAGTTGGCTTGAAACTCAATTTTAAGAAAACTAAGATCATGGCATCTGGTCCTCTCACTTCCTGGCAAAAAGATGGGGAAGAAATGGAGGTACTGACAGATTTTATTTTCCTGGGCTCCAAGATCACTGCAGATGGGGACTGCAGCCAAGAAATTAAAAGATGCTTGCTCCTGGGGAGGAAGCTATGGCAAATCTAGACAGCATACTAAAAAGCAGAGACATCACCCTGCCGACAAAAGTGCGTATAGTCAAGGCTACTGTTTTCCCAGTTGCAATGTATGCCTGTGAAAGCTGGACCATAGGGAAGGATGAGCGCCGAAGGATTGAGACCTTTGAATTTTGGTGCTGGAGGAGACGCCTGTGAGTTCCTTGGACCGCAAGGAGATCAAACCAGTCAGTCCTAGAGGAGATCAACCCTGTCTGCTCTTTAGAAGGCCGGATATCAATACTTTGGCCACCTAATGAGAAGGTAGGACTCCCTGGAGAAGAGCCTTATGGTGGGAACAATAGATGGCAAATGAAGAAGGTGACGGCAGAGAATGAGGTGGCTAGATGGAGACACTGAAGCAGTTGGTGTGAGCTTAAGTGGACTCTGAGGGATGGTGGAGGACAGGAAGGCCTAGAGGAATGTTGTCCATGGGGTCACGATGGGTCGGACATGATTTCACAACTAACAACAACAATAACAACCAAGTATTGGCTCTGGGGGCAGGGGTGAATACTTATGCAAACTACATGTGTCACTTTTGTTTTGTTTTTGCTTGAATTTTGTGCAACAATGAACATATCCAGGCTGCTGGATGTGGGAAACCCAGAAGCAAGTCATGAGTACAATTTGTTGAAGAACTGGATGCTGTTGCCATTTCCCTTCCTAATTATACCCAACATGGCATTTTCCACAATAGCCTTCTAGTACAGCAATATTTCCATCAAGCAAATCAGCACAATTCCAGGATCTTCTTGACTAGCTCAGATCTCACCAATGTAGGTATGAAGTTGGGACTTTTTGCTGGAATATGCATCACTTTACTTGCTCACATCAAAGCACTTTTGAAATGTTAATGCCCTTCTTCCCAATTTAGAGAGATCTTTTTCATAGCCCCCCCCCTTTTTTAAGCATCCTTAATATTTGTGTCATCAGCAAACTTGGCTACCTCACTGCTTGCTCCTAATTCAAGATCATTTATGATCATTTATGATCTGGAATGCAGATTCTTGTGGGACATCACTTGTTAACCTCTCCATCTCTGCTTTCTGTTCTTTGTTACAAATCCACAAAAAGCACCTCTGCTTAGTTTGCTCAAAAGGCTCTGCTGGGGGACTTTTTGAAGTCCGTATCTATCAGACCATCCCATCCACACAGTTTCTGCTAGAAGGCTTACGAGACCGGGAGCAGTGCTCTGTTTCAGCAGAACTTTTCTTTCAATATGCAGGCAATGTTTGCAGCCCATTTACTATCTCATCCTGCTGTCTGTTTAGGCCAGGCCTGTTTGCAGAATAAGGAAGTTGTTTCCTCCTTTACACAAAACTGTGTTTTTGAATGGAGAAGAGGATAAAGCAAAGCAACCCACAGATGGAGGGGCTTGGGGTCCCTTTCAGTGACTGGGGGTTGGGTGAATGAGGACAGCATCGCCTGCTGGCTGGACTAGTATAGAACACGTGCTTTTCAGCAGCTTCAGTGCTAGCAGCATCTTTCCAGAGGGAGTAAAAACTTGTGACAGAGTGACAACTAATTAACCATGGCCACCTTCAGATGTTGTAAGAGTGAAGAGTGCTGCATGGACGGGCAGGGTGGCCCCTCCCCTCAACGGATCCCTCCCTCCCCCCCGCCAGCTCAGCAGGGCTGCAGGAATGGAGAGCGATGCAGCCCTGCAGTCCTGCCTCCTGGCAACCTCAGGATGCAGGTTCGGCTGCAGGCAGCAAGCGTGAGAGAGTGCTGCTCCCCCAGGGTGGGATCTGGGCCGAGAGGAAAAAGTTACAACAATCCTGCAAGGTAGTCCACTGCCAGTTGGGGGTCAGGATAAGACTGTTTGGGTTCCTCTCTCTTGGAAACTTCCCTTAGTTTTCAGTAAGGGTCAGTAAGATGGAGTTGCCCTACCAGAGCTACTTGGGAAGTATCTTATTGAAATCAGTAACATGTGCTTCTGCTGAAATATAAATAGGACCTGGCTGCATGTTTGTTTGTTTCCATCATATCTTAGAGAGATAAAGAGGAAGATTGGAAGAGCCTTAGTTTTCAAAATATTCTTTGAAAACTAAAGTTCTTCATATATCTTGCAATGGTGAATGTGGAAATGGAATTGTTTGGACGGGTGGAGAGAAGGCTCCCAGAACCGTCTCTCTTCTAAGAAGTAAGCAATGAACATGTCTATGCATTTTTGTGAGAATCCAGCCTTCTTCCCATACTGAAGAGGGGACCTGGCAGTTTGTGTGCCTCTTCCTTTCTCCTGCTGGGACGACTGAGTAACTCAGACTGTCATCTTTGCAGAATGTAGACTTAGGGTTGATGTTTCTCTCCATCTGATTTAGTTGTGAATGTAAGTTGAGGTGGTGGTAGTGACAACTAGCATGATTTTGCATAATGGCAAAAGTACTCTCAAGTTGACTTACACTGCAGTCCTTCACTACTGTTTTCACTGTAGTGGTGATTTTATTCTGATTTTGACTGTAAGTTACCCAGAGAACCAATGCCTAATGTAGTGGCATATAAATCAAATAATTAATGTATACTGAGCAATAACTCCTACTGAGTCAGTGATGGCTACATTCAGGTAAGCAGGTAGGGCTTTGCAGCTTAGTATTTCTGTCTTCCACACTTTTTTCCTGACTTCAGCATCTCTCTGTTGCTTCCAGCTTTGCACCTGTCAGGAACTGAATCTGGACCAACATATTCCCTCAAAGACTGTAAGAGATCATCCACTGGTAGAATTTGGAGAGAGAGAGAAAATGTCGGACCTTATAACTGTTGAGGAAAGAGTAAGCAAGGAGTCTCCTGATTACTGTCATAAAGCCTGTGAAACACAAAGCAAAACAGGTAATGATGCCTTTTCAGTCTGAGTGGAGGCTGTAAAGACGAGGGGTGTTTAGAGAGCAGCTGCCTGAGCAAAAGCATGCATGGCATCTCTGCAGATAATGTCTATAATGTGTGCTCTAACATAATAGCATCTTGGTTTCAGTCTTGGGGAGCAATCCTATGCTAGGCTGCTGGTGGGGGAACATGTTTCATTAAAGCCTGATAGACTCCAATAAATTCTCCTGATTTGTCTTCTCTAGTAAAAGAAAGCAAATCTGTTCTGTCAGTGTTCTCCATGCCCCCCAGCATACCTAATTAGCTCAAATGTGCTAATTAGGTGCAAATGTATAGAATTTGGCCAACTAATACATTAAAGCAGTATCTTAAAACTCAAGTTTATTTAAGGTGAAGTTTTACAACATATGCCTCAGTTTTGATCTTGAAGTCCTAAAATCTAACTTTCCTCTTTGTAAAATCTTGTTTTCATCTGTAGTTCATGCAAAAGTACTCACAACTCAAATTTTTATTTCCCTTCCACTGGAAAAGTAACACTTTGTTTTCTTACCCTGTTTGGTATAGCAAATGCCCTTTTGCAGAAGCTTTGGCCACATAAACAAAGATGGCATGCTTCTTTCCATATCATTTCTTGGGAATATTATCTTCGCTACCTTTGTTTTTGGTAAGTTGCCCAGTATTTGAATTACTTGAATTGCCTTGAAAAACCTTTCCTTCCTTCTCCTTAATCATAGTGACCATGAATATAAATATTGAAAATCCAGGTGAACCTTAAAAAGAATCACTAACAGTGAGGGGTGGGGTGGGGTGGGGTGGGGTGGTAAAGAGTGCAGGACTGGGACTCTGCCGTTCTGGGTTCTAGTCCTCACTCAGCTATGGTGCCCCCACTGGGTGACATTGGGCCAGTCACAGACTCTTAGCCCGACCTACCTCACAGGGTTGTTGTGGGGATAAGATGGTAAGCAGCAGGATGAGAACTTTGTAGGCTGCTTCAAGTTTTTTGTAAGAAAAAGGTGTGGTATACATCAAATAAATAAACAAATAAAGAGAAGCATGGCACTGAAATATAACTTTAATAACATTCCCAAAGAATTAAAAAAAAACACATAAAGAATAGATTTGCACAAGTGAAGGCAATAGACCATGAACTAGAAGAACTGTGGACTAAAGGCAGTACTAGAGCCAAATACAAAAAGGACAATTACTCTAGTAAAAAGAAAAGCCTAGGTGGATGATGACAAAAACACTATTAATTTGCTAAGGACAGGAGAGAAGCAAAAGCAACAGTTGTCAGAAATAGGGACAGAATCCTGAATGTGACTTTTCAGCAACTATCCCACAGAGACAAAAACAATCCTTGCAATGACCAGTGCAAAGAAATAGAAGACAACAATAAAGAGGGGGGAAAAGAAGACCTCTTCTAGAAGATCCAGGAAACAAAAGGGAAATTCAAGCCTGGATGCTAGAATCGGCAGCCAGGGTGGATCTGCATTTTATTTGTATTATGTTTTTTTTTTTCTTCTTATTTATGTACGCCATCCTGAGGCTCTGCGAAAGGACAACATACAAATATTCTAAATAAATAAATAGAAGAAAAACAGGGCAACACACTTTCTGATGAGGAAAGAATAGAGAGAAGGTGGAAAAGGATAGATAGAAAAGAACTATAGAGAAGAGATGAAAGGACAACACACTCCTTCACAGAGGAATCCTAAGAGGAAGACCCTGTAAAGTTAGACAGCAAAGTGAAACCTGCCCTGAAAGCCCTTGGAAGAAATAAAGCTCCCAGAATAGATAGGACACCAGTTCCAAGCTGCAGAGAATGAATTGGTCCACAATCTAACAAGAATATGTCAACAAACATGAAGAAAATTTTCAGTTTGTGGGCTATTGTTTTGTTCAACTTTTATTCCAAGCTCCAAGAAAGGAGGTGCTACGAAATGCATCAACTATAGCACCATTGCACCAATTTCCCATGCAGTGGAGTGCAAGAAATTGCAGCAAAGAATTCTATTCTATATGGAGTGAGAAATGCCTGAAGCTGAAGCAGGATTCCAAAAAGGAAGACTTCTCATCAAATATACATTGGCTGCTGGAGCACAGCAAAGAATTTCGGGAGATGCTTTATACACTGCAGCAAAGTCTTGGACTGTGTGGGTCATGTGAAGCTATGTAGGGTCCTGAAAGAAATGGGGGTGTGTCAGCACTTGATTACCCTGATGCATTACCTGCATCGTGGACAGGAAACTACTGTAAGGATGGAATGTGGAGAAACAGAATGGTTCCTTACAGGCAAAGGATTCGGACTAGAATATATTTTATCTGCCTACCTGTTCAATAGTTTCCCATGCTGAAGAAATTGAAATTAGGAAAGATTTTACATACCGTTGAGAGGAAGTATATTGGCGGGCTCCGGAGAGTGTTCTCACAGGATGTGAGCCAGTGCTTTTTTTGTCATAGAAAGCACCGGAACGGAGTTCCAGCACATTTTTTTGACAGATTTTGCAAGTTTTAAAAGTAACTTGTGGAAATTTGATGTTTGGTCCACGTGGATTTGAATTGTAGGTCGGCGGCACAATCATTAAAACGATGCATGCAGGCTGCTTGTGTGTCAAATCCGAAGCATGCGTACTTCGTCTGCGCTGGTTGTGATGACACTGCTCGGCTTGTGGCGCTGCTTGGCTTGTGATTCGTCATGTGGTTGCGCGCTGAGTGCTTGCTGCGGGCGGCGACCGTCACATTTCGTTACACAACTGACGTGTGTCGGTGTGTGTACAGTGATTGACTACATGCGAAAGGTAAATAATTTCATGAGTTTTGGCACCTTTTTTTCTTACAAAAACAGCACTGATATGAGCCACACCAATTTTGTTGATTCAGACTCAGAAGAAGAAATGGTTTATTTCGATGGAAGTTGTTCAAGGGCCTGAGGCTCAACCTGAGGCCCACTTTTGTATTCCTGATGACAATAATGGGTGTGAAAGCTGGACAGTGAAGCAAGTGGATGGAAAGAGAACAGATGCATTTGAAACATGGTGCTAGAGGATGGCTTTGCAAATACGCAAAATGACAAAACTGAAGCTGTCGTAGTTTGAGAACATCATGAGAAGGCAAGAGACTTATGCTAGGGAAAGTCAAAGTAAAGAAGAGGAAGAGGAGGAAGGGGAAAACCAAATATGAGATTGATTGAGTCCATAAATGAAGCCACAGTCTTGAGTTTACAAGAGCTAAACAGGATGTCAAACACAGGATATTTTGGCAGGCGTTTGTTTATAGGGTCTCTCTGAGTTGAGGCTGACTTGATGGAACCAACAGCAGCAACTCACCTAACAGTTCCCCAGAATTCTGGAAGAATTATGTCAGCTCTGCTGTTGGTGCACTTAATTGCCTTCCCACTGTTTCCAGTTTAGCAAAACTGGAAGAAACCAAATGGGAACATTCATAGAAAATAGGAGTTAAGAGTGAAGAGAAATGCTCACTCACCAAGAAGAAAAGTTGAAGTAGGAAAACAGTGTTGTAAACAAGGATGTTCTTGGTACAAAAGCTTACCTCTGCCTCAATCTCTCTAGGCACACTTCTGTAAGCCTTGGGTGTTTGATATGGGGGTGATAATACCAGTGCAGACTGATGAAATGTGATAAATATAGGAGGTACCTGTAGCTGAAGACCTTTTGGCATAGTAAAGTATACTTGGGAGTATACATACATTTGCATGTTTTGCAGAAGCGCAGAGACAGAATGCATCACATGTCCTTTGACTGACATGGGGCATGTGTGGAGGCAGAGGCAACCAGATGGGTAGGTGGTCTCCATTCACGGCCCTTCCAGATGAAGGTCTTGCATAGTTGCCAGTCAGAAGCATTGTGCAGCCATTCCATCTTTTTTTCCAGTTTCTTCTTGGGAGAAAGGCACTCTGGTGGGCAGCAAGCTGGGGCGGCTGGCATGTGCCAGCAGCTCTTTCTCCCAAGCAAGAACAAGAGGAGGGGGGCAGTGGCACTTGCACCCATGGAAAGCAACCCTGGATTAATCCAATCAGCATCAGACAATGTGCTACTTTGGGTTATGGTGACATGTATGGCCATGTCTGTTGCCATGCCTGTGCTTATGCTGAAGTGTGAGGAGTGCTGGGCAGGCAAAAGTTTAATACCCTTTTCCATTTTTAGTGTTGCTTTCCAAAGGTTCTGAGCAACCCCTCTCTGGTCCAGCATGTCCAAATAAGTGGATTGGTTATCAGGGGAAATGCTACTACTTTTCAGAAGAGAAAAGGAACTGGACTTCCAGCCAAGACTTCTGTCTGTCACATAATGCCTCCCTGATGGCTGTCTGTGCTAGCGAGGAAAAGGTAATCGCCAGAATTCTTTTGCCCACACATCATCTTGCTTGTTATATAGGTTTGCTGTACTGGAAGGGGGTGAGGCAACCATTTGCAGGCAAAAAATATGTGAGGACTAAGTCAGGCTGCAGACCTTGAACACATTGAATCAATGTTGGCAAATCTGTGTTGTGGTCATTTTGTTTGTAGAGAACTCAAGAGAGTGAACTCTTGAGCTCATGTCCATCATCCATTGCCATTGGCTATGCTCAATAAGGGTTGCAGACCAAAACATCTGGAGGGCCACATGTTGCCCACCCCTTGAATGACAGATTTTCTACAAAATCTAGCCCATTCTGCCACCTCCACATCCTGTGCCCCCCATCACAAGGCCCACACACTCACCTGGGATATGGGGAGAGGGAGGGGACAGTAGCCGGGGTACCATCAGTGTAAACTGGGGTAACTAGCATTCTAGACCCAGCATCTCCTCTGTGTAGGAATAGTTGCTTCTCTAAGGAGTTTCCATTTCCAGTGCTGCTTCCCTGTTCCCATACCCAAATAGGTGCAGTGAGCTTTTGGGAAGGGGGCATGATAAGTTTGGGGCAATGGCATCAATAATGGGTCTTTCTAGTGTGGCTTGTCATGAACTCAGCCCTCCTCTTCTTGCCCTTAAGTGGATACTTATTGGCACTTTGCAGCTACAAGACAAAGCAACTCTAAAAGCTCTCTAGTAAGCTGGAAGATAAGCTTCTATGCATACTAAGAATGATTGTTGAATTCAAACTAGGGACTTCTCCCCAAAACCTTTCCCCTTCAGTAATTCTGGAACACCACCCTTAGGGTGGCTCCTGCCGTTGAAGGGTGAAGCTGCTAGGCTGGTGCAAGCCCTCCGGCCAGGGAGCTCATCTCTCTTGACCTCTTGCCATGCTGTCAGGATCCAGGCAAGGCAATGGTTCTTCCTACTCTTTTTCAACCCATTCCATCCCTTTAAAAATATTCCTGCTCTCCTGGTTTCCCTGGGAACCTTGAAGGCACTTTGCAGCCCTGTGCCTCAGCCTGATCTCCCAGAGTTCCTCTGTATCAAGGCCATCTTCTTCAGAATCCAGCTAGGCTGGCCCCAGGGTACCCACCAAGAGTGGCAGTCGGCCTCACTCACTCTGCAGGTTGCCTCTCACCTGCTCATGAGTAATCAAAGAGAGGCATTTGTTTGCAACATCCCAAGCTGGGACTCAACAAAAAGGGGTATCTTTTTCATCCCTTCCATGCCCTAGAAATGCCAGTTCTGCATACATTTGCAAGCATGCTCACACGCCACACAGGTAATGTTTAAAAACAGTTCTAAAAAAATAATGACCACGGTTCCACAGCCCACATGAGGTCAGGCAGTGGACTGCTTATTATTTGTGACCCAACAATGGAAGAACAGTACTTGTCTAGTAAAAACACATTTGGAACCCCTTGGAGGGAAAAGCAGCTGCAGCTGTGCAGGTCTGAGCAGAAAAATGGCCAGTGAAGAAAGAGGTCAGAAGGCTCATACCTCTTCTGCTCACAAAGCAGCTTCCAGAGGCCTGCAGTTTCTTTTGTTGTTGTTTCAGAATCCCATTAGGGCATTGTTGTGTTTCTTTGTAATATATAGTTTGCCTCTCAAGTATTACGTTAGTGTATGGAAATGGGTGATATGTCTGAGAATGCATGCAAAACAGGGTATGCAAACAATATGCTTTTTGTCAAGCGGCAACATAAGCGTATCGCATAGGTCTTACGAACAGCACATGCTGCAGTGACATAGGACAAAAATGTTTAGTAGCTGCAACCACCCTGTAGAGCAGGGATGGGGGACTGCAGTCATCCACATTCTCTTGGACTACGGCTCGTATTTGCCAGCAGGAATGGTCAAGGAAGCCCAACAGCATCTAGAGGGATGGTGCATGTTCCCCACCTCTGCCTTAAAGCTAGTCTATGACTCTGTCAGTGGTGCCCTGCTAACATTTCTATCAAGTCCTCTCCTAGTAAAAATAAGCTGGGTTGCACCCACTGTAATTGCCCGTCAAGTGGTCCTCTGTGTTATGGTCAGAGACCTTGGACTTTTCATAGGAACAGTCTGCATTCATACAGGATAGAAGATGTAAAGCAGGAATGGAGAAGCTTTGGGCATCCGGACATTGCTGGACTACAATTCCCATAATACTTGACCACAGGTCATGTTGGTGGGGCTGATGAGAGTTGGAGTCCAGCAACACCAGAAGGGCCATTGCTTCCTCACTCATGATGCAGTTTTATTTTATAGTTCCTTTTGTGTAAATAGCCAGAAGCAGACTTGGCCTTTTTTCAGTGGTCTCAGATAAATCCTGGGTGGACTATTTGCACTTAGTCTAGGCCAATCCAAACTCCTGGGCTAGATCAAGGAAACCATCTGCTATAAACATTTTCCTCGATGCAATAATACATTCTCAATTTCTCAAAGTTGATGTATATTTTGCCTGCTGATACTGCAAGTCAGTTCTCTTAACGTCCATGCTTTTCATCTCAAAAGGATGTTGTGATGCGTCTCAAAGGCAAACCCCCATTTTGGATTGGCCTCCAGAAAGACTCAGGTCAGCACCGGAAAACAACAAATGGAGACAATTCAACGTGAGTTCTCTCTTTTTGGTCTTCATTGGTGAAGCTGCTGCAACTTCAGTGTCAGCCATTCACTGTTACTGGGCTCGATTACATTGTCACAGTTAATAATATAGCAGAGATGCCGAGGCATGTGGTGACGGCATATAAAAGTTTTAAATAAGTAAATAAATAAATTTAGGTTCTTGCTTAGACTTCTTCACTTACAATCACCTGAAGCCCAAGTTTTCAAGGAACCTGTTGGCCTCATTTAATAATACTGCATCCAGTCCCTGTGCTCTATGACAGATCTGTGAAACAGCTTCACACAGCCAGAGTATCTTTGATGGCCACCATGAAGGAGGTGAAGCAGAGTAAGTGCTGAAGAAATTGACCGCTAAGTGCATCCTTTTAAAAATAAATTGTTGTTAATATTACAATGTAAAATACAATTGAAAGGAAAACTTAAAATTAAAATGAGAATATACAACATTAAACATACAAATAAAATAAATCATAAAAACACTGTGCCTCCTATCACCATAACCATTGGGTACATGTTAAACTCTTTCAACAATTCTTTCAAGAAACTTCATTCCAAAATTGCAACAACTCTGGTGAAGGTTCAAATGCTTTCCCTTTTAAAACACATTCAATAAATGAACCCCAAATCTTATTAAAATTATTTTTCTTTATATACCCTTTTATTTTCTATTTCTTTGCTATGATTAACCTTGCAGCTGTTATATTTGTTAATTCTATATTATTCCAACTCCATTGTTTCATATCAAATATTGAAAATAATGCAATCACAGGACATATATCAATATTTAATATTTCACTACTGTCTTTAAAAGCCTCTTTCCAAACCTTCATTACATATATTCCCAGTACATATGAAAATATGAACCCACTCCATGGTCACATCTTCAACATAAACTGGAATATTTGCTATCTATGCAATTCAACTTTAGTGGGTTTAAGCACCATTTCCTTACTTAATTTCCCTTATTCTTACTGACATTCATTGTAGTACCCTCTTAGTCCAAATATTTTCCCAGTCTTCATTACTAATATTCTTTCCCAGTTCTATTTCCCATGTTGAATCGTATTGAAGTGAATCATATTGATCTTCCCCTTCTAACAGTATCACCATAAGATGTTACTCCCTTTCATCTTGATTTCCTTTTCTACTTCATATTTAATATAATCTCTGTATCTGCTTCTTTTCTTTCTTTTCTTTCAGTCTCTAGTCCAACATTCTAATTGGATCAAATTAAAGCAAGTTAATGTTTCTTTTCCTAATAGTGCCCTTATCTTTCTGTTTTATTCATTTTCTCTAACTAAACTTTTACCTTAATAATTTGTTTATTCTTTACTACTTCCCCAATTTTTTTCTCAAATTTGATGGAAACCCTTCTAATTCAGTAATTGTATAAAATGATGAGATTGATGGCATAAACTTTTCTTTATACTTATTCCAAATTTGTACTGTATTTTTACGGAAAGCAATTTCTACCTTTTAAATAATATTTTTGTTATGATATTTGAAAAAACTGCCAAGGATCCTTCCAGTTGAGAAAATTCTAAGTTTAACCATATTGCCATATTGGGTAATATAATGTCCAGTATATGCCTCTTTTGATTTGCTACTTAATACAACTTTATGATAGGAATACCTAGTCCCCCTGTGATCCAGACCATCTTTTTTAAAATTTATCGTTGTTGTTTTTATCCCGATTACAGAACTTATTAATCATGTTTTCCCATTCTTTCAATCATTTATCAATTATTTTAATTGGTAACATCTTAAACAAAAACAGTACCTTAAGCAAGATTTTCATTTTAAATACTGCTATTCTACCAAGCCATGATCATCCAATCTTCCTAAATTCATTCATTTTCTCTTTTATTTCAGTTTTCAGTTTATCAAAACTATTTTATGTGCCTCCAAACTGTGAAACTGCATCAGTAACAACAGAAAGTTGCTTTCTTTACATAGACCTTTGCGTAAAATAGACAGCAATGGCCATCTGGCACATCGCGTGTATCATTTGGGTCCACACCCAAATGTGGCCTATGGAACAATAATCATGTCCTTATAGGCACACTGACCAAGAAGTTGGGATTGGCTGTGCCTGCTTAGTGAGCACTTGTTGACAAACATATGTTTCCTACCATGTAACTTAAAGAGGCTAATATTATTTTAATTGAAAAATAACTTTAAACAATCAGAAGGCAACCCCAACTGAATGAAGCAGAAGTGGTGTGTGCATCCAGTTTCCCATTTCTCTGTTGGCACTTGTGAGGCTTGTCTCAGCTCTTACTACAGATGAAACCTGAGAGTGAATCCGTGTGCAGGATGCTTCATGAGAAGTGGGAAAGTGGAAGAGTCCTTTCTTTGTGCTTCTGAACAGCATCCTCTTTGTGCATGCCCAAATCTGCCCTTTATAGGATCCCTTGGATGGACGCTGTGATCCATCCAGACCATTTCTATAAGCAGGTGGGCCTGTGTGGCTGTGGAAATAGCACAGTTTGCCTGAAAAAATCAAAATTTTAAATGTCTGCTATGTATGCATGACATTCTACATGTTTATATGAGTTTCTGTTTCCCTGGACTGGGTTTTTTTCCACAGACACCCGTAAACTAACTTCAGCTGGGAGTTGGATTAGTCAATAAGAGTCTACATTCCTGGCCCACATAGGGGTGGTTCCTCATGTGGCTGGCTTCTGCCAAGGTCCACCAGGCCTGCTCATGTTGCAATACTTCGTTCTGGCTGGGTGACTTTCAAGAAGTGGTCACGTGAGTGTGGTGTGGTGGTTAGAGTGTTGGATATATCCTGCCTGTTTTTTCCTGCAAGGCACCCAAGGTAGGTTATCTAATTGTCCTTGTTTGATTTTAACAAAGATACCATGCAGTAGGTTAGGCTGAGGTGAGTGATGGGCCCAAGGGCACCCAGTGAACTTTGTGGCTGGGTGGGGTGGAGTCTAGGAAAGACCCTCTCCAACACTCTAACCACCACACCACACTCATGTGACCACTTCTTTTATATATATATATATATATATATATATATATATATATATGAAAAAGAAAAAAAGAAAGATTATTCCTCGACTGACCCATCTGGATATAGCATTGAAGAGTCCTTTTCATGCATCCCACCATGCGCAGTATCCTCCTGAAATCAATTTGCAACTTTCCAAACTACCTCACTCTTGAGTCAAGCTGTGGGGTCTGTCTTGTGTCTTCCAGGCTGCAGGTGATCAGCAACGGGGGAGACTGCACTTTCCTGAGCTCTTTCCATGAGGGTACTGCTGCCAGATGTCACACGAAACTGCCCTGGATCTGCAGCAAACTGGATGCGTTTATGAGCTCAAATGCAGGTTGACCTGCAGTTGTGAGCCAAGTTTCTCCCTCCCAGCAGTAACAGTGTCACCAGCATTTCTTTGCCAGACATCTTCATTTTACATATAAGTCTTTGAGATTTCACAAAGCAAAATGTTGAACCCTCTCTGGCTTTCTTCACTCAGAGCCGTCTTTCTAAGTCCTTCTGCACCTCTTCCTGGGGGTGAGGAATGCTGTGGAACCAGGCTCACCCTCAGAGATCCCAGAGCCACTCTACAACTGCGACAGCAGACTCTCAGGCTCACCTCTTCAGGAGGCTGGAGTTCTCTGCCCAATCGACTCCTCATCTCTCTCAAGATGTTAGTGCTCATTTTCAGATGGCCCCTCCCAAAGTATGCTCGTAAGGCGTTTCTGGAGGTGGATAATGGACTAGGTTCGAAAAACCTCTCTGCATACTCCAGGATTCATTCTGCGTGCTTTGTGTGTGGTTGGTGATGAGGGGGTACACCAATTTAGTATTTGTGGTGGCTTCCAGATGCACACTAAGGGACCTGTGGGGCTTGAAGATGTCATTGCAGCACCCCTTTTTTCAGCATCTTATGGAGTCCAGAAGCTGCAGTCTTGTGGAACCCACCCCATACTTGACGCACTGTGTGAAGAAGCACTTCCTCTTATCTGCTTTGAATCTTCTACCAATCAGCTCTATGGCATTATAGGAGAGGAAGGAAAATGTCTCTCCACATCATGTCTCTCACATCATGCATTATTTTTGTACCTTTTTTCATATCTCCCCTCAGTCGTTTGGCTGAACAGTGTCCGAGGTTATAAGCTTTATACACTTTAGTTATTCAATCCTGCTGAGGGCCTGTGGGCAACAAAATTGGCCTGATGATGCTGTATTAAAGTTGTGGAACAGTTGTTATAGGATGGTGATAGTGAAGGCAGAACAGATTCGACATGCCTGTCAACTGCCAGACTACTGCACTGTATCTCGGCCTCAAGTAGTAATAGCATTAAGCCCTCCGAATAGAGAGTAGCAGACAATCCAAGGGAGATTTAAAGATTTAAGGCACTGAAATTACCTGAATCTAAAAGCTTTCACCACCTCCCTGCTTGCCCACTTGCCCAATGCTGTGCTGCTCCATGGAATTCCTGAGGACACTGCTACCACTACTGCTACCATCAGGACAAGGATTGTGTTCTGATCCACCCCCTGCTGCTTCTACCTCCCACACTCTCCCCTGTTCCTGATTCCTATGAGAAGGGAGACTGGGGACGGGGGGTTGCACTCATGGAGGGCAGGGCGGGGCAGCATCAGTGTGCCTTATTTCACCAGCTGTGGACAAAGGTGGGCAGCCAAAGGGACCAGCTGGGGGGTGGGTTGGGCTAGGGGTTCTTGCTCTTGATGACAGGGAGGGTGGGTAATATTGGAATGTACTCTGAGAGAGAGAGAGAGAGAGAGAATTCATGTATGTATGTGTGCATGTTTTACTGTGAATAGTGTTGTTGGTTTGTTTGACTGGTACAGCATCTTTTATATTTTTCTATATTCTGATTTTTGCTGTTATGGGAACAGACAGGCATCTTCATGGGGTGGTTGTGGGCAGGAAAGTACAGTGCTGGGGATTTAACAAGTCTTTGCAGAAGATGGGGAGGCAGATATCTGTCCCCTCTTCTGTTTTTTCCACCAGCTGGACAATACCATATAGGGATATCAATTGGCCTTTTGACTTGGTGCTGCTGCTGCTTCTGAATGCCAGGTTGGTCCAAAATAAAACATCTGTTCCACAGATTGACCAGGGTATCGACAGGAGCACGAGACAGATCAACTGGAAACTCCCCCAGAGTCCACAGTAATCCATTAGGATCCATAAGACTCCGAGGGCAGACCATTTTAATCAGGTCCACATACTTACAGAGGGAGAAACTGGCCCCATGTTTAAACCTCACAAGGAAGTGATTTGACCATGACAAAGGGGTTAAGGTCAAACCTCTCACTTCCAGATCACCATCTTCCTGTCCTGTCAAAAAAACAAGGTCCAGAGTATGTCTTCTTTCATGTGTTGCTAAGTGCTATTTGCTTTTCACCAATGGTTTTATTGTTCTTATTATTGTTTATCTTACACTCCTGTATTCACAGTGTATACTAGTAGGATTATGTGTGGTTTTAGATGGTATTGTTTAATTTTATTAAACTATCAAGCATGTACTTTATTATGGTTAAAAGAATGGATAACAATAAGAAACAAGAATGGATAACATTAAGAAACAAGAATTTTATATCTTGAAGGTCACGACTTACAAATGGGGTAGCATACTTTTATGTGGTATCCATGGCTTTTACATTTCTCACATTTTCAAAACCATTATATTATAAACTCATTGATTTCAGTTTGGGAAAAACTAAAGATAAAACTTTATAATAAGATACTGAGATGGCTTTCTACCATGGAAGTTTTTGTATATCCAAATGCACTGAATTTTAATAAGATTGTGATGTATAATGATATTCTGGATAATGATGGAAGATTGAAATCAAATCAAGAATTTCAAGAACAGAGTACTGATCTTTCTTGTTGGCATCAAGTGCAAATACAATCAAGACTCTAAAATGTATGGTTTTTATAAGGAGCACACTATGTTTGATCAAGTAATTTTAAAATTAGATGAAAAAATGATTAAAAGATTGGGTAACTTTCTCTTAGAAATGAAAATTGAAGATGAACAAGTTAAGGAAACTATGATATCATGGGCACAAAACTTTGGATATAATATTGAATTGGAGAAATGGCAAAAGCTGTGGGAAAGAAATATTAAGATAACCCTGGCAACCTCCTATAAAGAAAATTTGTATAAAATGTTTTACAAATTGTATTTGTCACCAAATAAATCAGCTAAAATGTTTTCAAATATGTCAAATAGGTGTTGGAAATGTAAACAAAAACCTGGTACCTTTTACCATATGTGGTGGACTTGTGAGAAAGCAAAAAACCAACAAACAAAAAACCCCTGAGTTAAAATACATAGATGGCTTGAGGAAATGTTGCAGAGACCTGTAATATTTAAAACAGAAATATTTTTGTTAAGCATTCTCCCTGACGACTTCGATAAACAAAGTATATATTTGACTTTGCATGTAATCACAGTGGCGAGGATTGTATTTGCACAACACTGGAGGAATGAAGAGTTGTCAACTGAAGATTTGATTTTAAAGAAGATATTGCACTGTACAGAGATGGACAGATGGACTTTATCTCTTAAGGAAAAAGACGATACACTTTACTATTAAACATGGGACTTTTTATCATTGGTTAGGAAAATGGAATCTTAATTAGGGCTGAAATATATAGTAACTGTAGAGAAAATAAGATTTTGAACTCAGTAGGTCTCAACTCTTTGGAATACCTATTTGTTTAGAGTGTGTTGTTGTTGTTAGTCGTGAAGTCATGTAAATTATAAAGTCTACAGCAGAGTAGACTTCATTGCACATTTTCCCAATTTGGTATACAGTTGATATTCTGACAACCACTGCAGTACTGCCTATGCATAGGCATTATGTACTCTCTGATTAGGAGAACATATCAGAAATTCATCAAGATAAATTATGACAAATTGGTTCAAATAATCATGCAACATATCTTAATATGTTGGAAAATAGCAGAGGCATTACAGACCCCAAAATGCATAATGGTCAGAACTTATTTGGAATGTTGAGCTCCATTTATCTCCTGCCCAGGTCCAGACCAAATTATATGCTCCATGGAGTTCCAGCTTGTTGAATACCTTAGCTGTTTGGAGCAATCCCAGAAGTTCAGAAATGAGTGGCAGGGGATATTGGTTATGGATAGTGATCCAGCTGAGGGCTTGGCAGTCACAACAAAGGTAAAGTTCTCCACACTTCTTCCTAACAGGAAAAGCACAGGAGTCCTGGGTGGAGAAGTTGATGACCACATGAAACCACACTAGAGATTCTTCTTCAGGAAATCCCTTAAAGCTTCAAGTTCTGGTTCTGAGAGTGAGTAAATTCGACCAGTCAGAATGGGATCTCCAGGACTCTACTCAATAGTATAATCATAGCGGCAGTGTGGAGGCAGTTGATCTTGTATTTTGTTTGGTTTAGTTTTTAATCAGACACATCCTGAAATTCTTGATACTTTTTTGATAGGAGGGTTCAGGATGTGGATTGTTCTTGGGGTAGAGGCACACTTGCCTGCTCAGCCCAGCAGTTTTTCCAGCAATAATCTGAAGTGAAGAGCAATTCCTTTCTGAACCAAGAGATCAATGGATCATGCAGTGTGAGCCAGGACATTCCAAGGACTGGAGGAAACTGTGGTACTGCAGCCAGTTAGAACAGGACTGAACTGACTAATCTTTGAAATGCAACACTTTGGATTGATGGCAAGCTGGAATCCTGCTGTCCAAGCTGTTGACTAAGCACCCCTAGAAACATCAAAGCTAAGTTGTGTTGCATTGTGTTGATGAGGAGGGGAATGCTTCATCTCCATATACCAGTGTTCTCTGATCTAAGGCAAAACTCTCAAAGCATCACCCAGTATTTTAATGAGGGCATCAGAAATCTGAAGGTTAATATATAATAAATTACAGTTATTTAACTTGTCTTGGTAGTATAAAAATTAACTGACTTGGGATGAAACAAGATGAAATTAAATTAAATCAACAATATATGTATTCATGCTAATACTGTGATATGTTAATATCCCATTTTTACTTGCTGCTGTCAAAGGAGCTGATCTATACCACAATTTTGATCAAATACATATTTTAAAGAAACAATGTAGAAGTAATTATTTGCAGTTATTTCTATCTCACCTGATGAAACTTGGCACGCCAAACAACACGTTCACCCTGAATGATCAATTCTTTGCCTGGAGGAGCCCAAGGATCCAGCTTTCCAACTTTGACTCGCACAATAGACTGATTTGGAAATGTTACCCAGTTTGTAACATCAAATCCTACCATCAGTTGTTGGTTTTCATTAAAATGGAATAGTTCTCTCCAGCACTATTATTAAATGAGATTCTTCTTAGAAAAGGATGGAGCTAAGTTTGAAGTGAGAGGGGTGGGGAAAAGGGAAATTAAGAGAATTCTCATGGCGTTACAAGCAGTTATTTCAGGACAAATAATGAATATTGGATATGAGCTTTTCCACTGCTTTGGTCTGGATCAAAAAGTTTGCTAAATACATTGGTAGTGATCTGTAGGGGTGCATGTGGGAGAAGAAATGGGGATCATGTTTTTGAAAGGAGAAACAGAATGTTTAGGATGTTTTTGGAGGAATGGGGGGTTTTAGCAAGAGATTGACAGTGAGTTACTGGAGTTTTTCTTCATCACCAAAGATTTCTGACTTCCTGAAGACATCCAGAACTTTATTCCAAAGTGCACCTCTCTGGAAGTTCCAGACATTTCCATAGACCAGAGAAATCACACAGGTGTACAAATTGAAATGTTTGCATGCTTCAAACATCAGTTAGATTCCTGCCAGCAGTCACTTCTTACAATTACCCCTCCTTTCCCAGCTGCACATTCCACTCCTCTCCATGTTTTTACCCTGACTTTTTGGTATTCTCTCAATTTCTTCTCCTTGATGCATCTTCTCCTAAAACCACTCTCCTAGCAAAATAAGTGATCCACTGATGTCCAAGCCCGTGTTTCATGGAAGAACACCATCCTTCCTGAGAAAAAGATCTTATTTCTTCATCAAATAATTTCCCTTAAAATCTTAAATTTGCTAATGTAGCAGTATCCCTTTCAATTTTATCTGAGCATGGCTCTCTGGGGGTAAGAATTGTCATCCTGGACACTCTCATTGTCTGTGTCAAAAGATAGCTTAAAGTTAATACGTGTTGCAAATGCAATGGGAGTAAAATCAGCAAAATGAGAAGCTAACTACGTGACCCAGCAAAAATTTTAAAAAAGCATCACACATACATTATAAAATATACCTCATATTTAAAGCATTAGAAAAGAACAGTGATATATATTCCTTCCAAGAATGTCCATTTCCTGGCAACCAAGAGTGAGCCTAATGAGCATTCAGTTGGGGTAGAGTTCTAGAGCAAGGGGGACACCACTGAAAGGACCCTACATAGACCCTACATTGTGCTCTACATAGAACAGGAAGAAGCCAAATATGGCAAAGCAAAACAATATCACCTGAAGAATCATATAACTCAGCTTATCATATGATATATGGCAAAAAAGGGTGAGCTATAAATGAAATGCTTGTGTAAATAAAGGTCTTCAAAAACTCTAGTAGAAAAGGCTGAATGTGCTATCCTGACCTGCACAAGAACAGGAAACTGCATTGGGTGAAATTACCTCCCATGCATGTAGATTCTGGGGCAAAGGCTCCCCTCCCAACATCCTTGATCTGTATTTGGAGCAGACTTCATACATGGCCTGCAGAGCATGTGCCACGACATGGGCAACATTGTAGACCACATAGCTCTGCCCAATCATGCTCATTTCAAAGAGCGGTCCAGGAAGGCTCTCCAGAGTGTCTTCTCTGGTGCAGACCTCCTTGCTCTCTTTGCCCACACTGACATTTGTCATGTGCAATTAAAGACATTCTCCCAAAAATCCAGCATAAACCCATTTTCTTTTGCCCATGAATGATTAACACTCTGGATAAAGGTCTTGGAACCTGGTGGTTCACTGGAGTGGATTGACATTGATAAAGCTCCCTGGAAGGCTTGCATATCCCAGATCCGGTGATGGCTGCTTCTTTTGAACCCCCAGTGTGTTGTCACAATCCACACCTTTCCTACATATGAATGCAGGAATCCCACATGAAGATACCTGTACAAGGTAGCCATTGGTAGAGGACCACCGCCATTGGTAGAGGACCACCATTGGTAGAGGACAATGAACATATTGGCTTTACTTTCCATGAGAACTGACATTTTATTCAATCAGAATAAAAGTATTCTGACCTTCCATCAGCATAACTCAGCTGTGGTGCTTTTGTAATAAAATCAAGATAGATGCCATTCTGGAAAAGCAGCGGCCCCAGTATTTGTAAAAACATTTCTCCAATGATGGAATCCCAGCCTATGAGTCCAGCCCATGTCCATTCAAAGTAGACAAGTAAGTGCACCATCCCCATGTATTCATGGATGTTATCTGGGACCATTCGGTACAAGGAAGGAAACAGAGCTTTCTCTCTTAGAGTTGAGTCAAGGGAGCCATAAGAAAATTAAAAGAAAGATAGACGTTATGACTGGAGAAGGAAAATATGCAATATCTGTGCATGGTTAACAGAGATTTTGTACTGATACTTGGGTAGTTGGCTACGCTTTATCATATTTTGTCGACATGGTTAATCTAATCTGGGTAATGGGTAGTTAAACGAGAAGAGTTAATTAAACTGGATAGTTGTGGAATTGGCTTGTGGAATTCGCTCCCCAGAGAGGTTCACCTGGAGCTGTCAATTTATTCTTGTTGGTGCCAGGCCAAATCTTTTTTATTTTCCCAATGTTTTAAGACCTGACTGTTTTACTTGGGGTTTTATTATTAGTTAAATTTTAGGATGCTGTGTTTTAATTTTTCAAAAACATTTTGTATTGTTAAACTGTCCCAAGACTTCGGTAATAGGATGGTCTACAAAAGTTTTAAATAACTAAATAAATAAATAAATAAATAAATAAATAAATAGTTAAAAGTCACTTTGGTGGTAACTTCTAAATGAGAGAAACAATCATTCTTGGCATCAAAACACTATTTTCCTCAAATGCTCAAGGTGTTTGTGCTTTTCCTTCTGTGGGGTCAAGTCAGAATCCTTCCTGATCCATCCTTCAGCAAATTGAAGCAGGACTCAGGTATCCCTGGGTCTAGTCCACTGCTCACTTCAGCCTTGCAGCTACTATTTTCAGCCGTGCATTTATTTCTTTCAAAATAGTGCAGAAAAAGGCCAGGCAAAGATTGAGCAGTACAGTTCCACAACCCATGAGAAAGTCTCATCCTCAGCTTGCATCTCTTGTAAAAGGGCAATGCAGCTCACTCTGGGGAGCCAAAAAGATCCTTGAGACTCAGATGTAGAATTGCTCAAAGAGAACGGCTGAAATAAGTTTCTGCCTGGTTTCAGGGAATGATTTTTTTCAGCAGCTCAGGAAACACATGGATGACCTTCTTGACTGATGAGTCATGTCTGAGCTACTTGCAAGATTTCAAGAATTGTTGAAAGGTGATCAGTGGTGCTGATACAGATATCAGCACCACTGATCAAGGGCCACAGCAGGAAGGGGTCCCAACCCCTTTTTGGATGCATGGGCATTTTTGGAAATTTGCTGTGGCCAGCACCACCAAAATCCTAATCTATGGGTCACCTCTTTGGCTTCTACATGGCTCTAATAACATTCTTTTGGCCATGAAATAACTCTACATAATTTGAATACTCATATGCTGCTTACCTTATTAATTCTTCATGTACAAAAATGGCACAAAACATTTCACTTTATATACATACAAAGTTGCTCTGATTTGACTAAGCCTTTAAAAAAAGGCTTTTTAAACTAAGCCTTTATCAGCAGCCTAATAAATTAAGGATTAAAAATTACGTTAATCATCCTTTAATTGAAGCAGTTATAGGACAAAAAGTGTCCCTAATATTAAGATTACACTTCCTGTGTCTCTTTTGTCATCTTAATCTCTTCCCATTTGCTACAAACTATAGGCAGCTCACTGAAAAAGGATTTAGTTTTATTTTGCCTGTTTTTTCAATATCTCCATGAGGCCCTTCAAAATATCTGCCTGTGGAATCTTGTAGGACTTTAGCATGGTGGTCAAGTCAAGGGAAGTCTCAGTGTACATTCCCCCAATGACAGCTATCAAATTATTCTGGATCACACACTTGTAGATGGGGACAAAATGGTGCTGTGCAGAAATTAGGTTCAAGGTGGTCTTGTATGTCATCTGCATATTGTGGTAGCTGTCGTAGATGCGGAATCCCAGAGTGATGTTAGGTAAGACAGTGGGATTTGTGTTGATCTCCTTTATAGTAAATATCAAGGCCAGGATATCCCGGTAGTTCTTTGGCACTGCACTGCAATACAAGCAATAAAACTGTAAAAGCATGGAAGCATTTAAATCCATGAAGGACGTGGATTCCTTCATGGACTTAATCCATTTCATATTTGGTCACCCTTTTCTTTTTCTGCCTTGGACTTTCCTTAGCATGATTTTCTTCTCCACCAAGTTTTGCCTTCTCATGATGTGCTCAAAGTATGACAGCATTTGCTTTCTAAAAATGTCTTTAAATAAAATGACATGCTGAAATAATTACCATTTGTAGTGGCCTCACAATTGCAAGCGGTGTTGGATATTGATTCATTCCAATTGAGGTTTCAAAACAGGGGCTGGGGGATGAGAGGATGTAGCATGGGTGATGGCTTACACTGGGAAATGGATGGGGTGGGAGGAGTCTTTTTTCCAGTTATTTTGGACTTCTCAGCAGCTTTCCATGTGGACTGGACTTTGGGGACTAATTTCTAAATTAGTTCCTCTTCTTTGGATAAGCAGTGTCAAAAGAAGGTGCTGGAGGCATTTGTTCCATCCCATGGACATTAGCCTGTGAGATGCCTCTGAGTTCTACTGTGCTCCCTACACTTTTTAACATTACACAAAATGGGTGGGGGAAGTAATCAAAAGTGTTATCAGTATACAGATAACACACAGCTTTACTTCTTGTTTCCATCTTTATAGCCCGAGGAGTGTTGGACTCATGAAACAGCATCTGGGGGCTGTCTTGGGGGATATACAAGCTCACATTTATTCCAGACAAGAGGGAGAGACTGTGGGTTAGGAAACCAAGCACTGTGGATAAGGAGCTACAACTGGTTTTAGATAGGGTTGCACCCAAATTGGAGTCTAGGTACATGCTCTGGGAGTCCTCCTGCTTCTATGCTATTTGGGCAAACCCAGGTGGCTGTGGTGTCCAGGAGTGCGCTTCACCAGCTTAGGCTGGTAGCCCAACTGCAGCCCTATCTGTGAAGATTTATTTTATTTTATTTTATTTTATTTTGGGAAATTCTATGCCGACACATCGCCAAAGCCTCGGGGCAGCTCACAATCATAAATTAATAAAATAAAACAATATAATTTAACAGTATAAATTAAGTTGCCCTGGCCAAAGAATAAAATAAATAAAGAATATTAACAATTAAAATAACGTTTGAATAAAAAGGTCTGACCTTGCAGCACTTATCCATGCATTAGTGACTCCCAGGCCAGCCAGCTATGCATGGGGATGTCTTCAAAGGTGGTTCAGAACCTACAGCTGGTGCAGGATGTGATTAGATAATATAACAGCTACACTATGGTAGCTGCACTGGATACCAGTATATTTGAAAGTTAAAGTGCTGGTAAGCACTTCCATAGGGAGAAACAGGAGTGGTCTAAGATGGGGTGGGGAGGAACCTGGAATATGTAGAATGCTTATAAGTCTCTATGTATGGAGCTAGAAAACATCAAGGATGCAACTGATAGAATTGCACCCTTAATTTTTAAAGTAGTTTAAACCCTTCATCTCTTAATCACAGTATATCGGCTGCTGTCTAGCACCTGTGCATGTGTGTTATGTGCAGTTGAGTCATCTTTGACCTATGGCAACTGTTTGAAGAAAAGCCCTCCAAAATGTTCTGTCTTGACAACTTTGTTCAGTCCTTCTAAGTATTTATTTATTTATAACTTTTATATTCCACCCTTCACTATGTCTCAGGGTGGAATACAAAGTTCAAGGCTATGGCTTTTTTTTAAAGGAGTTAATCCATCTCTTATTTGGTCTTCCCTTTGTTTTCTGCCTTTATCCCCAGCATGATTGTCTTCTCCAGTGAGTCTGTCTCATTATGTGTCCAAATTATGACATCCTCAGTTTTGTCATTTTTGCTTCTAGGCATTTGATTTGATCTAGGACCCAATAAAATTTTGTAGAAAACATTTTGATAGAATGTATTACATATAAGCTTCAGAATAATCCAACCAACAAGCCAGAATAACTTTGCACCTTTTTAGTTGCTTGAAAGGGTGCATACAGCTACCAAAAAGCAAAAAACAACCAAACCAGAAACCCGAAACCCAGAATCCAAACCCTCCCCAGAATTAAATAAAAAGGACAAATAGGCAAAGTCATCAATAAGTTTATCAGTGAAAGGTAATTATTCAAATACATAAAAGGAATAAACCCCCCCAAAAGGTCATGCAACATGCATTGTAAAAGCTAATTTAAAGAAAGAAACAATGAAACAATCAACATAACCAGGAAACCTATCAACTTGTGCAGAAAGTATGCTAGTTAGATTCTTGCACAAAACTGTGTCTGATATTGGAACTTGTACCTGAGTCACCCGCTTTTCATACTCTGGTTTCTTATCACCCCCCCTCTATTAGATTCCCTTTCCCATTCACCTCCACATAAGAATATAACATTTTGTACAAGTCAAAAATACAGCACTGCATTCAATTGGAAAAGACTTCCACAGTAAGACCTAGTGTCCAATTCCTGTCATATAGCTATTACAAATGAGGACTTGGCAAAATAAAGTAATGCAGCCAAAATTCAACACAACCACCACATTATAGTTCAGAGTTAGACTTAAGTATTTGTCCTTTTCTTTCTGGTTGGGTAAATGTATTAGTGTCACTTACTCTCATGTTTCAGCAAGAATCTTTGGGATCCAATACATATAGTGAAAACAATAGGTACACAGAACACTTATGTAAGTTGTTTGTACACTAAACTAGAGTTTGTATTTCTAGAAGAACAAATTTGTGCACTAAAATGGGAGAACAGCAGGTTGTGGGAGCATGGGAACAGCAGCTTCACTCTTCCCTTGGATATCTCTACCCCGACCATGTTCAATTGGAATAAAAATTGTGTGATAGGTTGATTTTGCTCATATAATGAATCCTTGAGCAAGACTTAACTGTTAAAGTAACAGTAAATGAAAAAAGTAGACTTTTAAATTTTGGGATTTTCTAACATTTTACCTGTCTTTCAATGACAAATATGAGGTTAATTATCTTCATGTTGTAGATATTAACTTGGAAGAAAATACCATTAAAACTTAACCAAGCCACCTAGGAATTACGGCCATGCCATGACATGCATTGTATTCTATATAGGCAACCTAGGTCAACCCAGAGAGAGAGAAAGATTGAGAGAGAATGAGAGAGAGAGAGAAAGGGAGGTTGGGTTTCAATATTTCAGTTCTCATATTAGTTAGGGATTTTTCCTCTATTTATTAGTTGATTTCTTTTGTTCAAGTGAGGTCTGAAAATAATTATGTAGCATTTAGGGAAAAATATGAAGACTAATAAACTTGCACTGGAGGTTAAGATACAGAAGATCTCCACAGCTACCATGTATTTTCCTTTGGTGCTCAGATAGGTTGGGATAAAGGATAGCCAAACACTGCAGAAGACCAACATGCTGAAGGTGATAAATTTGGCTTCATTGAAAGTGTCCGGTAACTTCCTGGCAAGGTATGCTACGGTGAAACTGGCAATGGCCAGGAAGCCCATAAAGCCCAACACACAGTAAAACAGAGAAGCTGAGCCCTCATTACATTCCACTATGATTTTTCCATTCAGGGAGTGCATATCTGTATCTGGGTATGGTGGATAAATGCTCATCCAAAGAGTGCAAATCCCTGCTTGAGTAAATGAACAAGTGAAAGCAATACAGTTTGCCAGCCTTCTCCCCACCCATTTTCTCATCCTGGATCCTGGTTTAGTAGCCATAAAAGCCAGAACCACAGTGATTGTTTTTGCCAACACACTGGAAAGAACCACAGACAAGACAATGCCAACAGCACTTTGCCGAAGAAGGCAGATAATCCTCTCAGGGTGCCCGATAAAAAGTAAAGGGCAAAAGAAGCAAAGAATGAGGGAGATAAGAAGAATGTAGCTGAGGCCTTGGTTGTTGGCTTTGATTATTGGAGTGTCCTGGTGCTTCAGAAATATCCCAAGTACCAAAACTGTGATCAGAGCCAAAGAAATACCAGATAGAATCAAAGTGATCCCCAAAGGTTCGTGGTATGATAAGTAGCTCATAACCTTTGGTATGCATTGGTTCTGCTCCAAATTGGAATAGTGATCTTCTGAACATTCAGTGCAGGCATCCATATCTAGGGGAGGAAAAGGGTGGTTTTTATAGTCAGTGTGTGAACCATTGCTCAGGAAACCTCTGTTTAAAATCTTGCTTCAGTCTGCAGCACACTACACAAGTAACTATCATTCATCCATTGCCAACATCTGCATGGACTGAAGGAGCACCTGTATGATATTGCCTGTTTGCATATTAAAGAAACTGTGGCTTTCCTGTGTTAAACTCATTGGATTGTAGCTTTCACTGTGGACAATCCCTAGCAGGGCAAGACTTGCATCTGCAAGGCAAATAGCATTTTCAGTAAAGGTGCCACCACTACAGAAGATGCTCTTCTTAGAAGGAGCATCTGTCATCAGTTTTGTCTTGTGTTTGGTGACAGGTAAAGCCTTTTCAATTCAGTTCAAGAATTTGAAATACATGAATATTTGAAATCATTGTACTTGTTGAACTATAAATTATTTTATTGCTTATGGGAATTTTGTTTGCCTTTATTTTATTTTTCTGAAAAATACTACAAAAGTGAAGATAGTTATGATGAAGTGTAATAATTCAGCCAATGTGTGCTTGTTCTTAGCTGCTTGTTTGTTCTTAGTTATCATGATTACTTCAGTCTTGCTGAATAGGATATGATATGTAAACTGCATTGTAAAAATGACAACTATGTCCTACCTTTCTGCTTGGAAATCATCCCTTCCGGGCATCGAATACAATCATAGCAGCAAAATGGCTCCCCTTCCTTCTTTTTCTTGCTGTAACCAGGATAGCAGTTGTCATTACACACAGAAATTGGCACAACCTGTAAAGAAAGATTGGGGATTGAGAAGAATCTGCTATTTTTAGAGGAATTACAGTTTGTTTGGTGGCATAAAGACCAATGATACTTTAAAAATGCAATCGTATACATGTGTATGTGGAGGTGGAACTTGCGTCTAGGTGAACATCTATAGACTGCAGCCTGAACGGAGTAGATTTTCATGCCTAATATTGAGGTCTTAGCTATTTGCTCTCTCCTCAGCTTTCTCCTAGTCCTTCTACCTTCCACCTACCAAATAGCAGACTTCAACCTTTTTGACAGCTGACACACTCTTCAGTGCCTATTTCCCCTTCTATTTAGCTATAATCCCCAGTCAATCAGAACTGACTTTACTCAATCCAGACCCCAACTAGCAATACTCAAATCTCTCCTTCAGAATGTCTAAACAAGTAGTATATAGACCTTTGACAGAATTAAGCCAAGACCTTGGGCTGCCACAAATAGAACATAGACTCATAGAGGTCACACAAAATGAACATTACAGAAAGAGGACTTTTACAAACATGATATTTCTTTACAGTGTTATAAGCTGTTCTCTAGTGGAAAGCTCTGTCTGTCTGTCTGTCTCAATTGACTGATACTGTTTCTTTTTGATTTTTTAATCATGCCGTGCTGTAATTATACTTTTGTTTTAACTTGTTTTTTGTTGTTAGCCACTCAGAACTATTTTTGGTTGAAACACAAGACAGAAGTTAATTAATGAATTAAATTATTAGAAGATGAATAAAGCTCAGATTTGTTAATATCACACTTTTAGTTGTCCCTTTTATAGAGAACTTCTTACAGTATGAACACAAATGTATAAAGATTAATCAGTGGATGATAATAGAAGATAAAGCATGGTAGACAGACCAGTGAAAAATCAGTTTTCTGGTTATGCTGAAAGGTAGAAGCGCAATTCTCTCTTTATCTCACCTGATTAAAATTTCTATGCCAAACTATGTGCTCATCCTGAATGGTTAACTTTTTTCCTTCCAGAGCCCAAGGATCTAGTGTTCCAGTTTTGACTCTTAGAAAAGACTGGTTTGGGAAAGTTACCCAATTTGTCACATCAAGTACTGCAATCGATTCTTGATTTTCATCAAAATGGATGACCTCTCCAGCACTGTTGTTGAATGAGATTCTCCTTAGAAAGGGATGGAGCTAAGTTCAAATAGACATATATAGAAAAAGACAAGAACAACAAGAAAAAGAATAAGACACAGATACATGTTATTTTGGTGTATTGCTTCTTCTATTCCCACGTTAAAATGCTAAACTCTAAGCTAACTTTTTTGCAGAGGTAGGAAAAGTGATGAAAACTGAGTAACAACACTTAATTATTATGAAGGTGAAAAATAATTAATTTTCTACTGTTGCAGGGAGAGTTCCAATATAATTGGTAGTAGCAATATAACTTTCCTATAACTTTCCTTCCTCAAGAAAGCCCTTCGCATTTCTCCAGTTTCTTATGCAACTTCAGTTAGAAGCCCAGCCACATTCCTGTTAACTACATCTTAGCCTAATGCAGGGGTACAGGGATGTGGGGCTGGTTTATCGAACCCCAGACCTTGGCTGGATGACATCAAGCTGTACTGCCCTACTTTTGATATCACGTAAGGGAGCATGCATTTCTCCTGAAAATACATCTGTTTTGTTTTCCCCCTCCACTGATGGATGGACTGCCACTCTGATCTATACAGCATCAGATTGAAAATTGCAATGGCATGAAGGGTGGCAGGACTCTCCCAGAAAAGGAAAAGTGGCTCTGTTCCCTGGAACAGGCCATATTGCCTAACACCCCCTGCTATCTCTAGTTTGAGATCCAAGAGAACATGGTAGCTTTATTGTTGAGATTGCGGTGGGGATGCCCAAGACCCAGCACCTAGGGGAATTTTAGAATGATGCATTGTCAGCAATAATTGGGACACATTGTGGGGCACACCATGGAAACATACCAGTCAGACCATGTTCTCTGCAGGGTGTAATGGACCAATATATGGGCACAGCCTTATTTTTCACGGCAATGGCTGTAAGAACACTACTTTCTCATGATGTAGCACTGTTTTCCCTATTCACTGTGAAAATTCCCTCCTAATACCTCTCTTTCTGGCTTGATAGCAAACCAGCAAAAGATGTGTGGACAAGGAGCACATCTTTGTGCTGCAATCTCTGCTCTTCCTGAAAGGTTATTAAGGTACCCATGCAAAGGCTGTCTTTTTGAGAACGATCAGTAGATGAGTTAGTGGAAGTGAAGTCTATGAAACAGCATAATGGATTATTCATTTATCAGCTTCCACAAATTAAGTATAGTGAAGAAAACCCCTTTTCAATGGCACCAGGCAAGTGCAAATGAGACATTCTACACAAATTTGGAAGGCTCTGTTTTTCTAATCAACACAAGAACAGAAAATCATGTGTTGGGTAAAATTACCTTCCATGCATGTAGATTCTGAGGCAAAAGTTTTCCTCCAGTCACCCTGGATCTGTATTTGGAGTGGGCTTCATACATGGGCTGCAGAGCATGTGCCACGGCATGGGCAGCGTTGTAGACCGCATAGCTCTGCCCAATCATGCTCATTTCAAAGAACGGTCCAGGAAGGCTCTCTAAAGTCTCTTTCCCAGTGCAGCCCTCTCTGGTCTCCTCATGAATATTGGCATTTTTCAAAGAGCAATTAAAAGTATTTTCCCAGAAATCCTGAATAAAGGCATTTTGTTCTACCCATGAAGCATTTACACTCTGAAGAAACTGCCTAAATCTTGGTGGTTGCTTTGAGTGAACTGAAAAGGATAAGGCACCTTGAAAGGATTGTATATCCCAGTCCCTGTGATGGGTACTTCTTTTGAAATCCCACTGTGTTGTCACAATCCATACCTTGCATATAGGTGAATTCAGGACTGCCATATAAAGATACCTATACAAAGTATACATTCCTAAAGGATCTGCATAGAGAACAAATACATTGGCTTTGCTTTCAGTGAGAGCTGAAAGTTGATATAGTTTGGGATTCAATAGTTCTGACATTCCATCAGCATACTTCCATCTCACTATTTTTTCTATAAAAGCAATGCAGATGTGGTTCTGGGAAAGTAGTGGCAGTAATATTTGCAAAAATCTTTCTCCAGTGATATAATCGAGAGTAAAGAGCCCTACCCATGTCCATTTGAAATGCACAAGTAAGTGGGCTATCCCGGTGTACTCATGGATATCATTAGGGACCATTCGGTACAGGTGAGGGAACAGAGATTTCTCCTTCATCCTTGAGTCAAGCGAGCCATAGGTGAACTAAAAAAAAGGAAAGGTATATTTTGTATTTTGTAGCATGTACCTTATGTGTGTGCATTAAATCATTTGCTAACTCAGAAAAAAATTGACTAGGGAATGATACGTCAACATAATGTGTAAAAGACCCCTCCCTGCAAACAAACAAAAGAAAAAACCACAGTCCAGTAAAAGTAGCATATTCATAAGCTAATTCTCAAGAGTATGCACCTATATGTTAGATTTTGCTGCCTGAAGTGAACATCAAGATGGTTCCCATTCTTGACTGACTGACAAGCTGACAGACAGATTTTTCTTCACACTGACAATAGAACAACCTTTCCACTGCATCTGAAGGTAGCAGGACGACTTAAGGAAGTGAGTAGAACAGGTCACCTGGCATGCATATGATGGCTTCTCCCTGGAACACCTAGCAGCCAGGATCTGCCACCTGAGTTGACTTCCTTAATCTACCTTAAGAAGGGCTTGCCCTCTGTTTTTGTTTACTAGCCTACACTTAAGGGAACATGGCACTTCTTATTATGCCATTGAATACTAGCTTCATTTAGACTTATTGGCAGCTCATTTGTTATATGAAATAAAGATAATTATCACACATCTTTATTACAATCCCATCCTGAGATTGTAATTTCATAGCATAGATATGGGACTGAATTATCAGTAACCATACAAAGTAATACAAATTGTATAATATGTGCGCTCTCTCTCTCTCTCTCTCTCTCTCTGTGTGTGTGTGTGTGTGTGTTTAAATTCCTGTCGCTTGATATATCAACAGAATACAGAAAGCCCAATATGCCAGTCAGAACTTCTGCTGGATTTGGACATTTATTCTCATCTTATTTTAATGCCCAGAGTAGAAGATTCCAAGGACCAGATCAGGCATCTACATCTAGAATTTAGTTCATATTTCTGAGTATGATGCCTGGGAGGAGTGGGGGATGGGGGGGCAAGAGCTATTTGCTATTTTTTCAGATGGAATCTCTTAGTATGGGAATGAGCACATGAGATTGTAAATGAATGTCTCAAAGGTACAGCTTGCAATTCATTTGAGTGCCTACTCTGTCTGTCACTCTGTCTGTCTGTGTGCTTATCAGTCTATCTGTCCACCCACCCATCTACCCTCACTTTCCCTCTGAACCAGAAAATGATCCATGATCCATTAAGGAGAATGTTATATGGCATGATATTGTAACACTGATTTGATACCTGTGGAACCTTGTAGGCATTCAAAATGGAGGCCAAGCTGAGGGAGGTTTCAGAGAACATCCCCCCAATGATAGCTACCAAATTGTTCTGGATGCCACATTTGTAATTGGGGCCCAATCTATGCTGTGAAGAAAGGAGATCTAGTGAGGTTCGGTAAGTCATCCGATTATTGTGGTATGCATCATAAATGTGGAATCCCAGTGTGACATTAGGTAGGAGGGTAGGATTTTGGTTTATCTCTTTCACAGCAAATGCCAATGCCAGAATATCCTGATAATTCTTTGGCACTGTACTGAAAGGAGGGGGAAAAAGGAAAAGAAAGCTTGCATGACACAAGGAAAAGTACTGAAATGACATGGAGAAATACTGTTCTTTTAGTCATATACAAGTTATCATTTTTTTTTTCAACTATGTGTAATAGCAGTATTCTAGATGGAATACAATAGAATCCTAGAATAGTAGAGTTGGAAGGGGCCTTGAAGGCAATCAGATGCAACCCCCTGCTATTGCAGGACATTAAGTTACCCATCCCATTTAGATGACTGTTCAATTCACTGCTTTTCTAATTAATTTTGCAATGTACATTGACTGTCCTCACAATCTAGAAATGTCTAGCTGCAGAAAACATGGTAAAGTTTGTTATAAAGGTTTTTAAAAGATTAGATATGGAATTCTTTAAATGCTTAAGAAAAAATGTAGTTAATCTGTGAAAGGTTTCTAGGGCAGTACTTCCCATCTTTGGTGGCATATAACAGAACTTTTACTGGAAATTTCTACTGCCTTTGTTAAATTTTACAAATGCATTGTTGGGGCATAAGAAGAGGTAAAGAAGCATTTCCTCAAGAAGAAGTTGGAGCTTCTTCTGCTCTGTAAGACATCAGGTGTTCAGAGAAAGTTCCTGAATCCTGAAGGTGTCTCAGGACACAGCAGACACATCTCAGCTTGCATTTTCAGTTGCTGTCTAGCCTTCCTAAATTGCTGTTTGTAATGTATGAGGAGTAAGGACACTCCTCATTCATACAGACTCTACATCTGTCCCTCCCCTTAGTACCGCTACTGGAGGAGTGTCCTTTTCTCCACCGTGGGTTCTATTTCAGTCAAAATTGTGGTGGTGGGGGGGGATTGTTCCATTATTTGCAATCTGTTATCTCCCACTAAAGAAAAACTACAAGCTGTTCTGACCTACGATCAATAATCTGTCACAAAAATGAAATAGTTTTTTGGACGGTGTATCAACAAATAGATAATAATTTGCCTTCATCTGGGGCAGTGATGGGAAACCTGTGGCCCTACAGATAGTGCTTGACTGCAGTCCCATCAGTCATAGTCAGTATAGTGGAGCATGTAGGGAAGAGGGAGAGACTGGAAATAAATATGGAAGTATGTACTGATATAGCAGCTACAAGGAAATAAACAAGCATGCCATATAGAAGACAAGATCAAGAAAGCTGCAAACATTTAATGATCCTATATAATGAATGAAGTGCTAGAAAAAATGGAATTCATCTTTTTTTCTTTTTTTTTAAAGAAGCTGCAGCTAATAAAATGACCACAGTACCTCAATGCAGTGTGGATGTGATCTTCCAGAGGTGGGGAGGGGGAGCAAAGGGGTCCATCAAGCATTTACTGATGAAGCAAATAAAGTTACAGTAAGTAAAAGTGAACTTCTTACATGACTTCTTTGATCAACTGTGAAGAAGGCTGTTTGCTGAAATTTGTATTGAAGCGGAAAAATAAGAATACAGAAGCAATTTCTCCCAGGACAAAGTCTCCTGACTGAAAAATTTCATGCAAAATAGGGTAAGAGTCAATTGCTTTGCCTGTAATAGCAGGCATCTTCAAACTGGGAAGGATGCAATCTGTCTTGTTCATGAAATGAGGCAAAAAGCTAAGCAGTAATACCAAATATAACACAATTTTAAGGGCAAGATGCTCCTTCCAGTTGTACATTTCTGCTTTTCCTTCAGCTGTGTTTAACATCTTCACATCAGCTTGTCCTCAAACTGTTTTAAACAGATGTTGAGCCTATTGTTATATTGCTCTATTAACATAAAAGATGCTCCTATCAATGTTCCCCTGGCCCTATTTTAGAATTCTGAATTAATGTTTACTTTATCATTTCATTTATAGCTATTTGGTGGTTTTCAGATATTCCTTGGGGTTCAGTAGAAAGGAAAATTATACACATATAATTATAGGATAGCTTCCCATCTGTTTTCCAGGGCTGTAACATGAAGAGAAAAAAACAAGTATCTGGAGAAGTATGAACTTGTACACCAGCCATTTTTTGTCTGTACTTGTGAAGTTGCGGTTCAGTGTTTGTGGCTTCAGTCTTTTGTGGGATTTCTTTCCGAGCGAGTCCAAGTCGGTCTTGCAAGTAAGGTGGCGCCTCACCATGTGGTGGCTTACTTGCAAGGAGATCGTTTCCTCTGAGTTTGGACTCTTTTGGAGAAAACGATCTCTGCATGTGCTCACCCCTGCCTCACCGCACGTGTGCACCCACCCCTCAGCCTGGCTCAGGCCATGCCTCCCTGGTGGCCAGCACCCATTGCTGGCATCAAATTTGAAGTTTTTCACAATTCGCAGGTGCTGTAGGAACTTAACCCCTGCAAATTTTGGGGGACTACTGTAATCAGAAGAAAATTGCCCTGTTTCTTGCTGTAATTAGTTCGGAAGGATTTCCTTTTTTTTTTAGAAAATTTTTATTAAGATTTTAAACTAAAACTACAAACATCAATCATTGCACACATCAGTTTTACTGGGTCAGCCCCCTACAACATATCTTTTAACATTCTATGATCATACTAAAATCCATTTATAATAACATGAAAACATCTGTAGATCAAAACCAAGTCCCGTTTCTCCAGTCAAATAAAAAAGTAATTCCAAATTTGATAGAAGTCACTATCTTTCTTCTTCTTCATTGGTGAAATCATGTCCCATCCTTTTTTGCAAAGTCCTGTTTCTCTCAACCATTATTTAAAGGAAGCTTCTCCAAGTTGAGTGAAATTACAACATCTTCTTTCTTCTTCAGTGATAAGTTCCATCTAAACATTTCTGAACAATTAAAAAACTATCCATTTTTCTAATGATAAATAACTTCCTCACTACCGCAATTACTAGGAACTTCAAAAAGGTCTACTTGAGATCTAAAAAGGCATCCTAACTACTCTGCTTGGTGATAACTTTAAGCCAATTTTCTTTTTATTTATTTATTTATTTATTTTTGGATTTATATCCTGCCTTTTTCCTACAAAGGGCTCAAGGCAGCTTACGTCATTCTTCTCCTCCATCTTATCCCCACAACAACAACCTTGTGAGGTAGGTTGGGCTGAGAGTCTGTGACTGGCCCAAAGTCACCCAGTTGGCTCCATGGCTGAGCAGGGACTCGAACCCAGATCGTCTGAGTCCCAGTCCCAGGCTCTTAACCACTACACCACACTGGCTCTCTTTAAGCTTTAAGCCAATTTTCTTTAAACTCACTTACTAATGTTTCATCTAACTTAAACACCATTTAATCAAATATAGTTAACTCCATACACTATCACATATAGACTTGCCAAACCATATAAGTAATTGTTTTTTTTAAATAATAAGTTCTCCTATTTTCAATTACAGATATAGTCAGGGATATCCATTTAACAATGTTTCATTAAGCTAGTTTGTTAGGTTTTAACCAACCATATTAAATTAGCCTTTCTGTGTCTCATGTGAGTGTACCAGTCTATTTAAATCATCCTTTTTAAGATGAAAAGAAGAACAAAAAGAAAGAAAAAGATATCTACAGTTATAAATAGCATCAAAAGCATCCCTTTTTATCATCTCTAAAAGCAGCTTAACAACTCTATTTGGTGATTATTAATACCTATAATTTATTCTCTTATTTTCAAATACAGATAAAATCAGATACATCCACTTAACATCTTTAAAAGCACCATTAATTAGTCTATTTGGTGATAACTAATACCTATAATATCTTTTAGCCAAGATTTCGTTAAACTAAATTACTGATGCTTCACCGAGAACAGTAGCTTAGCTTTTCTACATTACATATGAGCATATCAACCTCTATCCATTACCCTTTTTGAAATAACAAGAAAGAAAGTTCTCTTATCTGTTCAGAAGGATTTCCAATCATATCTAAAGAGCCCTCAATACATACAATTGAAAATCCAGAGGCAAAATAGACTTCCTAAAGATGGGATGTAGACTGTACACTCATGAACTGTCATTTCCCTAGGGTCAGATGATCCTCCTTTTCTCCATTTGATCCTCACAACAATTCTGTGTGGTAGGCTAGACTGAAAGTCAGGAACTGTCATGTCCTCTCTAGAGGCCCCTTCTTGAGACAATGATCTGGAGCCACCTGTGTCAGAAGCTAATGGAGAAAAAAACGTTTTGGGATAACCAAAAAGGTTCTGTGCCCTCAGGAGGTAGGACCACATGTCTTTCCCCTCAAAAAGTAAAAAGATAAAGGTTCAGACCATGACCAAACAAAGGAGTGCCTTCATGTAGAAAAGGCCTCCTTGGGAGCAGGACAAGTAAGACTTTGCTAGCAGGTCTGCAAATATTTGCAACAGAATCCTGAGCAGAGTTCAAGAAGTTCTGAAAACAGAAGTCTTTCAATATCAGTCCAGTCCTTATATCCTGCTCTGGTGGCCAGAGGTCAGACTAGATGGCCTGGGAGACCCCTTCTGACTCGCTCTGTTGCTATGTTTCTCCAAATTAATCATGTTTAAAAACTGATGCTGCCTTGTCAGATTCAGAGAAGCATGATGAACCATGCCAAAGAAACATAGAAACATCTAATCTGACCTCTGGCACCATCCGGCTCCACTCATGACATGCCCACCGTGTGGACGTCCACCCTATCCTTGAACACCCACACTGATGGGGCCACAACGACCTTTTGTGGAAACGCATTCCACACCCTCAGGGTCCTGATTGTCAGGAAGTGCTTCCTGGCATCCAAATAGAACCTTGGCTCCCTGAGCATTGCTCCGTTGGAGCGTGTCCTGCCTTCCTCTGCAGGGGAGAACAGGTCTCTACCCACCTCCATGTGACATCCCCTCACATACCTGTATGTCGCCAACAGATCCCCTCGGAGTCTCCTCTTCTCCAGGCTGAAGAGACCCAGTTCCCTCAGTCTCAACTCATACCCCATCCACTGCTAACCAGCCACCAACCTTGTGGCCCTACGCTGCACTGATTCCAACCTGGCTATATCCTTTCTGTAATGAGTGGCCCAAAACTGAACAAAATACTCCAGTTGCGGGCGCACCAGAGTCGTGTAGAGTGGTAGTAATACCTCTCTTGATCTAGAAGCCACACTTCTGGCTATGCAACCAAGGGTGGAGTTCACCCTCTTGACCACTGCATCACACTGCTGACTCATGTTTAGCCTGCAGTCAACCAGTACCCCGAGGTCCCTTTCACAAGTGCTGCTCTCCAGCCACTTGTCACCTAACCTGTACTTATGACAGCTATTCCTATGTCCCAAGTGCAAGACCTTGCACTTATCCACATTGAACACCATCCTGTTGTCTCCTGCCCACTTCCATAGACTGTCCAGATCCTTTTGGATCTGGAGTACCTGCTCCTCAGTTGTGGCCACTGCTCCAGTTTGAGTGTCGTCTGCAAATTTGATCAGAAGACTATTCACCCCTTCTTCCATGTCGTTAATGAAAAGATTAAACAGGATCGGCCCCAGGACAGAGCCCTGGGGGAACCCGCTTGTCACTGGCCGCCATCCCAATGATTCCCCATTAATTGTAACCTTCTGCTTTTGGTCAGTCAACCATGCCCTAATCCACTGGACAGTGTTTTGGTGTATCCCAAAACTCCTCAGTTTCTCCACCAGGATATTATTGGGCACTTTGTCAAAGGTCTTGCTGAAATCCAGGGATACCACATCCAATGCGTCCCCTCCATCTAGCCATCTCAAAACCTTGTCATAGAATTCCACAAGGTTTGTCTGGCAGGACCTGTTTTTGCGGAAGCTGTGTTGTGTGGCTGTTACCCTCCCTTCCCTATCTAGTATCACTAGATCTCTCTTTATTATGAGCCTTTCCATTGTTTTTCCTACAATGGACATAAGGCTAACCAGTCTGTAATTCCCCATGTCCCATCTACTACCCTTTTTGAAAATTGGGACCACTGATGCCACCCTCCAGTCCTCTGGAACTTTACCTGTTCTCCATGAGGTTTCAAAAATGGAGGCCAAAGGGCGTGAGAGAACCCCTGCCAACTCTCTAAGTACTCTCGGGTGTAACCCATCAGGGCCTTGCGCCTTTGTAATGTCCAATGCCCTGTGGAGTCCCTCGACTTCAAGCGGGGTGACTCTAATCTGTGCCCTGAAGTCCCCAGCCTCATCTAATCTCCTATGCGGATATCCCCCATTTAGCATCTGTGCCTGTTCCCTCTTATCAGTCACTGGATCTCCTCCTCCTTATTTAGTGGTCCCACCACTTGTCTCCCCTTCCTATTCCTATTTACATGCTGAAAAGAAGCCCTTTTTGTTGCTTTTGATATTCTTGGCAAGTCTCAGCTCGTAATCTGCCTTAGCCTTGTGAACAGTCCTTCTGCAATGGGCCTCCTCCTACCGGTATACCCTTTTGTCTGTTTGCCCCAGTACCCATTTCCTATGGAGGTTCATCTTTTGTCTAATCCCTCTAACCACCTCCTTTTGCATCCGTGGCGGCACTCTCCTCCGCCTCCCCACCTTACTGACTAGAGGTATCATCAAGCCTTGCACCTCCAAAACTTCCCTTTTGAGTGCTATCCACCCCTCCTCAACTTGCTTGCCTTCCAGTAACCTATCCCAGGAGACTTGCCCCAGTCTGGCCTTCATTTGGCCAAAGTTGGCCCTCTTAAAGTCCCAGCTTCTAGTGCTCGACCTGCTGCATGTCCCCAGTCCCTTGATGTCAAAGCAAAGGATGGAGTGATCACTCGCATCCAGAGCTCCCCTAATCTGTACTTCATCTATCATCTCCTCCCTGTTGATCAAGACCAAGTCAAGGATGTTTCCCCCCCTCATCGCCTCTCAGACCCCCTGTGTGAAAAACCCTTCCTCTATAGGAAGCAATGTGACCTGGCTGTCACCGCCGAGTGAGTATCCCAAGTAATATCCAGGAGATTGAAGTCTCCCATAATTACTGTGTCTTTCCCCTGAGATAGCCTTAGAATCTGGTCTGTCAGGACATCATCCAGGGTCTCAAGTTGACCTGGAGGGCAATAACATACCCCCACTATTGGGTTTCTTTCCCTGTCAAAACCCCTAAGTTTCACCCAGACTACCTTTACCGAATCCCCATCTGTGCTGGTTTCTATCTTACTGCATCCTGTCCCTTCCCGGACGTATAAAGCCACGCCCCCATCTCTCTTTCCCTTCCTGTCCTTTCTAAAAATGTGATACCCTTCTATGTTCACATTCCAGACTTGCCTTTCATCCCGCCAAGTTACTGTGATTCCCACCAGATCATACCCGCCTAATATGAATAAGGAGAATATGAAGGAAAAAAATAAATCCTAAGTGAGGTTTACTGTCTTTAGATATGTGGCTCAGTTTGTTATGTGGATCACAACAAATTGTGGCAAGTTCTTAAAGATGGGAGTACCAGACCATCTTATTTGTCTCTGGAGAAACCTGTATGTGGGTCAACAAGCAACAGTTAGAACTAGATTTGAAACAACTGATTGGTTCCAAATTGGGAAAGGAGTGTGGCACAGCTGTATATTGTTGTCCTGCCTATTAAACTTATATGCAGAGTACATCATACAAAAGGCTGGGCTAGATGAATCACAAACTGGAATGAAGATTGCTGGAAGAAATATGAACAACCTCAGATATGCAGATGATACCACTCTCATGGCAGAAAATGAAGAGGAACTAAAGACCCTCTTGATGCAGGAGAGTGCAAACAGTTGGCCTGAAACTCAACATTAAGAAAACTAAAATCATGGCATCCAGTCCTCTCACTTCCTGGCAAATAGATGGGGAAGAAATGGAGGTAGAGACAGATTTTATTTTTTGTGGTTCCAAGATCACTGCAGACAGGGACTGCAGTCAAGAAATTAAAAGATGCTTGCTCCTTGGGAGGAAAGCTATGGCAAATCTTGACAGCATACTAAAAAGCAGAGACATCACCCTGCCAGAAAAGTTCCTATAGTCAAAGCTATCGTTTTCCAAGTTGCAAAGTATGGCTGTGAAATGTGGACCATAAGGAAGGCTGAGCACCAAAGAATTGAGGCCCTTGAATTGTGGTGCTGGAGGAGACTCCTGCGAGTCCCTTGAACTGCAAGGAGATCAAACTGGTCAGTCCTAGAGGAGATCAACCCTGACTGCTCTTTAGAAGGCCAGATGCTGAAGATGAAACTCAAATACTTTGGCCACCTAATGAGAAGGAGGGACTCCCTGGAGAAGAGACTTATGCTGGGAGCAATCAAAGGCAAAAGGAGAAGGGGACAGCAGAGTTTGAGGTGACTGGATGGGGTCACCTGGAGAGGTGGGTGTGTGGTTACGTGGACTCTGTGGGATGGTGGAGGACAGGAAGGCCTGGAGGAATGTTGTCCATGGGTCACAAAGAGTCGGGCTCTTTTTAACTGTATTGATATTGCGGTTATTCTCAGAGTGATTATTGCTGAAGATTATTGTTGTTTTCATGAAGTTTTAGAAAAGAATATGTAAATTATGTCAACCAATCAATTTATCAACCCTGTAGTAGATTTGTTTAGCAATGCTATAGTGGTACAAGTCTCAACTAATTCTCCCAACTCAGCTATAGATATCACCATGCCCAAACAAGATGCTACTTGTGCTTCACGCATTGGGTCAGGAACGGTGTGCATAAAATGTGAATGTGCATCTGAATATCCACTCTGCAGTGCTGTGAACATGATGTGTTTTGAACATAAATTATGCACATGCACACCATTGCAGAAATACTCACATGAAAGTGGTTGCTCTAGAGCACCTTCTGATGGTTCAGATGTAAAGAAATTGTATTTCGGGTGCCAGAATCTTCATTCATATTTGATCTTCCTAAGATTAAGGTTCTCAATTGCTCCTAATTTCTTTGTGGAAATTGCAGCAGAAGCGGGAATCTCCTGCTTGCCCATCAGCCTGCCGATTCAGGTAATTGCCCTCCCCTCCTGACCTCATTTTTCCTGAAAGGCTGAAAATGTGTGTGTGCAGCAAGTGTTGCTGTTTTCAAATAGAGCACTTCATCCTGGCAACTCTGTCTGCAATGCCTGTTTGACTATCCCTTCTACCGCAGCTTGGCATATTTACACAATCATCCCAAGAAGTATCTAGCTCTGAACAGAACCACCATCATGAATGACTTTAAAAGGATACTAGCAAATCCTTGAAGTGCAGTGGCTAT
>NW_025335584.1:35806-50735 GCF_004798865.1 Varanus komodoensis | reverse complement strand
TGCTCATCAATCAGATTGATTATGTGCTTTGCAGCCAAAGATGAAGATGCTCTATTCAGTCAGTAAAAACAAGTCCTTGAGATGACTGTGGTTCAGATCATGACCTTATCGCAATATTCAGGCTTAAATTGAAGAAAGTAGGGAAAATCACTAGGCCATTTAGTTATGACCTAAATAGAATTCCTTATGAATATATAGTGGAGGTGAGGAAAAGATGTAAGGGTTTTGATCTGGTACAGAGTACCTGAAGAACTATGGATGAAGGTTCACAACATTTTTGCTACAATCAAAACCATCCCAAAGAAAAAGAAATGCAAGAAAGCAAAATGTCAGTCTGAGGAAGCTTTACAAATAACTGAGTAAAGAAGGGAAGTGGAAGGCAATGGAGCGAGGGAAAGATATACCCAACTGAATGCAGAATTCCAGAGAAGAGCTAGAAGAGATGAGAAGATTTTCCTAAATAAACAGTGCAAAGAAATAGAGGAAAACAATAGAATGGGAAAGACTAGAGATCTCTTCAAGTACATTGGAGATAGGAAGGGAATGGTTCATGCAAAGATAGGCATGATAAAGGACAAAAATGGCAGGGCCCAACAGAGACAGAAGAGATCAAAAAGAGGGGGCAAGATTACATGGATGAACTATACAAGAAATATCTTAACGTCCTTGATAACCACGATGGGGTGGTCACTGACCTCGAGCCAGACATCCTGGAGTGTGAAGTAAAATGGGTCTTGGGAAGAGTTAGCAACAACAAAGAGCCAGTGTGGTGTAGTGGTTAAAAGCATGGGACTGGGACTCAGACAATCTGGGTTCTAGTCCCCACTCAGCCATGGTGCCAACTGGGTGTTTTCGGGCCAGTCACAGACTCTCAGCCCAACCTACCTCACAGGGTTTTTGTTGTGGGGATTAGATGGAGGAGGAGAATGATGTAAGCTGCCATGAGCCCTTTATAGGAAAAAGGCAGGATATCAATCAATCAATCAATCAATCAATCAATCAAACTAAGCCAGTGGAGGTGACAGCATTCCAGGTAAGTTATTCAAAATCAAAAAAGACTATACAGTCAAAGTAATACATTCAATATGCCAGCAATTTCAGAAAACTTAACAGTGACCACAGGATTATGAAAGGTCAGTTCACGTTCCAATCCCAAGGAAGGGCAATGCCAAAGAATGTTCATACTACTGTACAATTCCACTCATTTCACACACTAGCAAGGTTATGCTCAAAATCCTACAAGCTAGACTTCAGCAGTATGTAGACCGAGAACTATCAGAAGTACAGGCAGGTTTTTGCAGAGGCAGAGGAACTAGAGATCAAATTGCCAACTTATGTTGGATCATGGAGAAAGCTAGAGATGGTCAGGAAAACATCTATTTCTGCTTCATTCACTATGCCTTTGATTGTGTGGATCACAACAAATTGTGGCATGTTCTTAAAGAAATGGGAGTACAGACCATCTTAGTTGTCTCCTAAGGAATTTGTATGCAACCAAATTGTATGCAATTTGAAAGCAACTGTGAAAACTGGACATAGAACAACAGATAGGTTCAAAATTAGGAAAGGAGTCCAGCAAGGCCTTATAATGATGCCCTGCGTATTCAACTTATACACAGAGTTCATCATGCGAAAGGCCAAGCTAGATGAATCACAAGCTGGAATTAAAATTGCTGGGAGAAATAGCAAGAATTTCAGATATGCACACAATACCGCTCTAATGGCAGAAAATAAGTGTGTCTTTTGAGTGTGTCATGCCCTTTCTAATCATTCCCACTTGCTTAAGAAGTCTGACTCTGCTGCAGCCATTTAAACTATCTGTGAAAGAAAGATCTATGCCTTTCACTGAAATTCTCAGTAATTTCTCATGAATCTCATTCCCTTTATGGAGACCCAGGGCAGGGCTACCCACAGAGCTTCACATGCATGAAGGGGTGGGCACATTCGGAGTATTTAGGGAGTGTCACATGGCACAACTGTGAGCCAGGCATTGGAACAATGGTGACAATGCTGAGTATTCCTTCCTTCCACCACCCCACCAGGCAATGGAGAACCTGATGCAGTGCAATCCCCAGGCAGGTTGGCTTGCCCAAAGTCCTGAGTTAATGTGAGATGAAGGGAAGGAGCAGAGAGAGGCTCAGGAGTGGATTTGGGATGCCTCTAGGCCATATCATCAATCCCGGTTATGAAGTCAGGAGGGATCTTCCATTCTCATGTGCTGCAAGTCAAAACAAAAAAGATGGCCATTATCATTTCTAAGTGCTTTCCTTTGTGTCATGCCGTGGGAAACACTGACCCTCTGGGGGATGTGATCAACTCCCCTGTCACTGTCCAAATTAGTGGTTTTCATACTCCTTGCATATGGCCTTTCCATCCAACCCTTTTTACATGATTACGCTTCTCACTGCTTATATAATTACAGTGTGATAAAAACTTCTTTGATCTGCAGATAGGCAGCTCCTGTCCTTTCCAATGCACGTACGATTCCTGCAAAATGTTTGGACAAACATGTAAGTAGTGTCATCTTTGCAAAGGATCTAGAAAGAGAAAGTGGCAATGAAGTTGCAACAAAGCAAGTATGGCTGTTTTGCATCTATGTATGTACAGTATCACAACCCATTCATGAAAGAATGACCTAAATGAATTTTTGGAGAACAGAGGGATCCAAATCCTGATGAGAATGTTGGCATGAAGATGGTGGTTCTAGGAGTTCTGATGCTTGTTTTGCATTTGCATACAGAATGTGAGACTCATTCTATTAGCTGTGCTATACTGACAGATCCCCTTCCTACACCCCACCAATTTTATCAGCCAGGCATGTTCGTCATAGGTGCGATTGTCTCTCAAGTTTTCTACTTTCAAAACAGCACCTCTTTTGTGCAGCAACCCACACAGATGTTGATTGATGAAGCTGCGTAAGTTTTCCCTCCCTCCCTCTTTCTTTCTTTCTTTCTTTCTTTTTTATCCTCCAACTTGTTGAATTCACAATAACAGAGAAAAGGTTGTTTATGTAACATGATTTATTTGCGGATGAAAAAAGTAGCTTTCTAGAACACCTTGGGGTTGTGAATGATTTGGCTCCTGCCATATGAATGGATAGAATCATAGAAGAGTAGAGTTGGAAAGGGACAGAAGGCCATATGGTCCAATGCCCTCAAGTTGCAGGACACTGAGTTACACAATCCCACTCAGCTGACTGTTGAAATGCTTTTTGAATTCCTCCAGTGAGGGAGAGGCCACAACTTCTCCAGGTAAGAGGTTGCATTGTCATAGTCCTCTCACAGTCAGGATATTCGTCCTGGTTTCTAGCCTGGTTTCTTTTAACTTAAGTCTCTTGTTCCATCTCCTGCACTTTTTAGAGCACAAGTAGAGATCTTGCCCTACTCTCTGTGATAGCCTTTGAGGTACTTGTATAATGCGATAAAATTGCCCCTCCGTCTTCTCTTCCTAAGGCTGAACATGCCCAGCTCTCTAAATCTTTCCTCACAGGGCTTTGTCTCCCATTCGCAAACCATCCTTTTTGCTCTCCTCTTTACTCCTTCCAGCTTCTCTGCATCTTTTAAAGCTCAGGTGCCCAGAAGTGGACAAAGAACTCCAGTTTAGGTCTAGTGCTGAGTAGAATGGAACTAGTACATCACTTGGTTTGGAAGTGATATTTCTGTTCATGCAGCCTGAAATAGTATTTGCTCCAGTCAGGACATTCCTAGATGATTTGTTTTACTATGATACTGCTTTAACAATCTGGAAGTTTCTCTAAATATGACTTGCTGAGACTCTCTCTTTCCATTGATAAAGCATATAGATGCACAGATATGAAGGAGCCACAAATCACAGACATCACCAAAGACATCTCTTTGCCATGTGAATGGCACACTTCTTCCTAACTAGGAGTGCATTTGCATCTTTTGTTGCAATAGTGTGTCATTTTCCACTAGAGCAAGTTGTCAATTACTTCAAAATAAATCTTCCTTCTTCTAATGTGCCCCTTTCCCACCAATTCCCCCAAAACAGAGAGAGAAGCTGAAGACAAAGAATGACCAGGCAGTCTCTAGCACTGAAACTTCTCTGGCTAGTTGTTCGAAGGGTTTTGGATTCTGCAAAGGCCAATGAACCTCCTAACCATTGAGAGAACCATTGTTTCGCAGTAATATCCAGGTAGATCAACAACTAAAGCAAACTCAATACACTCAGTTTAGGAATGATGAGGCAGTTCTGGGAAGGAGTGCAAAATGTAGGGAGAAACATTTCTTTTCAAACTGACGATATCGGGTAAGTTTGTGCATTCATGTCTGAGTGATGGGAAGTGTGCAGTGGCAGGTTCCTATTTCATGGTGATGAGAAAATGAATGGACTTGGAGAAGGCAATGAGGTCTCTCTCTCTCTCTCTTTTTAATGCCCATGTTCGGAAAAGCCACTTTGGAACACCATTTCTGGTACACCATTTGGACAAACTTTATTATACTTTGGAAAAACCCTCTGAAAACACTATCATGCTTTGGCTTGTTCAGTTCTTCTTGTTTGTGTAACGTATCTTCCCTCAACATGCATACATTAGGGGAAAATATCTATTGGGTGGAAATCTCCAAATTCATTACACATTTATGGGAAAAGTGCATTAAACTGAGATATGAATGATCATGCATAAAAAAATGGGAATCATAAATAATTGAGACAAACAAATCTATTCATTCTATTTTTTATAACCATACTGTAGGATTGAATTATTCTCATTGCAGTTCCATGCCAAAGATGTACCAGCACATCCTGGCCTTGTCCTTTGCTGTAGACGAGATCAAAGGGAATCCCCAAATCCTGCCAAACCTCACTCTGGGCTTCCACATTCTCAATGGCTACTACATTGCGAGGATGAGATATAAGGCCTCCATGGGCCTCCTTTGCTCATACCACAGATTTGTCCCAAACTTCAGGTGTGTTGTTCAGAAAAAAATAGCTGCTGTCGTTGAAGGACTTGTGACTGAAGCCTCTGAAATCATGTCCATCATCACTGCCATGTACAAGACCCCACAGGTAGGCTCTTTCCATGGGATCATCTAAATTTCATGGGATAGAAGCTGACATTCTCTCCTAATCCACAAATTGATGCATTTGATTTCAGCTCACTTATGGGTCCTTTTCCCCAGCACATGGTGACAAGACAGAATTCCCCTTTTTGTACCAGATGGTGCCCAGGGAATCCCATCAGTATCTGGGGGTTGTGCGCTTACTTCAGCATTTTGGATGGACATGGATTGGGCTGCTGGCTGTGGACGATGACCATGGGGACAAGTTCTTGCAGACCATGGTACCGCTGCTTTCCCAGAATGATATCTGCTATGCCTTCATATTTCGCTTTCTGGAGCGGACTTATTTGGATGAATATGCAGTCCAGCTTTTAGAAGTGCTGGGAAATTATCCCATTCTCATGGAAGGAAAGGTCAGTGCCTGTTTTGTAAATGGAGAACACCCATCCTGGCAGAATCTGAGAATGATGTTCTTTGTAGCAACATTTTGGTCATGGCCACCCTTGGAGAAAGTGTGGATTTCAACAACCCAATGGGATTTTGAATCACTCTCCATTCAACAGATGTGGGACATCCAGCATTTCCATGGTGCCATAACCTTTGCTCTTCAGGCCAAGCAACCACCTGGATTCCACTTGTTCACACCATGAAGCCTCCCTGGAGAAAAGGAGAAATATTTTTTCAGAATTTCTGGGAGCAGGCATTTCACTGCCATTTCAACACTTCCCAGATATATTTGAAAAGCAGGAATTTGTGTACTGGGAATGAAAGTTTGGAGACACATCCCAGTACAGTATTTGAAGGGAAGATGACTGGCCACAGTTACAATGTCTACAACACTGTGTATGCAGTAGCACACACAATGCATGCTGCATTCAAATGGAGTTCAAAATGGGGAAGAGGCAGAGGGAATCAGGCAAGTCATGATGCAGAGCCATGGCAGGTGAGGATGACACAATGGCTGAAGACCGATTTTGCATGATGGGTCATCTATCTATCTCTCTCGTGCGTGCGCATGAACCCAATGACCATGCAACTAAGAATTGCAGCATTCTGACTCCCTGGAGTGTTGCTGCACGGAAGATGATCTTTGGCCTTTCCTGGGCAGAAGCAGTGGATCCTCTTCTTTTGCTTTTCTTTGCAGAGTTCTAAGTGGTTGTATAAAGGTAACACTGCATGCACATTTGAATGCTTTAAGCATTTGCCACCCTATACCGTTGATCTTGCATATTTGGTGCATATCTGGTTTGGCACATAGAAGGTTATTAACAGTAGAAAAACAGGCATCTCCTAACAAAATGCGGTAATTGATAATCATGCTCACATGATTTCTAAAAAGCAGGCTAGCATATGATTCAGAGATGGAGAAAGTCATGTTCATTGTTTCTTGTTGGTCACACCAAAATCCTTGAAAACTCTGACCTGAAACCTGCCAGGAGTAAAATTAGTTGGAAAAGGGAAACTTGCGTTTTGGGACATGTAGGAAGAATGTCCTGAACCGGTGCCTGGCCGAGGTAATGGGCTGGATGAGGGCCAATAAACTGAAGCTCAATGCAGATAAGATGGAGGTCCTGTTGGTAGGTGGATCGGGCTTTGGGATGGGGGACCTGGACCTTGTCCTGAATGGGGTTGCACTCCCTCTTAAGGACAGTCCACAGCTTGGGAGTGCTCCTCAACCCAGAGCTTTCACTGGAAGCTCAGGTGACAGCGGTGGCGAGGAGCGCTTTCCTTCAGCTTTGGCTGATCCATCAGCTGCGTCCCTACCTGGAGGACAACTGCCTGGCAACAGTGACACATGCATTGGTCACTTTTCGATTAGACTTCTGTAATGCGCTCTACGTGGGGCTGCCCTTGAAGAAGGTCCGGATACTTCAATTGGTGCAAAATAGAGCTGCCAGGCAGCTGACGGGGACTGGGCATTGTTCTCATATAACCCCAGTCCTCTGTCAGCTCCACTGGCTCCCCATTGAAGTTCGGGCCCAATTCAAGGTGCTGGTTATCACCTACAAAGCCCTGAACGTCTTGGGCCCTGGTTACCTAAAGGAGCGCCTATGTCCATATATGCCCTCCCGCCCCCTGAGATTGGTGGCAGAGGCCCTCCTCTGGGAACCCTCCGTGAAGGACATTCGGAGGTTAGGTACTTGGAGGAGAGCTTTCTCTGCAGTGGTGCCCAACCTATGGAATGCGCTCCCCAGAGAGGTCTGCCTGGCGCCGTCCTTAGTTGTTTTGCAGCGCCAGGCAAAGACCTTTTTATTTAAATGCTATTTTAACTGTTAATGGTTTATTTGTTGGTTTAAATTGACCAGGCTGGATCCACTATTTTATTTTATTTTATTTTTGTATTTTTCACATTTTTATATGTGATTTTAATGATTGTAAGCCGCCCCAAGGCTCATGAGATGGGGCAGCATATAAGTTGTTTAAATAAATAAATAAATAAATAAATAAATAAATAAATAAATAAATAAATACTTCTTGGAAGTATTCACATCCAGAGCTGGCTGGCTGGCTGGCTGGTTGGGGAAACAGTGGTAACAAGAGGAGACATTTGAGTGGCATTCAGAACCCCTCTAGATCTAACACCTGAGTCAAATAATTTAGTTAGTCTTAGGAGATGGCTGCTGCATGCACCATCTGCTTTTAGAGGAGAATGTGCTTTGATAAACTCTGTCTGGATATCGTAATATCTAGTAATTTTCTTTTTCAATATAGCTCCATCATTTTCTGAGGGGAATCTTGCTCAACAACAGTGCTGGAAATGCTTTGAGTTTTGATGAAAGTGGAGAATCAGAGGCAAGTTTTGATGTTACAAACTTGGTAACCTTCCCAAATAACTCCTTCATTAGAGTTAAAGTTGGAAGACTTGAGTCATGGGCTCATCCAGGGAAGGAACTGACCCTTGACGATGATCTAATTGTGTGGCACAGGAGTTTTAACCAGGTCAGGTGGACTTACGGTACTCTAATGTAAGGAAGAGTTTAAAAATTTTCCATTTTGTCCAGATGTGAGTTCTAGTACACTTCAGGATTTTCTAGAGTACTTCAGTTCTAGAACACTTCAGGAGCACTGGGTTCATTCTACATTTTTAAACAAACAGAACAAAACCTCCCTGATCCTTTACACAGAACAATTTTGAGCTGTAATGTGTGATCTTTACCTAGCATCGCTGGTAACCTAGGAAAAAAAACTATCTGGTGAATGAATACCAAATGTATGAAGTGGTAAGTCACTTCCTTCTAGTCCCACATCAACTGAGCTCTTGTGTTTTTCTTTTCTTCTTCTTCTTTTTTTAGCAGCTGAGGCTTCGAAATGCAGTGCCAGCCACACCCCAAAAACCAAACCAAGTGCGAAAATGAAGGACAGATCTGTTCCTTTACATCCACCAGGAATGTCTCCATTTCCTTGGAGAAGTGAAATGGAGCAAAGTAAACAATTGCCGTCAGATTTGTCCATGACTGCATGAGCCATACCTACTTCTTCGAAATCCTGTGAGTATATTCCAGCTGCAAATCTGCTACAACCTCATCTCACTTCTACTATAGACACCTCCCTGATTTCCTGGCAGATTCAATTTTCTTAATAACTGTTTGGTGAACTGTTTGGGGAGTGCCCAGTTCTGTTCTGAAACCAGCATGTGAGATGGACTCTGTGTTTCTCCTGTTTCCATAAAGATCTAGTCCTTCCTGTCCAAGTGGACTGTATGCTGTTTGTTGGACCAGTGGTGATGGGAGACTGTATAATGAGAGTCTTTGTGTAATTCTCTATACGTCTACTTACATACAAGCCCCACTGATTGCAGTGGGGCTTAGTCCTGGGTTTATAGCTATATCTTTGCTTCCCCAGGCAAAAAAGGAGTTCTTAGATGCTGGCAACTATGTCATACCAGAAATTCAAGTGCAGATCATCCCTTCTTGGACGTAAAATGGATTTTAAGTAGTTAAGATTATAAGTAATATTTTGTTGCTTCTTGTATATCTGTACTAAATGCATTTTAAGTGCAATTGATTACAATGGACTTCCTTTTCATTAGCACTACAGTTATGTAGTTGTCTACTCAAAACTATGACTCCCTAAGTCCTATACATTATTTTCTACACTGATTAGATATTAGATTTCAGTCTTGGTGTATTACTTGCAGACATAGCAAACTTTGAGAATGCATATCTAATCTGAGGATGTGTATGAGCACTTATTACTGGCATTAATTTTAGAGGTAGATTTGCGTGTGTATGCTCAAGGTTGTGAGGGACTTTATGGTCAACTGAATGCTACCAGCAATTCTATTGCTTTATTAAATAGTCCATGACATTCAATAAATGGCAATATACATCATGACTCCAGTTTTCAACCAAGCATAACAAAGCAAGGAAAGTCTGAGCTAAGATCATAGATATTAATGTAAATTATTCCTTAGGGTGTAAAAGGGAAATTCTCAATCTACCAAAGCACATAAAATATATGGAGTAGATGCAGATAATAATATGCAGAGGAGAGGGCAAGGGAGGGGAGGGGATAGTCTATCAATCTAGTTCCTATCAGGATTCCAATAGAACTGTCTTAAACCAAACAATTAATCTTGATTTCCGTGGTTTCAATTTAAACAACCATAACCCCTAACCCGAACTCCATTTTTGTAATTAAGTCAAAATTGTACTATGTTAACTTCATTTTCTTTCCGTAAATTATATGGTTCTAATTTCCTGAAGTATTTGAGAGGAGCATGACTTATGCCAACCCCCCCCCCCCCCAGTATCGGAGGACTTCTATGGCTCTCTTGCTTAATCTCCCTAATGAAATAGAAGTGCTGTGTAGTACTTGTAAGCAATGCATATTTCAGTTGATTTTTGCAGAGCAGTGAATCACTAATTCATACCCATGATGCCTGCCTCCTTCCCCCAAAACTCATTCAATGGTATCAGACTTCTTTCCATATCTAAGAAGCAAAAAATAGACCCAGTTGCATTCTCCTTCCATGTGCTGTGGAAATTCAGAAAAATCCTGATAGAGAAAAGTTGCTTATATATGCCTTTGTGTTATAAAATCAGATTTGCAACTTCTCTGCTCCTAATTCTCAATAAGTACCAGAATTCCAAGACAGGCTTCTGTTTAGTGTGACTTTCAAGCTGTTCCTTTAAGAGATGGTTAGTGTGATTTTCAAGCTGTTCCTTTAAGAGATGGTTACTACCTTTGGTTGGAAAAGCGTTTGCCAAATGGGACTCCGAAGGAAAGTTTGTTGTTGCTAGTTGTGAAGTCGTGTCCAAACCATCGCGACCCAATGGACAACATTCCTCCAGGCCTTCCTGTCCTCGACCATCCCCTAGAGCCCACCTAAGCTCACGCTGACTGCTTCAGTTACTCCATCTAGCAACCTCATTCCCTGCCCTCCCCTTCTTTCCCATCAAATGTTCCCAGCATAAGGCTCTTCTCCAGGGAGTCCTTCCTTCTCATTAGGTGGCCAAAGTATTTGAGTTTCATCTTCAGTATCTGGCCTTCTAAAGAGCAGTCAGGGTCGATCTCCTCTAGGACTGACTGGTTTGATCGCTTTGCAGTCCAAGGGACTCGCAGGAGTCTCCTCCAGCACCACAATTCAAATTCGTCGATTCTTCAGCGCTCAGCCTTCCTTATGGTCCAGCTTTCACAACCATACATTGTAATGGGGAAAATCATAGTCTTAACTATACACATTTTTGTTGGCAGGGAGATGTCTCTGCTTTTTTAGTATGCTTTCTAGATTTGCCATAGCTTTCCTCCGAAGAAGCAAGCATCTTTTGATTGCTTGGCTGCAGTCCCCATCACTGGTGATCTTGGAGCCCAGGAAAATAAAATCTGTCACTACCTTCATTTCTTCCCCATCTGTTTGCCAGGATGTGATAAGGGCTGGAGGTCATGATTTTAGTTTTCTTAATGTTGAGTTTCAAGCCAACTTTCGTGCTTTCCTCCTTCACCCACATCAAGAGGCTCTTTAGTTCCTCTTAACTTTCTGCCATTAGAGCAGAGATGTCACTAAGAAGATAGCAACTAACTTGTAAAGACCATTGCAGTAGAGCTTATTCGTAGCATCGTAAATCTTGTAGAAAAGTAGCAACAAAAGACTTTAGTTTCATTGCCTGCATAAGTGTGGGTCATTTATCACCTCACGACAGCTTGCTATCTTCTTAGTGACATCTCTCAGGGAACCCACGTGGGATTAGCTTTCTCTGTCCCATCATTCTCCCCTAAGGTGGGACAAAGCTTCCTTTTGTCCCAATCGGCGTAAGCTACGTCTAAGAGACGCGTGAGTCAAATCTGTCCCACCTCTTGCATCTCCTGTATCTTGTTCAGAAGACTCAGTGTCAGGAGGAAGGGGGGCATCCTGTCCCTGCTCTTCAGGGGCAGAACGTGTAGTGTCTTTTCCCTAGGGGCCCTTGAGATTGGGCTGGGGTGTGACTGTCTGCCCAATGGGTAAAGGGTCAGGATGAGGGACAGGTATCTGTTCAGCTACCCCTAAGCAAGGCTGTGGAAGGGTCGCTTGGTCACAGAGCCTCAAATGTAAGTCCTCTTGTTCTGAGGCCCGATTCTCTCTTTGGCCATTTGACTCTTCCTCGTGAGGTGCCGCCTCTGTTGGTGTGTCAGGCACAACACTAAGCTCTTTCTTTTATAGTTCATCCATAAAATCTTGCCACCTCTTCTTAATCTTTTCTGCCTCTGTTAGGTCCCTGCCATTTTGGTCCTTTATCATGCCCATCTTTGGATGAAATGTTCCCTTCATATCTCCAATTTTCTTGAAGAGATCTCCCAGTTCAATTGTTTTCTTCTATTTCTTTGCACTGTTCATTTAAGAAGGCATTCTTATCTCTTCTAGCTATTCTCTGGAATTTTGCATTCAATTGTTTGTATCTTTCTCTTTCTCTCTTGCCTTTCGCTTCCCTTCTTTCCTCAACTATTTGCTGACCTTAAAGTTTTATAACTCTGAAGTCCACAAAGCATTAACTTTCATTTTCAATTCTGATATGTGCCTCAATTAGTCAAGCATGGGATTCTTCTATATTCTTTGCTGTGTCTAAAGCTTCCTAAGACCCATTTTACTTCACACTCCAGGATGTCTGGCTCGAGGTCAGTGACCACACCATTGTGGTTATCAAGGACATTAAGATCTTTCCTGTATAGTTCTTCTTCTATACAGGACTGCCACTTCTTAGTCTTTTCTGCCTCTGATAGATCCCTGCCATTTCGTCCTTTATCATGCCTATCTTTGCATGAAACATTCCCTTCATATCTCCAACTTTCTTGAAGAGATCTCTGGTCTTCCCTATTCTATTGTTTTCTTCTATTTCTTTGCACTGTTCATTTAAGAAAGCATTCTTTCTTAATTGGGTGTACTTTTTTCTTTCTCCCTTGCCTTTCACTTCCCTTCTTTCCTCAGCTATTTGTAAAGCTTCCTCAGATAGCCATTTTGCTTTCTTGCATTTCTTTTTCTTTGGGATGGTTTTAGTTGCTACCTCTTGTACAATGCTGTGAACTTCTGTCCATAGTTCTACAGGCATTCTGTCTATCAGATCTAATTCCTTAAATCTATGTGTCACTTCTACTGTATATTCATCAGGGATATGATTACGGTCACGCATGAGTGGTCACGCTTTTCCCTACTTTCTTCAGTTTAAGCCTAAATTTTGCAACCAGAAGCTCATGCTCTGAGCCACAGTCCGCACCTGGTCTAGTTTTTAGTGAAGGTATAGAGCTTCTCCATCTTTGGCTGCAGAGCACATAGTCAATTTGGTTTCTGTGTTGACAGTCTGGTGAGGTCCATGTGTAGAGTTGTCTCTTGGGTCGTTGGAAAAGAGTGTTTGCTATGACCACTGTATTCTCTTGACAAAATTCTTCCAGCCTGTGCCCTGCTTCATTTTGTACTACAAGGCCAAACTTGCCTGTTATTCCAGTTATCTTTTGGCTTCCTACTTTAGCATTCCAATCCTCCATGAAGATAAGGACATCATTTTTTGGTGTTAATTGTAGAAGGTGTTGTGGGTCTTCATAGATCCGCTCAACTTCAGCCTCTTCAGCACCCGTGGTTGGGGCATAGACTTGGACTACTGTGATTTTGAATATTTTGCCTTGGATTTGAACTGAGATCATTCTGTCATTTTGGAGATTGTATCCCAGTACTGCTTTTTCTACTCTTGTATTGACTATGAAGGCTTCTCCATTTCTTCTGAGGGATTCTTGCCCACAGTAGTATACCTGATGGTCATCTGAATTAAATTCACCCATTCCTGTCCATTTTAGTTCACTGATTCCTAAGATGTTGATGTTCAGTCTTGTCATCGCTTGTTTGACCACATCCAGCTTGTTTTGATTCATACATCTTACATTCCAGGTTCCTATGGAGTATAGAACTTTACAGAATCAGACTCTCCTACCACCACCAGATACATCTGCAACTGAGTGTCCTTTAGGCTTTGACTCAGTCGCTTCATACTTTCTGGTGGAACTAGTACTAGCCATCTGCTCGTCCCCCATAGCACATTGGCACATTGGAGGGGCTCATCATATCTTTTTGCTTTTTGGTACTGTCCATGGGGTTTTCATGGCAAGGATACTGGAGTGGGTTGCCATTTCCTTCTCCCCTCTCGATTCTTGTGCTAACAGAAAAGAAAACAGTTAAGGTGCCCAGCCAAGTTTTTTCTAGCAGCATTGCAATCATCCTTGTTTGCATGCCAAGACCCCCAGTAATCCCTGTCCCTCAGTGATTGTTATGTTAATCTCTTCTAATCAAGGCTATTTTATTAAATTTCCTCTGCAGATCTCTCACATTCTTTTAACTGTGTTCCCCTCATTTGGTCATCACATGATCAGAATGTATAAAAAACTCTTGGTATGTTCTACAAGCTTTTAATTGGTGGTGAGAGGTGATTTGAATCTCCCCTATGGGTCTGAGTGTTTATTCCTGCCATTGATAAGGAGACTCTGACGCATGTCGAGAGCCATGCTGCAAAGAGGAGGCATTCTGTGCTCACAATTTCTCAATGGCCATCTGCATTTTGTGCTTCTGTGCAGGTGCTGCCCCTTTCAGTGTGCAATGACTACTGCTATCCTGGCTACAGCAGGAGAAAGAGGGAAGGAGAGAAATTTTGCTGTTACGACTGTGCTCCATGCCCAGAAGGGATGATGTCTGAAAGGAAGGGTAGGTGGCAGCATGTATAGTAGGTTAGCCAAGAGGATTTAGGAACTGATGCATAGATGAGAGATCGAGAGATAGATGATCAATATAGATGGTGTAGAAGTAGATATAGATAGAATGCAGCCTGGCCTTGGTTCTCTTTCTCTTTCTGCCCATTCTTCTGCAACTCAAACATTTAATGGCTTGGAGAGAAAAAGTCATCAGTTCAAGACTGTGGCAGTTCAATGTGGTTGTAAAGCAACCAGGAATGTACACTGGAAAGTGTAAGGACAACAAAGTGTAACAAGAGCAAAAAACACTTATAACCCAATAAAGATTATGCTGAAAAGCACACATAGATCTTGTTTCTGGAATCTTTGAGCTTGCTGTAGCTGCGTGGAAGGGACCAATGCAAAACCTGAGAGATACTTAAAAACATATTATTATTATTATTATTATTACTACTATTATTATTATTATTATTATTATTATTATTATAACATTTCTATGCCGTTCCTTGCCGAAACCTCGGGGCGGCTTACAACACAATAAAATACATTCAAATACAATAGAACATAATAAATTACCATTAAATACAAAAATACAAAAAATACACTGAGTTACAAATATAAAATTATAATTATCAGTATAAAATAAGTAAATAAAAAGTATAGGAGGAGAAAAGAGAAGGAAGAAGAAGTTGCCCTGGCCAGATCATATGTTTTAACAATTAAAATGATGTTTAAATAAAAAGGTCTTTACCTGGTGCCGA
>NW_025335584.1:0-35706 GCF_004798865.1 Varanus komodoensis | reverse complement strand
GGGCGCCACCGCAGAGAAAGCCCTCCTCCGAGTACTTACTCTCCTAATTTTTTTCATGGAGGGTTCCCAGAGAAGGGACTCTCCCGCAGATCTCAAAGGGCGGTCCGGCATATACGGACGTAAGCGCTTGTTCAGAGAAACAAAGAGACTCTGAAGAGGCCTCCTAAGCTATCTAGTCTGACCCCTGGCTCTAGACAGCTCCGCTCATGACATGCCTACAATGTGCATGTCTAGCCTATCCTTGAACACCCTCATCTGGCTAACAAGATCCTTAAGAAGAGGGCAGCCACTTCTAAATTGAATCTAATTCAGAGTGCATGAAATTGCAGGCCTCAGAAATATCAGTGAAAACTGCCACCACTGTATTTCAAAAGTAATTGTTGATGAGATGGAAGCACCAATTCAGGATCGGTGGGTTAACCCTCCCAGAATGCCATATACCTATAACATGTTATACTTAAATTATAGCTATGCAGAATTGATGTTATCTGCTCAGCAAAGGGAACTGCAGAAGCAGGAGGAAGTCAGCTGATTCAGCTGAGGTGTCTTTATCTTTTTTTTCATCAGACTACTGCAGAAGTCTGATGAAAATATTCCCTTATCCCCAGTAATTAGGGCTAAGGAAAGGTTTGGAGGCTCTTTGCAATCTCCTCTCCTCTCTGTCTTCCAGTATCTCTTTGATTTCCCATCAAGGTCACATTTCACAAGATGAGACCTGAATCAAGTGCCTCCTTGCTCAATGCTGCAATAATCATTCACACCAACCCACCACAACCCAAAAATTCATTTTGATTTGAATACCAAGAACACAAATGCTATACCATGTGGGAATCAATTGTGGGCATTTTACTTGGAATGACATAAATTATTGCCCTTCAAGGCAATTAATTTGGTTTCAGTTTAGCTTGACTTCCTATTCTCTTTGTTTGTCACTGCTACTTAACCAAGGAAGGGTTGGTTAAGTAGGCAAACTCTCTAGGCAAAAACCATGATTGTGGTCCTGGCATTTATGGCAACCAGACCTGGATCCAGAATTAGGAAATGGGTGGGGAAAAGAATAGCAATTGCTCTTGTTTTCTCTGGCTCTTCAGTACAGGCTGTCATTTGCATACTTTGGCTAAGTACGTCTCCTCCATTCCCAGATATGAATCAGCACTCAGCAAAGGACAAAATCATCCTAGAATGCAATGAGGGCTCAGGTGTGATGTTTTACTGTGTCTTGGGCTACATGGGCTTGCTGGCCATTGCCAGCTTTACTTTGGCTTTCCTAGCCAGGAACTTTCCAGACACATTCAATGAAGCAAATTTAATCACGCTCAGCATGGTGAACTTCTGCAGTGTGTGGTTCTCCTTTGTCCCAACCTACCTGAGCACCAAAGGAAAATTCCTGGTGGCAGTGGAGAACTTCTCCATCTTAACCTCCAGTGCTGGCCTGTTGCTTTCCATTCCCCCCCCCCCCAAATGCTACATCATTTTAATGAGGCCTGAGCTAAATGACAAGGGACATCTGAGAAGAATGGAAACACCTGGGATGATACCCTAATCTATTCTAATGAAGATTTCATTGGGCATCTCAGCTGAGTGCCAACGCTAAGAATAATGCTGAAAATCTCTAAGTGCTGAGGTTCTTGTAGTGAAGCTAGAACAATAAAAATGACTTAGAAAATGTGTCCTTCTGTCATTTACACTGTCTTTTATGGAACAGAATTTTTAAACATTTGGTCTGTGAAATGCAACATTCCCACCTCAATATGGCTCTATGTTTTAGTATTGCAAGTGTGAGAAAGTCTCTCTAACCCTGATGCATCGCCATACATAGGTGACTGGGTTTTTCTACATGTGCATTCCACGAACCTTTTCAGGATAACAGAAATTCATTCAATTCTGGGTTCTACATTGTGCATTGTTTGGACTGTTTGATAGGAAGTTGCTCACCTAGTTTATCAGATGTGGTAAAAGAGGCACTAAAGCAGGGCTATATCCCTGTTTACTACTAAGTGGTATTCAAATACAGAAGTGGTGGTGTTGCTGCCTCTCATAGACATTGACTGTCTGCATATATACTGAATACATTTGTCTGGGTATTTTTGTAGAAAAGTGAAGTCCTCTGAATAAGCTCTATCAAATGAAAGAAGTGAAAAGAGTCAGTGAGGGTTGTATTCTCTCTGAGAAGGCAGAACAGATGCCATTCTGTGAGAGCATTGGAGAGAGCATTGGTAGGAGGTTCTGTAGGAAAGTTCCTCCTTTATCAGAATTGGTTGCAAAGACTCCAACCCAAGTTCACTGAAAATGCAGGAGTAACTGGACGATCCCAGTGAATTGATGCACCTCACTGGGAACCATTCAGCTTGGTCCTCCCATCTTTCCCTGAAGTGATGAAGCAATAGGCAACCTAAATAAAAATACATTTTTTTCACAAGAACGTAAAAAAACCAATTCTCCCAACTCAGCTATAGATATCACCATGCCCAAACATGATTTTACTTGTGCTTCACTCCTTGGATCAGGAACGGTGTGCATAAAATCTGAATGTGCATCTGAACATCCACTCCATGGGGCTGTGAACATGATGCATTTTGAACATAAATTATGCACATGCACACCGTAGAAGTACTCATATAAAAACGGATGTTTTAGAGTGCCTTCTGATGGATCAGGTGTAATGACTAAAGGAATTTGACTTTGCTTTCCAGAATATTCATTCATATTTCCTACCTCAGATTAAGGTTCTTGATTGCTCCTAATTTCTGTGCGGAAATTGCGGCAGAAGTGGGAATCTCCTGCTTGCCCATCAGCCTGTTGACTCAGGCCACTGTACACCTCTCCTGACCTGGTTTTCCTTGAAAGGCTGAACATTTGTGCATGCAGCAAGTGACACCATTTTCAGATAAAGTGCTTCAGCCTGGCAACTCTCAGTTTTGCTTCAGGAGACATTATCTGATACAAAGTCTTAATTTAAGGGAACCTATGCATCTGATCTCATTGGAGACAATTATTCTTTAGTAACTTTTGTTTTGTTGAGAACAATCAACAGCAGGATGACTCAACCAGGCATTCTCCAAGTCAGTGGTTAAACACTAGTTATCTATTTAGGCCACTCAGGTGCTTGAGAAGCATCTTGGTCATTTCATTATGAGGCCAGCAGGATGTATTAAGAAACACACACAGGTTTTGAAGGTCTGCCTGTTGTCGTGCATTCTTGCAGGTAACAGACAATACCTGGCTGTTGTCTTGCATTCCATTTTATGGTTTTCATCTCTGTAAAGTTAGATAGAATCTGCTGCTGATGTGGCACTATTCCTTTTTAAAAGCAAGCAAGCAAATAAACCCCTGTTTAAGAACATATGTGACAGTACAATTCTGCACAGCTTTTCTTTGAAGTACATTCCATTCATTTAAAGGAGATTTTCAAGAAGCTATTCAAACTCATAAAAGATGATGCAGTAGAAGTGCTACACTCAATATGCCAGAAAATTTGGAAAACTCAACAGTGGCCACAGGATTGGAAAAGGTCCATTTCCATTCCAATCCCAAAGAAGAGCAATGCCAAAGAATGTTCAAACTACTGCACCATTGCACTCATTTCACATGCTAGCAAAGTTATGCTCAAAATCCTACAAGCTAGGTTCCAGCAGTATGTGGACTGAGTACAGGCAGGATTTCAAAGAGACAGAGAAACTAGAGATCCAATTTCCAAAATATGCTGGATCATGGAGAAAGTTAGGGGTTCCAGAAAAACATCTATTTCTGCTTCATTGACTATGCTAAAGCCTTTCATTGTGTAGATCACAACCAATTGTGGCAAGTTTTAAAGAGATGGGAGTGTCAGATCATCTTATTTGTCTCTTGAGAAACCTATATGCAGATCAAGAAGCAACAGTGAGAACTGGACACAGAACCACTAATTGGTTCAACATTGAGAAAGGAGTTCGGCAAGGCGGTATACTGTCGCCCTGTCTATTTAACTTAAATGCAGAGCACATCATGAGAAAGGCGGGGCTAGATGAATCACAAGCTGGAATTAAGATTGCCAGGAGAAATATCAACAACCTCAGATATGCAGATGATACCACTCTCATGGCAGCAAGTGAAGAGGAACTAAAGAGCCTCTTGATGTGGTAAAGAAGGAGAGTGCAAAAGTTGGCTTGAAACTCAACATTAAGAAAACTAAGATCATGGCATCCGGTCCTCTCACTTCCTGGCAAATAGATGGGGAAGAAATGTAGGTAGTAAAAGATTTTATTTTCCTGTTGAGAGCTCATCATTTCTGACTATGGAACCCAATCTTCTCTGTCTCCATCTCCGTCTTTGTCTTTGTCTTCACTTCCTCTTTTACTGCTTCAGGTGTCGAGGGAGATACAAAGTTCTGGCTCTTACACTTCTGGCAGCATCAAATAATAATTAATATTTATTTGTAAGCCGCCCTGAGGCTTCAGCGAATGGGGTGGCCTAGAAATTTTCTAAATAAATAAATAAAATAATAAAAACCCTTGTTATGTGATGCTGTTGTAGTGGTGTCTCTCCATCTTCCTCTGGGTCTGCCTCACACTCTTTGGCCTTCTCTTTTTGAGTATGTCTTGAATGGTATGGACTCACAAGGCATTCTTTCCAGGTGAGCAAACCCTTTATTTGCAGTCTTTGTATATAGTTAAGGATGGGATGTATTCCATCTCATTCTCTTATCATTTCATTCCTGGCTTTTCCCCTTATGGTTACTCTGGCCACTTTCTTCAAACATCTTATTTTTGTGGTGAATAACTTTCATTTATATTTTGCTGTAAGTCCAAATTTGCCACTTGTAGCACAGGGTGGGGATGAATATGCTTTGCCGGAGGTTCTTCTTTGTACTTCTTTGAGCCATGAAGATCTTCCTGGGTTCCCTGAAATGACCTGGCAAAAGGGGCTCTGGTGAAGTTGCAACAGGCCCAACAAGCCAGCAGTGGAGAGTATATTGCTCCAGAAATCCAAATGAGGTAGAACCCAATAATAGCAAGAACTGCTTATTCCCTTTGCCCACATGCATGGTGCTGGTGGACAGCTGTGTATGCAAACACGGAATGTTGGATTCAGATGCAGGATCACTTTTGTTGCACAGACTCCATGTGTCTTTGGCAGTGAAAAGACAAATGTGGGGCTGCTGCCGCCAGCAGCACTCTGGCTCCAGTGTACTGGGGAAACTGCCAGGAGCCCCAGCATAAGGTAACACCCTTTGACAGCTTCAAGGTCCCCACATTTTTGTGCATGAGCGAACATGGAAAGCCCTTCACCAAATATGTTAAACTGAAAGGCTACTTTGTCGTTCTTGTAGGGAAAAAAATGTACAGTGCAATTCATTTTGCTAGAACCCCCCCCAACCCCCCCCCCCCCCAAAAGACAATAACCATCCTAGTATAAAATTATTTATCAGGTGCACTGCAAGAGCAAATCCCAAGACACTGGGGGACATGATTCATCATCCTAATTACCAACTTGCTACCTTCCTGCTATTGAAAAACATGACATTTCCATAGGGGCACCCGCAAGAGCCACAACAATATGTCTGTGTTGTTACATAAATGTGCAGCAGAGAGTCTGGTCTGGTGATAGCAGTTCCCAGTGTTTCACGGGCAAGGATAGAGGCAGTAATCATTCAGAGAATTGTTTGGGGAAGTGCCTTGCATGTGCACGTAATCTGTATGGAACGCATGGCTCTCAGGCACTGGCAGAGAAGTTGTAACGAAGGGAGACTTGGTTAACTATGTGGTGGGGACACTGAAACTGAGCTGTGCTTATGGGGCAAGAGTTTCCTCATCTGCATCATAAGTTTTTCACGTAAGGATGACCAGAAACAGATGCCATTTCGATAAGATGTGTGAAGATCTGATTCCTGAGAGGAACTGTCAGCATCCAGTTGGTCAATGTTAAGATGGTGGGACTAGCTGTTCTGCTGCCAGTCTTGCAGTTTGCTATTGCATGCAAGGCCCATTCTACGGGCTGCATGATCCCTGGTGATCCACTTCCCATATCCCACCAACTGTATCAGCCTGGCAACTTCGTCATAGGCGCAATTGCCTCCCAGGTCTACTTCTTTCATGACAGCCCGTCCTTCGTAGAGGAACCCACACAGATGCTCATTGACGAACCTGTGTAAGGATGCTTGTTTCCTTTTTCCAGCATGTCAATGACATAGGAATTGGGGAAAAGGAATTATTCAGGAGATGCTCATGTAATGAGACTTACTTTCCAGAGCAAGAAAAGTAGGATTGTAGAAGAGATCAGAGGTTGTTCTTTACTCTGTTTGCCTTGCCTTTGAATGTTGAAAATTGAATCAAGGACATAAGATAGCTACTGAACAGGTATAAGGTGGAATGTGCTCATGCTTTGTTTTCAACATTTAATTTATTTTCACCCATTTCTCATCTTTGCTTAAGGATGGGAGAGAATTAATCATCTCAGCATTTTAAGTGAACCAACCAAATATTGATTACTTGGAGAAATATGGAGAAATAAAAGGATCAGGATGCCATTATACTTTGGATTGCATACTTCTTTGAATGCTCTGCTATACTTGCTCAACATGCATTAGGAGGATATATCTATTTTAAGGAATGTGCAGAAAAATGAATATTTTATGGGGAAGATGTGAATGATCATAGATCAAAAAGCTCAGATGGAAAAGATTGATGGTTTAAGAGAAGATTCAGATTAATGATTTCCGACTAACGCCATTGACATGGTCTGATCCTTCCCTCCATTCCTTTATCATCTATTCACACACATCCATCATGATGTATGCTCTCTATATGATTCTCATTTATCCTTTCTCAGCCTTGTTATTGCTATGTGCCATCAAGTCACCTCTGACTGATAATGACTCCATGAATGAAAGCCCTTCAAAGTTTCCCATCCATGACAGGTCTGCTCAGCTTTTCTAAATTCAAGGTTGTTGTTTCCCTTATGGAGTCAATCCATCTCATAGTTGCTCTCCTTTTCTTCCTCTACTGTCAATGTTGCCTAGCATGATTATCTTTTCCAGGAAGTTTTGGCTTCTCATGATGTGACCAAAGTATGATTGCTTCAGTTTTATATTCCCCCCCTCCTCCTGAGGAAAGCTCTGGCTTGATTTGATTTAGGACCTACTTGCATGTTTTTCGGTCAGTGCAGAATATTCACGAAGTTCTCCTCTGGCACCAAGAAATGCATTGGCTTTCTTCCTGGACGCTTTCCTCACTGTCCAGCTTTCACATGCATACATGGTGATTGGGCATACAATCATGTGAATGATCTGGACCTTGGCACAAATATGGGTTTGTCTTGAATGTAGACTTGAATAGGGCACTCTGAGATTCTGATCCCTTTATGTCCTGTGGTTTCTATACGTAAATGTAAATATATTGTGTCTCTTCTTCATGTTTTTACTCTTGATTGTACACATATAAATAATGTTTGAAATGAGACACAATTTCTATGTGTATTATCCCTGCTTTTTGATTTGAGATCTGGTAGGGGATTATAAAGGGCTTTATATAGAATTGCATGCAGTAGACAGAGCCAGAGCATACTTTCTTGCTTCATCTTATGGAAGATAGATTGCTTGACTTAAGTTCTTCATAGGAAGATTTTGAGTGGAAATGAGTAAGTGTATTCAGTGATTTCAAAGACGGTATGGGGAAAGAGTTTAATGGTAAATTTCTTCTCTCCCTTAAGTTAACCTTAAAGGGAGTTAAATCACATAAGTAAAGCACTTCATGTAAATAATTATGCTTGGCTGTTCAGCTATGGGATAGGAAGTTATTTATTGAAGTGGGTAAAAGAAGCAGTTTCTTCTTCTAAGCACAAATAAATAACATTTCATGTGGGCTGGTTAAAGCTATGAAAAAAGCTGGAAAATGGAATTTACATCTCTTGCAGCTGATTCACTCAAAGCTTTTCTGTAATTTGGAGCTACACCTCACCTAAAAAGGATGTTGAAGTAGAATGACAAAATGGTGAAATAAATGGTTTCTTATTGTATTATGCTGTCAACTCTTATTGCAGTTCCATGCCAAAGATGTACCAGCACATCCTGGCCTTGTCCTTTGCTGTAGAGGAGATCAACAAGAATCCCAAAATCTTGCCAAACCTCACTCTGGGCTTCCACATTCTCAATGGCTATTACAGTGCGAGGATGACATACAAGGCCTCCATAGGCCTCCTTTGCACATACCACAGATTTGTCCCCAGTTTCCAGTGTGGTGCTCAGAAAAAAATAGCTGCTGTCATTGGAGGACTTGTGACTGAAGCCTCTGAAATTTTGGCCATCATCACTGCCATGTCCAGGATCCCACAGGTAGGCTCTTTCCAAATTTCCAAAATTCCATGGAACAGAAGTTGACATTATCTCCTAATCCATCTCTATATTTTGATGCTTTGGATTTTAGCTCACATATGGGTCCTTTTCCCCAGCACATGGTGAGAAAACACAATTCCCCTTTTTGTACCAGATGGTGCCCAGGGAATCCCATCAGTATCTGGGGGCTGTGCGCTTACTTCAGCATTTTGGATGGACATGGATTGGGCTGCTGGCTGTGGATGATGACTATGGGGACAGGTTCTTGCAGACCGTGGTCCCACTGCTTTCCCAAAATGATATCTGCCATGCCTTCATATTTCGATTACCAGAGCGAACTTATTTGGATAAGTATACAGACCTGCTTTTAGAAGCACTAGGAAATTATCCCATTCTCATTGAAAGAAAAGTAAGTGCCTGCTTTGTACAAGGAGAGCCCCCATCCTGGCAGAATCTGAGAATGCTGTTTTTGACAGCCCCAATTTTGCCACTGCCACCCTTGGAGAAAGTGTGGATTGCAACGTCTCAATGGGATTTTGAATCGCTCTCTATTCAAAGGATGTGGGATATCCAGCATTTCCATGGTGCCATAACCTTTGCTGTTCACTCCAAGCAGCCACCTGGATTCCACACACTTGTTCACACCATGAAGCCTCACTGGAATAAAGGAGACATATTTTTTCAGAATTTCTGGGAGCAGGCATTTCACTGTCAATTCAACACTTCCCAGATATATGTGGAAAGCAGGAAGTTGTGTACTGGGGAGGAAAGGTTGGAGACCCTTCCAAGTACATTATTTGAGGGGAAGATGACTGGCCACAGTTACAATGTCTACAATGCTGTCTACGCAGTAGCACATGCAATGCATGCTACATTCAAATGCAATTCGAAATGTAAAAGATTCAGAGGCATAGGGGTCCTAGCAAGTCATGATGCAGAGCCCTGGCAGGTGAGGATGGTGCAATGACAGGAAACTGTTTTTGCATGATGGAGTCATCCCTTTCACACACACATACAAATGTCCATGCAGCTCAATGTGCTGCACCACATTGAAATGTAACTTGCATGTAGCATCCTGATGCCCTGGAATGTTGCTACACCAAAGACAATCATCTACCTTTCTTGTGCTGCAGTGGTGAATCTTCTTTTGCTTTTTATTTCATGTAAGGTGAGAACATGGGTGAATGTAGCAGAGATTTCGGTGGTTGCATTAATAATAACATCCCATGCACACTTCAATGATTTGAGCTTTTGCCACCCAGGAAAATCAATCCAGTTCGGAGGGCTTTTATTTCTCATTAACCCCAAAATCCCTTGCTGATCTTCCTAGCCCAACCCTATTATTCTGACATCAAATGTATAACTGGCCTTTCTTCCTCTTTCAGAGAACCCAAGTTGGCTTACACAATTCCCCTCCTCTCCATTTCATGCTTCCTAAAGCAACTGTGTGAGATATGTCAGGTGGACAGACCGTGTCTGACAAAATTCACCAGTCCAGGTTCATTAGAACCCAGCCCCCCCACCCCAACTTAACTACCATTCCACATTGGTTCTATAAGACTTATGTTGTGACACATGGTTTGCATGTTTTTGCATATCCAGACTGGAACATAGAAGGTTGTTACAAGTAGAAAAACAGGCATCTCCAAGCAAGTTGTGATAATCAGTAATTATTCCAAAGTGATTTCTAAAAAGCAGGCCAGCTTTATGAATCAGAGATGGACATAGCTATGTCCAGTATACTTTTGTGGTTATGCTGAATTCCTTGAAAACCACATTGGAGAAAAATTAGTTGTAAGAAGGGGAGAGGTTTTCAGACTCGTGGCCATGTCAGAAGATTACTTCTCAGAGCAGGATAGCATCACATCCAGAGCTGGCTGGCTGGCTGGCTGGCTGGCTGACTGGGGAACAGTGGTAGCAACATTCACCACCTCTCTAGATGTACCACCTGAGACTCATAGTTTAGTTAATCTTAGGAAATGGCTGTTGTATGCCTCATCTGCTTTTAGAGGAAAAGGTGCTTTGATAAGCTCTTTCTGGGTATAGTAATATCTTGTTCTATATTTGCATAATTTTCTTTTTCAACATAGCTCCATCGTTTTCTACGGGGATTCTTGTTCAACAACAGTGCTGGAGATACTGTGAGTTTTGATGAAAGTGGAGAATCAGTGGCAGGTTTTGATGTTATCAACTTGGTAACCTTTCCAAATAACTCTTTTGTTAGAGTGAAAGTTGGAAGACTGGAGCCGCAGGCTTATCCAGGGAAGGAACTGACACTTGATGCTGAACTAATTGTGTGGCACAGGAGTTTTAACCAGGTCAGATCAAGTTACAGGTACTGAAATGTAAGGAAAAATTAAAAAAATGTTCCATTTTGTCCAGATGTAGGTTTTTAGCACTTCAGGATTATTGTTGTCCTGGGTCTCATTCTGCATTTTCAAAGAAGCAGAACAGAACAAATCCTCTCTGCTCCTTTCCAAAACAAAATTTTGAGCTGTACCTAAGCCTCACTGGTTCTCTAGGAAAAAAATCTCTGGTGAATTGATACCAAATGTATGAAGTGGTAAATCACTCCCCTCCAGTCCCACATCAACTGGGCTCTTGTATTTTTCTTTTTCTTTTTTCAAGCAGCTGAGGCTTCCAAATGCAGAGGCAGCCATACCCCATAGTATACAGAAACCAAACTAAGCACAAACATCAAAGACAGACCTGTTCCTTTATATCCACCTAGAATATTTTCATTTCCATGCTGAAGTGAGATGGAACAAAGTCCAGTATTACAGTCCAATTTCTCTGTGACTGTGTGAGCCATACCTACTTCTCTGAAGGCCTCTGAGTGGATTCCTGCTGCAACTCTTCTAAAACCTCATCTCACTTCTACAATAGACATTTCTCTGATTTCCTGGCAGATTCAATTTGCTATACAAATGTTGGGTGAGCTGTTTGGGGAGCCACTGGTTCTGTTCCAAAAACAGTATGCAACCTGGGCACTGTCTCTACAGTTTCCACAAAGATCTAATCCTTCCTGTCAAACTGGACATTATGCTGTTTGTTGGGCCAGTGGAGAATGGGGACTGTAGAATGAGAGTCATTGCACAGTTCTATATATGTCTACTCATATACAAGCCCTTCCTAAGGCAAAAAAGAAGTTAGCAATTTTGTCATACTGGAAACTCAAGTGCAAAGCATTCCTTCTTGGATATAGAATGGATAGATAAATCAGAAAGCAAACTTTTTAAGCATTTTACAAGATTAAAAGTAATATTTTGTTGATTCTTGTATATCCATACTAAATGCATTTTAAGAGCCGTTGATTACATTGGATTTCCTGTCAATTAGCACTAGAGTTATGTAGTTGTCTACTCAAAACTATGACCCCCCTGAGTCATATATGTTATTCTCTACACTTATCAGATAGTAGATTTCAGTCTTGGTATATTACTTGCAGACAGAGCAAACTTTGTGAGTGCATATCTTACTGGCATTAATTTTAGAGGTGGATTTGCATGTGTATGGTTCAGGTTGTGTGGGACTTTATGGTCAACTGAATGCTACCAGTAATTCAATTCCTTCATTATATAGTCCATGACATTCAATAAATGACTATACACATCATGACGCCAGCTTTCAATCAAGCATCACAAAGCAAGCAAAGTCTGAGCTAGATATTAATACCAGACTGTTCCTTAGGATGTGAAAGGGAAATTCTTATTCCACGAAAGCAGATAAAATATGTGAAGTAGATGCAAATAATAATATGCAGATGAGATTCTGAGTTGTGGAGAACGTACACACATCTATTTTTTAAAAAAAATATTTTAAGCAATATATTGCTTATATTTTAAGCAAACAAACAGAAAAAAGAACCATCATATCAATTAGTCAAGCTTGGGATTCTTCTATATTCTTTGCTGTGTCTAAGGATGTCTGGCTTGAGGTCAGTGACCCCACCATTGTGGTTATCAAGGGCATTAAGATCTTTCCTGTATAGTTCTTCTGTGTAATCCTGCCACTTCTTAATCTTTTCTGCCTCCGATAGATCCCTGCCATTTCGTCCTTTATCATGCCTATCTTTGCATGAAACATTCCCTTCTTATCTCCAACTTTCTTGAAGAGATCTCTGGTCTTCCCTATTCTATCGTTTTCTTCTATTTCTTTGCACTGTTCATTTAAGAAAGCATTCTTTTCTAGCTATTCTCTGGAACTCTGCATTCAACTGGGTGTATCTTTTTCTCCCTTGCCTTACCCTTCCCTTCTTTCCTCAGTTATTTGGAAAGCTTCCTCAGATAGCCATTTTGCTTTCTTGCATTTCTTTTTCTTTGGGATGGTTTTAGTTGCTACCTCTTGTACAATTTTGCAAACCTCCATCCATAGTTCTTCAGGCACTCTGTCTATCCTTAAATCTATTCATCACCTCCATGAGATATTCATAAGGAATATAATTTAGGTCATACCTGAGTGGTTCTCCCTACTTTCTTCAATTTAAGTCTGAATTTTGCACCAAGAAGCTCATGATTTGAGCCATAGTGAGCTGCTGGTCGTGTTTCTACTGACTGTACAGAGCTTCTTCATCTTTGGCTGCAGAGCACATAATCAATTTAAATTTGATGTTGACTATCTGGTGATGCCCATATGTAGAGTCACCTCTTGGGTTGTTGAAAAACAGTGTTTGCTATAACCACTGTATTCTCTTGACAAAATTCTGCTAGCCTTTGCCTTGCTTCAGTTTGTACTCCAAGGCCAAACTTGCCTCTTATTCTGGTTATCTTTTGACTTCCCACTTTAGCTTTCCAATCCCCATGATGATAATGACATCATTTTTTGGTGTGCATTCAGGCAGTTGTTGTAAGTCTTCATAGAACCAGTAAACCTCAACCCCTTCAGCATATGTGGTTTGGGCATAGACTTTGACTACTGTGGTGTTGAACAGGTTGCCTTGGATTTGAACTAAAATCATTCTGTCATTTTGGAGATTGTACTCCAAAACTGTTTTTCCTACTATTTTATTGTTTATGGCTACTCCATTTCTTATGAGGGGTTCTTGACCTCAGTAGTATGCATGATGGTCATCTGAATTATTTCACCGATTCCTGTCTATTTTAGTTCACTGATTCCCAAGATGTCCATGTTCAGTCTTGTCATCTCATGTATGACCAAGTCTAGCTTACCTTGACTGATAGATCTTACATTGATAGTGTCCTTTCGGCTTTGACCCAGTTGATTCACTGTTTCTGGCACTACTTGTACGAGCCCTTTGCTTTTCCCCAGTAGCACACAGGACACCTTCCAACCTGAGGGGCTCCTCTTCTGGCATCATAACTTTTAGCTTTTATGCCCCAATGTAAAGGCTGGCTTTCCATGTCAAGGATTTCCATGTCAAGGATACTGGCGTGGGTTGCGAGTTCCTTCTCCAGTGGATCACCTTTTGTCAGAGCTCTCTGCTGTGACCTTTCCATCTTGGGTGCCCCCACATGGCATAGCTCATAGCTTAATGACTCCAAGCAAGCCCCTTTGCCATGACAAAGCAGTGATCCATGAAGGGGTATTGTCAAGTAATGAATCACTCATTCATCATACATAGAATGCCTGCCCTCTACCACCAAGGCTCATTTCAAGATATCAGGTTGCTTTCTGAACCTAAGCAGCCAAGAGTAAACTCAATAATGTAATCCTTCCATGTCAAGAACCATGCTGCAAAGATGAGATATTCTTGGCTCACAATTTCTCAATGGCTGTCTGCATCTTGTATTTGTGTGCAGGTGCTGCCCCTTTCTGTGTGCAATGACAACTGCTATCCTGGCTACAGCAGGAAAAAGAGGGAAGGAGAGAAATTTTGCTGCTATGACTGTGCTCCGTGCCCAGAAGGGATGATGTCCGACAGGAAAGGTAGGAGGCATCACGTACAGTAGATTTGCTGAGAGGACTTAGGAACTGATACATAGTTGAGAGAGAGAGAGAGAGAGAGAGAGAGAGAGAGAGAGAGAGAGAGAGAATCCAGCTTGGCCTGAATTCTATTTCTCTTTCTGTCCATTCTACTGCAAGCAAAACATTTAATGGCATGCAGAGAAAAAAAATCAGTTCAAGACTGCTGCACTTCAAAATGGTTGTAAAGCCAAAAGAATGTACATTGCCAAGTGTAAGGACAATGAAGTGCAACAAGAGCAAAAAATACATCCATGCCTATAGTGCATATGCTGAAAAGCGCACATAGATCTTGTTTCTGGAATCTCTGAGCTTGCTGTAGGTGCATGGAAGGGAGCATTGTGAACCCCCACATTTACTTCCCCCTGCACCTTTGTTAATGGGATTCTCAAGCACAGCACACCCCCTTCTAAATTGAATCTAATTTGGAGTACAAGAAATTGCAGGCCTCAGAAAGATCTGTGTAAATTGCCACCACTATATTTCAAAAGTATTTGTTGATGTGTTCGTAGCATTGATTGAGGATTGGTGGGTTAACTCTCCCAGAATGTCAGATGCATTAAAATATGCTATACTTTAATTTCAGCTATGCTGAAATGGGATTATGTGCTCAGCAAAGTGGACTGTAGAGGAAGGAGGAACTCAGACCATGACCCAGCTGACATGTATGGTTTCTGCTGCTTTACTCACTACTGCATAGACCTGATGCAAATATTCCCCACAAACCAGTAATCGGGACCAGGGACAGAGTTGGAGGCTCTTTGCAATCTCCTCTCCTATTTTTTCCAGTACCCCCCTTGGTCCCCCAATAGCCCTGAGAACTAATATTGAAGGTAGATAAGTATCCTTTTCCTATATGTCAAATGGAGGAGCCAGATAGACATAGAATGACACTCAAAGACTTTCCAAGGGAACATTTCACAAGATGAGATCTGAATCATGTGCTTCCTGGCCGACTGCTGCAATAATCTTTCCCACCAACCCATTACAATCAAAAATTCATTTTCATTTGTGTAGAAATATGGATATCCATTGTAGGCATTTCCATAAGAATGAAATGAATGATTGTTCTTCAAAGCAAGGAATCCTGTTTTAGTTTAGCTAGACTTCCAATTCTCTTTGTGAGTCACTGCTGCTTTATTAAGGAGGGAATGTGAGTACTTGAGATGATATTTGACTGGGTGATTCTTCAGTAATACAAGTTTCAGGCTGGATACCTTTCCCCAACTGGACGATTTTCCCTCTGCTGGACCTCTTGCAATCTTAGAACAACAACCATTCCTCCTCCTCCTCTTGCTCCATCCTCTCCTTTCAGATATGGATGCCTGCATGGAATGCCCAAAAGATCAACATCCCAACAAGAACCAAAATCAGTGCCTTCCCCGTACTCTGAGCTACTTCTCCTACAAAGAACCTTTAGGAATCACCTTTACTCTATTGGCTATTTCCTTTGCTTTGATTACAACTTCAGTCCTGGGGATATTTCTGAAGCACAAGGACACATCCATTGTCAAAGCCAACAACCGGAGCCTTACCTACATCCTCCTCATCTCCCTCCTGCTTTGCTTCCTCTCCTCCCTGCTTTTCATTGGAAAGCCTGAAAAGGTTGTCTGCCTCATCCGACAAACTGCCTTTGGCACCATCTTCTCGGTGGCCCTTTCCTCTCTCCTGGCAAAAACCATGATTGTGGTCCTGGCATTTATGGCAACCAGACCTGGATCCCGAATGAGGAAATGGGTGGGGAAAAGAATAGCAATTGCTCTTGTCCTCTCTGGCACTTCGGTACAGGTGGTCATTTGCATAATTTGGCTAACTACTTCTCCTCCATTCCCAGATATGAATCTGTACTCAGCAAAGGACCAAATCATCCTAGAATGCAATGAGGGCTCAGGTGTGATGTTTTACTGTGTCTTGGGCTGCATGGGCTTGCTGGCCATTGCCAGCTTTACTTTGGCTTTCCTAGCCAGGAAGTTGCCGGACACTTTCAATGAAACCAAATTCATCACGTTCAGCATGGTGATATTCTGCAGTGTGTGGTTCTCCTTTGTCCCAACCTACCTGAGCACCAAAGGAAAATTCCTGGTGGCCGTGGAGAACTTCTCCATCTTAACCTCCAGTGCTGGCCTATTGCTTTCCATTTTCCCCCCCAAATGCTACATCATTTTAATGAGACCTGCATTAAATGACAAGGGACTTCTGATAAGGATGGGAATGCAAAAACGTAGGCCTGGAACTCTATCCAAGTCTACTCTAATGCACATTTCATTGGGCATCCCATCTGAGTGCAGACGCTGATTATAACACTGAAAAACTAAGGTTCTAACTTAGGTTGCTGTAGTGCTGAAGTGAGGCTAAATTCGAACCTTTTTTTGGCAAAACTGAAATTGATGCATTTTTCTTTCCTACACTAAACTTTGGTTAAATTGTTTGATAGAAACATGCTGGCTAGTTTTTCAAAAGTGGTTTCTTAGAAGAAAATAGGGAATGAAACATGGCTATATAGCTCTCCACATATCATCCAGCTATCAATGTTCTTTCTCTCCTTTAATACTTAAGTGCTCTTAAAGTACAGAGGTGGTGCTACAGCTGCTTCTCATGGACATTGACAAAGGATGATCTGCAGCTCTGCTATCTCATAAAATAATGAATGTGTGGGAATGCTGCAATGCTATGAAGGCTTCCTACGAGAAACAACACTTTCTTCATAACACTCTTCTTAGGCTGGTAAATTGTACCATGGTGACACCTCTCACTGTGATTGATTTAGCTATAGAGGTATCATTTTCCTTTCTAGAGAAGACTTGGGGGGCTCACAACTTGAGTCAGTGCAAAGCCAAAGTCACTTTGGCTTTGCACTGACTCAAAAGTCTTGAATAAAGTTTCTCCTCCAAAGTGGAAGAGCAGCTCAACATTCTTGCCCAGCCTAGTGAGTGCTACTGACTGCAGCCTGCGCAGTTTGGAATATGGAATTTTCTTTCCATTTTGGGCTAACTCCCTGTGGGGTTATCACTCTACTCCTGTTGACATGAATTGTGATATAAACGGAATACAGCACTTGTCAGCATAGGAAATGGGTTGCTCTAGTCCAAACAGCATGCCTCCACAAGCATAGCTGTGGCCTTCCAGGAACAGAAGAGATTGTGACCTAAGTTCCAAGTGTTGTGAAATTACACTGATTTGTCCTTTCAACAGCTCATAGCTCTGGCAAGTGTGGAGAGGAATGAGGGTGGGGAGAGAATCCTCACAGCCCCCAACTCCAGGCGGCCATGCAGCTGCTTTTCCTCACATCTGCTCAAGAAGGATGGGAGATGGTCTGGTGAGTGAGGAGTGGCAGAGATGACATCTGTTACTGCATGCAAGCAGGTCCTGGGTGCCAATGCCTGGCTGATTCCCACTTCTTCTGCCTGCTGATCCTCCCCCTCTCACTCACCAGCTGATTGCCCACTCCTGCCCTAAAGGAGACCTATAGGGCAGGAGGTGGGCCAAGAGAGAATACCTCTGACAGTGCTGCATACCTGTAGCTTTCAGAGGCACTGTCTGGCTTGTAGCTTGGCAGGAGTGGCCACTGGCCAAGTGGCTCTCTGGCCATAGCTGTGGTTCTATAATGAACAGTGTGTATTTATAGTCGTACCTTTTTTGGTATTTTTAGAAAACATAGAAAACAGAGCGAGTCATAAGGGGTCTCCCAGGCAATCTAGTCTGACCTCCGGCACCAGCCGGCTCCACTCACGACATGCATGCCATGTGGACGTCCAGCCTATGTTTGAACACCTGCATCGATGGGGCCTCAACGACCTCTCGTGGAAGCCCATTCCACACCCTCAGGGTCCTGATTGTCAGGAAGTGCTTCCTGGCATCCAAACGAAACCTTGGCTCCCTGAGCTTTGCTCCGTTGGAGCTTGTTCTGCCTTCCTCTGCAGGGGAGAACAGGTCTCTACCCATCTCCATGTGACATCCCCTCACATACCTGTATGTCGCTAAAATATCTCCTCTGAGTCTCCTCTTCTCCAGGCTGAAGAGACCCAGTTCCCTTAGTCTCGCCTCAAATGGCATCCCCTGAAAACCGGCCACCAAACTTGTGGCCCTACGCTGCACTGACTCCAACCTGGCTATATCCTTTCTGTAATGAAGGGCGCAAAACTGACCACAATACTCCAGCAGCGGGCACACTAGAGTCGTGTAGAGTGGTAGTAGTACCTCTCTTGATCTAGAAGCCATACTTCTGGCTATGCAACCAAGGGTTGTGTTCGCCCTCTTGACCACCGCATCACACTACTGACTCATGTTTAGCCTGCAGTCAACCAGTACACCGAGGTCCCTTTCACAAGTGCTGCTCTCCAGCCACTTGTCACCTAACCTGTACTTATGACAGCTATTCCTAGGCCCGAAGTGCAAGACCCTGCACATTGAACACCATCCTGTTGTCTCCTGCCCATTTCCATAGTCTGTCCTGATCCTTTTGGATCTGGAGTACCTGTTCCTCAGTTGTGGCCACTGCTCCAGTTTTTAGTGTCGTCTGTGAATTTGATCAGCAGACTGTTCACCCCTTCTTCCATGTCGTTAATGAAAAGATTAAACAGGATCGGCCCCAGGACAGAGCCCTGGGGGACCCCGCTTGTCACTGGCCACCATCCCGATGATTCCCCGCTAATGGTTACCATCTGCTTTCGGTCAGTCAACCATGCCCTATTCCACTGGACAGTGCTTTGGTGTATCCCAAAACTCCTCAGTTTCTCCACCAGGATATCATGGGGAACTTTGTCAAAGACCTTGCTGAAATCCAGGTATACCACATCCACTGCATCCCCTCCTTCTAGCCATCACAAAACCTTGTCATAGAATTCCACAAGGTCTGTCTGGCAGGACCTGTTTTTGCGGAAGCCGTGTTGTGTGGCTGTCAGCCTCCCTTCCCTATCTAGCATCACTAGATCTCTCGGTATTATGAGCCTTTCCATTGTTTTTCCTACAATGGACGTACAGCTAACCACTCTATAATTCCCCATGTCCTTTCCACTACCCTTTTTAAAAATTGGGACCACTGATGCCACCCTCCAGTCCTCTGGAACTTCACTCGATCTCCACGAGGTCTCAAAAATGGAGGCCAGAGGGCGTGAGAGAACCCCTGCCAACTCTCCAAGTACTCTTGGGTGTAACCCATCAGGGCCTGGCGCCTTTGTAATGTCCAATGCCCTGAGGAGCCCCTCAACTTCAAGGGGGGGGGTGACTCTAATCTGTGCCCCTAAGTCCCCAGCCTCATCTAATCTCCTATGCGGATATCACCCGTCCTGCTTTGGGGAGAACACAGAGGCAAAATAGTCATTTAGCTTCTGTGCCTATTCCCTCATATCAGTCACTGGATCTCCTTCCTCCTTATTTAGTGGTCCCACCACTTGTCTCCCCTTCCTCTTCCTATTTACATGCTGAAAGAAGCCCTTTTTATTGCTCTTGATATTCTTGGCAAGTCTCGGCTCATGATCAGCCTTAGCCTTGAGAAGAATCCTTCTGCTACGGACCTCCTCCTCCCGGTATACACTTTTGTCTATTTCCCCCAGTACCCATTTTCTACAGAGGTTCCTCTTTCGTCTAGTCCCTCTAACCACCTCCTTTTGCATCCATGGCTGCACTTTCCTCCGCCTCCCCACCTTAATGACTAGAGGTATTGTCAAAGCTTGTGCCTCCAAAACCTCCCTTTTGAGTGCTATCCACCCTTCCTCAACTCGCTTACCTTCCAGTAACCTATCCCAGGAGACTTTCCGCAGTCTGGCCTTCAGTTGGCCAAAGTTGGCCCTCTTGAAGTCCCAGCTTCTAGTGCTCGACCTGCTGCCCATCTGCAGTACCCTGATCTCAAAGCAAAGGATGGAGTGATCACTCACATCCAGAGCTCCCCTATTCTGTACTTCATCTATCAGCTCCTCCCTATTGGTGAAGACCAAGTCTAGGAATTTCCCTCTGTCGTCGCCTCTTGGACCCTCTGTGTGAAAAACCCTCCCTCTATATCTTCTAGGAAGTCACATGACCTGGCTGTCACCACCGATTGAGACTCCCAAGTAACATCCGGGAGATTGAAATCTCCCATAATTACTGTATCTCTCCCCCGAGATATCCTTAGAATCTGGCCTGTCAGGACATCATCAAGCTGACCTGGAGGGCGATAACATACCCCCACTGTCAGGTCTCTTTCCCTGTCAAAACCCCTAAGTTTCACCCAGACTGTCTCTACCGAATCCCCATCTGTGCTACATTCTATCTCACTGCATCCTATCCCTTCCCTGACATATAAAGCCACACCTCCACCCCTCTTCCCCTTCCTGTCCTTTCTAAAAAGGTGATACCCTTCTATGTTCACATTCCAGACTTTCCTTTCATCCTACCAAGTTTCTCTGATTCCCACCAGATCATACCTCCTATTCCCCAGAGAGCTTCAAGCTCTCCCTGCTTATTACCCAGGCTCCTAGCATTGGTGTACATGCACCTCAACTCCTTCCCACTGCTTCCTTTCCTTGGAGTTCCCAGCCTCCTCCTTCCTCCCATCCTCCCTAATACCTGGCCCCTCTCTGTAGGAGTCCTGTCAGTCCCTCCAGTATCTCTAAAACCCTACTCCCAGAGCCCTGATCCTCCCCCCACACTTGTCCAGTGCAGACAAGTTCCTGGGAGGCCTGAACCCGTGCCCCCCCCCCAGCTCAGTTTAAAGTCATCCGGACAAAGCTCACTAGAGCATCTCCAAAGGACCTTTTCCCCATCCTCGTGAGGTGTAACCCATCCCTTGCCAGAAGTCCATTGGCAAGAAAATGAGTGCCGTGGTCGAGGAACCCAAAGCGTTCCTTCTGGCGCCACACCCTAAGCCAGTCGTTCACCTCGGAGGCCCTCCTGTCCCTTCCTGGCCAAAATCCCCAGACAGGTAAGATTGATCAGAAGGCCAATTGGGCCTTCAGCTCCCTGAGTTTCTTCCCCAATGCCTCAAAGTCCCTGGTGGTCCCAAGCACACCCTGCCTGGCCACATTGTTTGTGCCCACATGGATCACCAGGAGTGGCTGGTGATCCCCAGAGTGAACAAGACGCTCCACTCTGTCCTTCACATGCCGGATGCATGCGCCCGGCAGGCAGCAAACCTCCCTTGTCTCCAGGTTGGGGCAGCACTCCGCCGGCTCAGTGCCCCTCAGGAGGGAGTCCCCAACAACAATCACCCGCCGCCGTACCTTTCCGGTGCTAGTGGGCAGCCATGCCCTGGCCCTCATCTCTCCTGCATCGGCCCCCTTGCCACCTGATGTCTCAGGCTGGGGGTCCTGCTGGTCCCCTGAGGCCTCATCATCCCCAGCCTCCCCAAGTGGAGAGAATCTGTTTCCCAGCTCCAGATTGGTGCCAGGAGAAGGAGGAGGCCGTGCTGGCCTCCTCCTCCTCTGGGTGAAATACCTCTATGTCTCCGCAGCTGCTCCTCCCGTGGCCTCTCCCACAACCCTCTGTCCAACCCTGGAGAGCTCTCTCGGCCCTCAGGCACCTTACCTCCTCTTTTAGCAGGGTCACCATCTTGCACTGAGGGCAAGTGTGTCCCTGCCTCTCCTGGGGGAGAAGGGCAAACATGTTGCAGCTGTCGCAGCGGACAGCAACACCCATGACTCCTGCCAAGGCCATCTCCTGGTCTGCCATCGGTATCCCTTCCGAGACCTTACCTTCATCCCCTGCCTTGTTCGTCCTGCAGTTCCTCTCACTCTCCCACTTCTCCCAGACAAAAACCCACTCGCACACACACACACAAGGATAAAGTAAACTTAAATTTAAATTGGAATAAAAACAGAGCACAGCACAGCACAAACAAAACAAAACAAACAAACAATCAAACCTCTGTGTCTCAGGGAAGGGAGTCTCTGGACAGTCCTGGTCAAAGCTAAGGGACGCAGACAAGGGATGATGCCCCACCCCTCTGCTTCCTCCTGGCTGCTCTAGCCTCTCTGGCCCCGCCCCCTTTCTTTCTGTTGCTCCTGGCCCTCTGCTCCACTGCCCAGCTCCTACCTTACCTTCGCCAGTCCCCTGATCACTCAGCACTCTCTTCCAGCCTCTGACTCATCTGCTCTGCCAAGAGACCAGAGCCAAAAGGGTTTGCAGGGGCTGAGCATGGCCTTATCAGTCCCTCAGGCTAGTGGCCCTGCCTGTCTGCTTCCTCCTTGCTGCTCTAGCCTCTCTGGCCCCACCCCCTTCCTCTCTGCTGCTCCTGGCCCTCTGCTCTGCTGTCCAGCTCCTACTTTGCCTTTGCCAGTCCCCTGGTCACTCAGCACTCTCTCCCAGCCTCTGCCTCTGCGGCTTTGCCAAGAGGCCAGAGCCTGGTGTCCTATAATTTTTTAAAAAAAATAAATTTTATTATTTTTCTCTACAATCTAACATTAAAAACAATAGTTATTTAAGATATCGGATATACTGGGTTGACATCTTCCTCATTTTAACAGTCAGTAGCTATATTCAAATTTACACTTAGTCCCTTTTCTCTAACTGCTAATAAAAAGAGTTCCAAGTTTGGTAGAGAAATGCATCCTCCTTCTCCTTCAGATACATGTTCAATCTGTTCCTTTCCGTGCAGACCAAAATCCTTTTTACGATCAACTCTTCAGTGCATGGCTCTTCACTCCTCCACTAATGAGCAAATAGAATCCTCACCACAGCAATTACATGTAAGATCCAATATATACTCTTTTTATCAAAATCATTAAGAATATTATCTAATAACAAAAAAGAGAAAAGTCATCAGGTTTAAATGTGTTTACATTTCCAACATCTATTTGACATATTTGAGAACATTTTTGCTAATCTATTTAGTGATAAAAACTATCTATAAAACATTTATGTCTATCTATCTAACTATAAAACATTTATATAGGTTTCCTTTAGATGAGGTGGCTAAGATTACCTTAATATTTCATTTCCACAGCTTTTGCTGTTTCTGTAACTCAATGTAATGTCCAACATTTTATGCCCATATTATCATAGTGTCCTTAACTCATTCATCGTTCAATTTTATACCCAAAAGGATGTTATACAATCCTTTTATCATTCTTTCATCTGTTTTTAAAATCATTTAATCAAATGTTGCTAATTCCTTTATAAGATCATATATTCTATAATCTTCACATATCTTGATTGTATTTGAACTTTGTGTCACCAAGAAATGTCAACACTCTTACCACATATAAGCATGCCATCCCGTTTGTAAATCATGCCCTAGAAATATCCATTCTTCCTCAGAAATTTATGACTTCTAAAATATCTTAAGTTGACTCTATAAACCAGGTCAAGCTGTTTATTGGTCTCTTCCTTTTCCAAAGCAGGAGCATCTGCTAACATAATGTTTATTAAACCACATAGGTTTTCATTTTTTGCTTCTGGTGTATTCTGAAATCTCTCCAATATAGCAACTGAATCCCAGAATAACTTATTTGTTTGTGTTAGTTGTTGCATCTCTTTATCCACCTTTTCAATTTTCTTATCAGTATCATCAACCTTTTGTATTTTTTGTTCATTTTGTTTTATTTTAATACAGGAATCTGCATGTTGATTCATTATCTTCAAGACATGACTATCCAATTTATCCAGCCTTTCCTTTTGTTCCAAAGCAAATTCTTGTATAGCATTTTGCATAGACTCTTGAGATGCTTGCATAGATGTTAGAGATGCTTGTATTTCCAAAAGTGTCATTTGTATATCTTTTTGAAATTTTCCCAAATCCACAGTTTTTAATTAATGTGTTGGGCTTTGGGAAGCAGACGTAGGTGCCAAAGATGATGGGTGAATTTTTTTCATGAAGAAAGTGAAAGGTTTAATTGAAGCATTTTTTTAAAATATAGCAAAGACAGAAAGATCTACTTCAGCAAAAAAATCACAAAGAGTGGAAAAAAAGATTTTTTTGGAGGGGGCAAATGATGTATCTGTTAAAGGATAAAAAAACCACAGGGTGGCAGCAAAAGATTATTTGTTAGTGCAGGAACTGGAAAGATCAAATCGCCCTGTCATCTCCAAAAGAGACATACAGAAACAAAACAGAAAGAGAACTTTTTCTACCAATTAATATACAATAAGTTCAAATTTAATTCTTCATCCTTGGGGAGATTAAACATATATATATATAAACCCCTCTTCTCTTTCAAGTCTCAAATTTCCCCAGTTTCACTTAATCTGGCCTAGATTTGTCAATGCTTGAACTCCACAGGGAGAAGTTTCCTCCCTATGTCAAGAGGGCCTTTCTTTTGTTATTCAGATTGATAGTTATTTCACAAGTTCTTTCATGGGCAGTATTTTGAAAGGTTTGAATGCTCACTCAGCAGGTCTGATGTCCACTTTTAAACTTCTTCTTTTTTCTTCTTTGCCACTAATCTGGTGCCAGTAGCTTATGGGGGGGTGGGTGCACCCCCCTTTCTCTGTTCACTGAGAATTTCCCTGAATTTCTCCCAGTGGGTGGGGGACTGCTTCCCCCTGCACCAGGCAGATGTATACTCGGTCTTCTAATCCCTGCCCCGACAGGGCTTGGATGGGCCTCCCAGGGCCCTCTGTAGAATGGATTTTGGCATGAAGTACGGAATCTCTGTTCTCCTGTGCTGTCTTGGCATGACATCAACCAGAAGTCCTTTAGGTATCTTATAAATTGATGTACCGTTCCATCAGCACATTGTTCTTGGGTTGGTTTACAAAAGGTAGGCATTGAAACAACAGAACAGTAACCAAAATACAAGAACACAAGCAAAGCAGGCCAAACAACCATAACACAAAACAGATTAAAACTTGGTGAACCACTGCCACCGATCATGGTACTAAAAACCACTTTAAAAGCACCTCTCTAGTCAACAATTAAAATAAATGGAAAATAAAAAGGGTTTGCCTGGTACCAAAATGTATAACTTCTCCTCATGTGTTGCAACTCAAAACAAAAAAGATGGCCATCATTTCTATTTCAAGTGCTTTCCTTTGTGTTGTGCCATGGGAAACACTGATCCTCTGGGGAATGTAATTAGCTTCCCTGTCAACATCCAGATTAGTGGTTTTCATAATCCTTGCATATGGTTTTCCATCTAAGAATGTTTACATTTCCAAGTGCCACACTACTGAACTCATTAGGGTGTCATTACAGTGCCATAAAAACATATTTCATCTGCAGATAGGCAGCTCCTGTCCTTTCAAAGATACAAATGATTCCTGCAATTGGTTTGGGCAAACATGTAGGAAGTGTGATCTTTACAAAGGATACAGAAACAGAAAGTGGCAATGAAGTTTCAGCAAAGCAAACATGGCAGTTTTCCTTCTCTGTGTGTACACCATCACAACTCACTCATGAAAGGATTTTTAAAAAAATGCATGCTATTTGGAGAACACAGGAATCTAAATCCTGATGAGAAAGTTGGCATGAAGATGGCAGTTCTAGGAGTTCTGATGCTTGTTTTGCATTTACATACAGAATGTGAGACTCATTCTATTAGCTGTGCTATACCCACAGATCCCTTTCCTACACCCCACCAATTTTATCAGCCAGGCATGTTTGTCATCGGTGCAATTGTCTCTCAGGTTTTCTTCTTTCACAACAGCCCCTCTTTTGTGCAGCAACCCACACAGATGCTGATCAATGAAGCTGCGTAAGTTTTCCTCCCTCCCTCCCTCCTTTTTTTCTTTTGCATCCTCCAAATTCTTTAATTCACAGTAACAGGGAAAAGACTGTATATGAAACATTACTTATTTCCAGAATGTGAATGTAGAACACCTTGGGGTTGTGAATTATTTGACTTGTCCTGCCATAGTAACTATTAGAATCATAGAATAGTAGAGTTGGAAAGGGACTGAAGGCCATGGGGTCCAACTCCCTGCTCCTGCAGGACACTGCATTACACCATCCCACTCAGCTGACTGTCCAAATGGTCTTTTTTCTATGGTTCCATGTCCTGCACTCTGGAATGAATGAGTAGAGATCTCGTCCCTCCTCTCTGTAACAGCTGTTGAGGTACTTGCATAGCACTATCAGATCTTCTTGATATCAAATCTTCTTGATCAAACCTCCATCTTCTCTTCCTAAGGCTAAACATGCCCATTTCTCTTAATCCTCATTGGCTCTGCCTCCCATCTCTGAATCATCCTTTTTGTTCTCCGTTCTACCCTTTCTAGATTTTCTGCATCTTTTAAAACTTAGGTGCCCAGAACTGGACACATTACTCCAGCTGAGGTCTGACAAGTGCTGAGTTGAGTGGAACTAGTGCTTCACATGTTTTGGAACTGATGCTTCTGTTCATGCAGCCTGAAATAGTGTTTGACCTTGGAATAATGCTCTTGAAGATCATACACTTTGAAAATCACCTGTGCAAACTAGAGCACCCAAAAGGAGGAATGTGTTCACAGTACACTTTGAACAAAGATTTACTGTCAGCCTTTGTCCAATCTCTTTCTGCAGATTGGTGATCAGCTAAATTGTTTGGTATCCTTAAGTGAGTCAACCATACTTGGCTTTCCTGGATGAACAGAATAATAGACCAGTAGGATGGCAAGGGGCCTGTAAGGACTCTGAGTGAAAGCATCATTGACAGATAGCTGTCCAGCACTATCTTGAATGCTTCCATTGTGGGAGAGCCCATGAGTTTCCTAAATCATTTGTTCTACAGTCATACTGCTTTACCAATCAGGATGTTTTTCCTAGGATGTATCTGGAATCTGGCTTACTGAAACTTGGGCACATTATTGTGTAGTAAAGTAACTCTCTTGTTGCATTGATAAAGTGTATAAATGCATTGACATGGACAAGCTATATATCATACAAGCATCACCGCACTACCTCTGTTTGCCATGCAGTTGACACAGTTCTTCTGAACTAGAAGTGTATTTGGATCTTCTGCTGCAATTCTGTGTAGTTTTTCACTTGATCAAGTTATCAAGTTCCTTGAAATATTTTTTTCTCTATAAAGTGCTCCTTTCCCACCTACTTCCCCCAAAAGAGAGGGAGAAGCTGCAGATAAAGAATGACCAGCAATCATTCTGCCCTGGCTATCTATTGGCAGAGCATTGGATTCAACTTAGTCAGATGAACCTCCTAATCATTGAAAGAACAATAGCTTCCCAATAATATCAAGGCAAATCAACAAACTAAAATAAACTCAACAGACTCAGTCATGGAATGAAGAGGCAGTTCTGGGAGAGAGTGGAGAATACAGGGAAAACATTCTCGGTTGTGCTAAGGATACAGGCTAAGTTTGTGCATCATGTCTGAAAGGCAGAGGGAAGTGTACAGTGACACAGTGGTGGGAAGAGTTCCTATTTCAGAACTGTGAGAAAGTGAATGGACTCAGGAAGGCATTAACATTTTTTCTTTTTTTGTAAAAAGCTTCCTCATTGTCAGAGCAATACAACAATGGAACCAGCTGCCTAGAGAGGTAGGGTGCTCTCCCACACTGGAGACATTCAAGAAGAAAATGAACACTCATCTGAGTGGGATGGTGTAAATTGGTGTCCTGCAGCAGCAGGGGATTGGATTTGATGGCCTTCATGGCCCCTTCCAAATCTACAGTTCTATGATTCTATGAAATGGTCATGCTTGGAAAAGCCCCATTGGAATATCATTTGAACAAACTTTATTGCCATTTGGAAAAAATGTATGAAACCACCATTATGCTTTGGCTTGTTCACTACTCTTTATTTGTGTAACCTCCCTTCTCTTAAAATGGGTATATTAGGGGAAAATATCTATTGTGTGGAAATCTCCAAATCCATTACTTATTTATGGGGAAAGTGCATATAACTAAGATTTGAATCCTAAAATCTTGCCAAGCCTCACACTGGCTGTGCAGTTTTGGGATTGGAAGGTATTTGTTGATGTAGGTAGGGAAAGCATTTTACTAAGGACAACATAAATAACATTTCACGTGAACTGGTTAAAACTACTAACAAGTATGGAAAATGGAATTTGCAGTATCTCTTGCAGAAGAATCACTCAAAAGTTCTGCTTAGTTCTGAGTCACACAACACCTGAAATTCATGTTTAAGTAGAATCACAAAGAAGTGAAATAACTGATTATTGCAGTTATTGAACAACTGAACAACTCTTATTGCAGTTCCATGCCAAAGATGTACCAGCACATCCTGGCCTTGTCCTTTGCTGTAGATGAGATCAACAAGAATCCCAAAATCTTGCCTAACCTCACTCTGGGTTTCCACATTATCAATGGCTACTACATTGCGAGGATAACATATAAGGCCTCCATGGGCCTCCTTTGCACATACCACAGATTTGTGCCCAATTTCAGGTGTGGTGCTCAGAAAAAAATAGCTGCTGTCATTGGAGGACTTGCCACTGAAGCCTCTGAAATTTTGGCCATCATCACTGCCATGTACAAGATCCCACAGGTAGGCTCTTTCCGATTTTCTAAAATTCCATGGAACAGAAGTTGACATTATCTCCTAATACATCTCTGTACTTTGATGCATTTAATTTCAGCTCACTTATGGGTCCTTTTCCCCAGCACATGGTGAGAAAACACAGTTCCCCTTTTTGTACCAGATGGTGCCCAGGGAATCCCATCAGTATCTGGGGGCTGTGCGCTTACTTCAGCATTTTGGATGGACATGGATTGGGCTGCTGGCTGTGGATGATGACTATGGGGACAAGTTCTTGCAGACCATGGTCCCTCTGCTTTCCCAGAATGATATCTGCCATGCCTTCATATTTCGCTTTCCAGAGCGGACATATTTGGATGAGTATACAAGCCGGCTGTTAGAAGTGCTAGGAAATTATCCAGTTCTCCTGGAAAGAAAAGTCAGTGCTTGTTTTGTACAAGGAGAACCCCCTTCCTGGCAGAATCTGAGAATGATGTTCTTGACAGCATCAATTGTGGCATGGCCACCCTTGGAAAAAGTGTGGATTGCGACATCCCAATGGGATTTTGAATCAGTTCCTATTCAAAAGATGTGGGATATCCAGCATTTCCATGGTGCCATAACCTTTGCTGTTCACTCCAAGCAGCCACCTGGATTCCACACACTTGTTCACACTATGAAGCCTCAGTGGAGAAAAGGAGACATATTTTTTCAGAATTTCTGGGAGCAGGCATTTCACTGCCATTTCAACCCTTCCCAGATAGGTGAGGAAAGCAGAAAGTTGTGTACTGGGGAGGAAAGGTTGGAGACCCTTCCAAGTACATTATTTGAATGGAAGATGACTGGCCACAGTTACAATGTCTACAACGCTGTCTACGCAGTAGCACACGCAATGCATGCTACATTAAAATGCAATTTAAAATGTAAAAGATTCAGAGACAGAGGGCATCTGGCAAGTCATGATGAGGAGACATGGAAGGTGAGGATGGCACAATGACAGCAGAATGCTTTTGCATGATGGGGTCATCTCTGTTTAACATGCCCACACACAAACACACACACACATCTCAGAATTATGCTGCACCAGATTGAAGTGTGCATGTAGCATCCTGATGCACTGGAATGTTGCCACACCAAAGACAATCAACTATCTATCCCATGTTGTAGTGGTGAATCTTTTTCTTTTGTTTTTTGTTTCATGTAAGAAGAAGAGAGCATGTGTGTATGTGGCAGAGATCTCAGTGGTTGTATTAATAATAACATCACAGGCACACTTGAAAGTTTTAAGCATTTGCCACCCATCATACTTCATCCACTTCTGAGGGTTCTTCTTTCTCATTAACCCCAAAAATCTTCCTTCTCATTAACCCCAAAAGTAATATCTTGTTTCTATATGCATAATTTTCTTTTTCAACTTAGCTCCATCATTTTCTATGTGGAATCTTGTTCAACAACAGTGCTGGAGACCGTGTGGGTTTTGATGAAAGTGGAGAATCAGTGGCAGGTTTTGATGTTACAAACTTGATAACATTCCCAAACAACTCTTTTGTTAGAGTGAAAGTTGGAAGACTGGAACCATGGGCTCATCCAGGGAAGGAACTGACCCTTGATGATGATCGAATTGTGTGGCACAGGAGTTTTAACCAGGTCAGGTGGAGTTACGGTACTCTAATGCAAGGTTGGATTAAAAAATGTTTCATTTTGTCCAGGTCTCTGGGTCATCTTCTGCAATTGTAAGGAAACAGAACAGAACAAACCTCTTTTTCCTTTCCCAATTGAAGGGAACAAATGGTTGAGGGGTAATTTGTGATCTTCACATAAGCATCACTGGTACTCTAGGAAATAAATCCCTGGGGAATGAATACCCAATATATTGTGTGATAAGTCATTTTCACCAGCCCCACATCAACTTGTATTTTTCTTTTTCTGTTTTTAAGAATCTGAGGCTTCCAAATGCAGAGGTAGGCATACCCCATAGTAGCTGAAAAGCAAACTAATACATAAGCAAAAGACAGAGCTGTTCCTTTACAGCCACCAAGAAACTTTCCATTTTGGTGGTGATGTGAAATGGAGCAAAGCTAACAATTGTTGTCAGATATGCCTGTGACTTTATGATCCATATCTACTTCTCTGAAGGCATCTGAGTGTATTCCAGCTGCAAATCTGCTAAAACCTCATCTCACTTCTACTATAGACACCTCCCTGATTGCCTGGCAGATTAAATTTTTTGGGGCAGCCCCCGCTTCTGTTCTGAAACCAGCACATGAGATGGACTCTGTCTTTCTCCTGTTTCCACAAGGATCTACTCCTTCCTCTCCAACTTGACAATATGCTTTCTGATGGCCAGTGGTGATGGGGAACTGTAGAGTAATCGTGCACTTCTATATATATCTACTCATATAAACACACCTCTGATTGCAGTGGGGCTTATTCCTTGACAAATAGCTATATATTTGTGGCCTAAGGGCAAAAAGGGTTTCTTAGAAGCTAGCAACTATGTCATAGCGAAGCAAGAAGTGCGGACCATCCCTTCTTGGACATGGAATGGATGGATAAATGAGAAAGAAACCTTTTAAGCATTTCATGAGTTTACAGGTAATACTTTATTGTTTCTTGGACATCTATACTAAATGCATTTAAAGTGCCATGGATTACAAAGGGTTTTCTTTTCATTTGCACTGCAGTTACATAGTTCTAGTTCTTATGTAACTGCATAATGAGTCTTATGGGGCATTCTCCCCAGTTATTGGGTGTGAGATTTCAGTCTTGGTGTATTACTTAAGGAAAGAGCAAACATTTCAAGTCCATATCATAATTCGAGAATATTTATGAGCACATGTGTACAAGCATTAATTTTAGAGGTGATGTTTGCATGGTGGATGGTCCAGGTTGTGAGGGACTGTATTCTCAACTGAATGCTACCAGCAATTTAATTGCTTCATTAAATAGTCCTATGACCTTCAATAAATGACAACATGATGCCTGACTTTACATTTTATAGGCATTCTTGGCTCACAATTTCTTAATGGCCATGTGCAAAGAATCATAGAATCATAGAATAGTAGAGTTGGAAGGGGCCATGAAGGCCATTGGGTCAAACCCCCTGCTTTTGCAGAACACTACGTTACATCATTCACTCAGATGGCTGTCCATTTTTTTTAATGTCTCTACTGTGGGAGAGCCCACCACCTCTCTAGGCAGCTGGTTCCACTGTCGTATTACTCTGACACTGAGGAAGCTTTTCCTGATGTCCAGCCTGAATCTGGGTTGTCACAACTTGAACTGATTATATCATGTCCTACACTCAGGCATTGGCAAGAAGAGATCTTGACCTTCCTCTTTGTGACAAACATTAAGGTACTTACACGTACAAAGGGATATCATGTCCCCCCTCAGTCTTTTCTTCTAAAGGCTGAACATGCCCAGTTCTCTCAGTCTTTCCTCATAGGGCAATGTTTCCAAACCCTGGATCATTTTTGTTGCCACCTCTGGACCCTTTCAAATTTTCCTGAATCTTTCTTCAATATTGCTGCACAGAACTGGATACACTATTCCAGGTGAGGTACAACTAGTGAGGTGTATAGAGGAACTACTACTCATTGTGATTTGGAAGTAATACTTCTGTTAATGCATCCCAAAATAGCATTTGCCCTTTTGGCAGCTGCATCACATTGTTGGCTCATGTTCAGCCTATTGTACACAATTACTCCAAGATCTTTGAGCCAAGTATTCCCCATCTTGTATCGATGCAGCTGGTTTCTTTTTCCTAGGTGGAGAACTTGGCACTTGTCCTTACTGAATCTCATTCTGTTGCTGTGAGCTCAGTGTTCAGGTATGGCCCTGAATATTCATTCTGTCTTCTAGGGTGTTTGCTATTCCGCCCAGTTTTGTATCATATGTGAATTTGATTATCTTTCCATGTACTTCCTCATCTAAATAATTAATAAAGATGTTGAAGAGCACTGAGCCCAGGAATGAACCCTGTGGCACCCCACTAGTTACCTACATCCAATCTGAGAAGGTGCCATTGATAAGCAGTGTTGTGTCCAATTTAGCAGCCAATTTTTGATCCACCTAATAGTTTCTCCGTGCAGTCCAGTTTTTACTAAATTGTCATGTGACACTATGTCAAAAGCTTTGCTAAAGTCTAGGTAGATTATGTCTAGAGTGTTTCCTTTGTCCAGCATCTTGTGTTTTTGTGCAGGTGCTGCCCCTTTCTGTGTGCAATGACAACTGCTATCCTGGCCACAGCAGAAAAAAGAGGGAAGGAGAGAAATTTTGCTGCTACGACTGTGCTCCATGCCCTGAAGGGATGATGTCCAACAGGAAGGGTAGGAGGCATCATGTACAGTAGGTTTGCTGAGAGGCCTTAGGAACTGATACATAGGTGTGTGTGTGTGAGAGGGGGGGGGAGAGAGAGAGAGAGAAGATTCAATGAAGATAGAGAAGATGCAGAAGAAGATAGAGATAGAATCCAGCCTGACCTGAATTCTATTTCTCTTTCTGTCCATTCTTCTGCAAGCAAAACATTTAAGATCATGGAGAGAGAAAAAACCCTTAGTTCAAAATGGTTGTAAAGCCAGAAGAATGCACACTGGCAAGTGTAAGGACAACGAAGTGTAACAAGAGCAAAAAATACATCAATCCCAATAGTGCATATGCTGAACAACGCACATAGATCTTGTTTCTGGAATCTCTGAGCTTGCTGTAGGTGAAGGGAAGGGAGCAATGAGAGAAGGAGCACTGAGATTCTTAAGCACAGGAAAACCCCTTCCAAATTGAATCTAATTTGTAGTATATGAAATTGCAGACCTTTCCCAGGATGATACATACATATAAGTAACACATATTTTACTTCACTATACTTAAATTATAGCAATGTGGAGCTGATGTTATCATTGATGAAATTCTTAAGCACAGACCAACCACTTCTAAAATAAATCTAATTTGGAGTACATGAAATTGCAGGGCAAAAAACACTTATAACCCAACAAAGATAATGCTGAAAAGCACACATAGATCTTGTTTCTGGAATGTTGGAGTTTGGTGTAAGTGCATAGAAGGGAGCAAAGCAAAAGCCACTTCTTTCACCTGTTTAATGAGATTCTTGAGCACAGGACAGCTCCTTCTAAATTGAATCTAATTTGCAGAACATGAAATTGCAGGCCTCAACTGCCACCACTGTATTTCAAAAGTACCTGTGGATGTGATGGAAGTCCTAATTGAAGGTTGGTGGGTTAAATCTCCCAGAATTTCATATACACAAAATATGCAATATTTAAATTTTAGCTATGCAGAAATGATGTTATCTGCTCAGCAAAGAGCGCTGCAGAGGCAGGAGGAAGCCAGACCACGACCCAGCTGAGGTGTCTGGTTTCTGCTGCTTTCTTCACTACTGCAATAGTCCTAATGCAAATATTCCTCTCTCCCCATTAATCAGGCCATTAAATGACATGGAAAGATCACCAACGCAACATTTCACAAGATGAGATCTGAATCCTGTGCTTCTGGGATCACTGCTGCAATCAGCCTTCACACCGACCCATTACAATCTAAAATTCATTTGGATTTGTATGTAATTCTGGATATCAATTGTAGGCATGTCCCTATGATTGAAAAGAATTATTGCACTTTGTGCTAATGAATTTGGTTTCAGTTTAGCTTGACTTCCAATACTGTTTGTTAGTCAGCGCTACTTTACCAAGGAGAGGAAGTGAATGCTTGAGAAGATATTCGATTAGGTGGTTCTTCAGCAATAAGAAATTTCAGGCTAATGGATACCTATGCCAACACTCTGTTGGAACGCTTGCAATATTAGAACAACAACCATTCATCCTCCTCTTCACCTTCATCTTCTCCTTTCAGATATGGATGCTTGCATGGAATGCCCAGAAGAACAACATCCCAACAAGAACCAAAACCAATGCCTCCCCCGTGCTGTTAGCTACCTTTCCTACAAAGAACCTTTAGGATTCATCTTCACTATAGTGGCTATTTCTTTCGCTTTGATTACAACTTCAGTCCTGGGGATATTTCTGAACCACAAGGACACGCCCATTGTCAAAGCCAACAACCGGGGCCTTACCTACATCCTCCTCATCTCCCTCCTGCTTTGCTTCCTCTCCTCCTTGCTCTTCATTGGAAAGCCTGAAAAGGTTGCCTGCCTCATCCGACAAACTGCCTTTGGCACCATCTTCTCGGTGGCCCTTTCCTCTCTCTTGGCAAAAACTACAACTGTGGTCATGGCATTCATGGCCACCAAACCCGGATCCAGAATAAGGAAATGTGTTGGGAAAAGAATAGCAATTTCTCTTGTCCTCTGTGGCTCTTCTGTACAGGTAGTCATTTGCGTACTTTGGCTAAGTACGTCTCCTCCTTTCCCAGATATGAATCGGCACTCAGCAAGGGACCAAATCATCCTGGAATGCAATGAGGGCTCAGGTGTGATGTTTTACTGTGTCTTGGGCTACATGGGCTTGCTGGCTATTGCCAGCTTTACTGTGGCTTTCCTAGCCAGGATGTTGCCGGACACTTTCAATGAAGCCAAATTCATTACGTTCAGCATGTTCATCTTCTGCAGTGTGTGGTTCTCCTTCATCCCAACCTACCTGAGCATCAAAGGAAAATACCTGGTGGCAGTGGAGATCTTCTCCATCTTAACCTCCAGTGCTGGCCTATTGCTTTCCATTTTTTCTCCCAAATGCTTCATCATTTTAATGAGGCCTGAGTTAAATGACAAGGGACATCTGATAAGAATGGAAAAACCTGGGCCGATATTCTAGTCCACTGTCATGCACATTTAAATTTAGTATCTCAGCTGAGTGCAGACCCTAATTGTAATGCTGGGAAGCTCTAAGTCTTGTAGTGAGACTAGAACAATTAAACTATCTTAGAAAGGGTTTACTCTTTTCAAGTATACTGTCTTCTATGGAACAGAACTTTTAATTATTCGGTTTCTGGAATGCAACATTCCCACCTCCATAGGTGTTCTGTTTTTGTATTATGTTCATGAGAAAGTCTCTGCATCCATGGTGTATCTCCATTCTTTGGTGACTGGGTTTTCCCAAATCTCTGCATTTTTTTCACAAGAGCCTTTTGTTGAGGAAATGGGAATTCAAACTACTCATTTTCCTACATTCAACATTGGCTGG
>NW_025335583.1:1916-134284 GCF_004798865.1 Varanus komodoensis | reverse complement strand
TCCACCGTTGATATACCAACTGTTGTAGCTAAGGTCCTTTATACCTTGAATTTTTTGTTCACTCCCCATAATAGGTCTCATACACCTGTTGAGCTTCATTTCAGGACTGAAGAACAACTTCCACGACTGCTTGTGAGCTATCGAAAATTACCTGATCCTAAGTGGAAGGGACCTGTGCCGTTGATAACTTGGGGCCGTGGATATGCCGCGGTAGCCTTGGATAACGGCCCCCTTTGGATTCTTGCGAGATGCGTCCGCCCATGGAGGTCTTTGTCCGGGTGTCTGTGATCCTCCTTTTTGTCACCGTTGCCCGGGCGGGATGGCATAAGAACGTTTTTCACCAACTGGTCCATGACATCTTGTCATCTTTTAATCAATCCGAATGTTGGGTTTGTTCCCATGGCCCGTCTTCCGCCCTTCAGGGATGGCCGGTGGTGCCCACTGCCATGCTGAACATTACGGGCTACGCTGCCTTTAGAGTGCGCAAGTCTCCTTGTACTTAATAGAGCCGGTGTCGATTTCTCGACGCCTCTCAGTTCGTCCTTACCAGGAAATCCTCCTGGCCTACTGCGAGCCTTTGTTTTCGCTGGCACAATTCTACTCCTTCAGGGTATTTTACCTATATGGACACTAGTAACAAATAAGTCCAGGTGCCGATACCCCGTGCCGCAGTGGGGGATTATCCTTTTTGTAAATTCACTCTTGATCTTTGTGATGACTGCGTTAGCGGAAACCCCTGCAATACCACCATTAATAATGCCTCGCTTGGCCTTTCCATTGCTCGACAGCGCGAATGCCAAGCCACTTTGAATGGGTCCATGAGCGGTTGGTCAATCTTCATTGCCCTCACGGAGCAGGCTTTTATGCACGGTGGAGCTTACATCCATGGCCTGCCTGATGGGTACTTTTGGGCGTGCAGTGAATGGGCCGGCTCGGTTCTGTCGGCTGTATGGAATGGCACCTGCACTATTGCTACGGTGGCACCTGAGGGTCTGGCGTTTCATCCTAAGGACCAGCCCCCTGCTGCATGGGACCCTCACTTCCGTTGGTCTCGTCCTAAACGCGCCTATGACAAAAAGTTGGGATATGACCCTGATGATACTTATTTGACAGAAGGGGAACGCTTCGTAGCTATTGCTTTTCCCCATTATGGGGTGGCTCGCAATGTTAAACAGCTCCGTATTCTTTCCTATAATTTAGAGGCCCTGGCCAGTGTTACCACAGTGGGCTTGGAGACCCTCCAGGTCGAGATTGAGTCCCTCGCGGGACAGCTTGCCCAACATAAATTAGCCTTAGATTATCTCCTTAGCAAGGAGGGTGGCCTCTGTTTTTGGTTGAACACCACCTGCTGTCATTTTATTAATCGTTCTGGTGCCATAGAGACAGACATAGCTAAACTGCATGAGATTGCCCACCAGGTTCACAAAACGTACTCCACCCCTGGCATGTCATGGTGGACCTGGCTCTGGTCTTGGTTGCCTGATCTTTCCTGGCTTCGGTCCCTAATCATGTCTGTTATCATTGTTGCTGTGCTTTTAATCATGCTATGTTGCTGTATCCAGTGCGTTCCTGCACTCCTTAATACTTTTAGGAGCTGTTGCACTCGCATGCCCTCCCCGCCGACTGGCCTTACAGGGAAGCAACTATATCAAGTGAAATATCACGTTTTGAACTCGCGTGATGATGAAGATCATAATCCTCTGCTTCCTCCTTATGAGGATGTGGGGTACCCCCCGCTTGTTCGTAGAGGTTCTTTGGAATCATCTCTTCCTGACGTATACAATTAGCAAAAATTGACTTCGCCAGTGCAGAAGTGATTGTCCATTTAAATAAACAAAACGGAGGAGATGTGGGAATTCATCGCTGGGTCACACTGTAGTTACGTACGCCACGACAGCCAATAGTATTGTAATTTAGCTGTGTAACCATATAAGGCTTGTAACCATATAAAGCTATTTGTAAGCTTTGTGTATTCTGTGTCTGCGCAAAGCACTAGGGTGTTGGCCGCCTGTACTCGATGACCAATTGGTTGTATGCAAATGCCTATGTAAAGCTGTGTAGTAATAACAGGAGGTGCCAGAGGGGAGGGGGAAGATTTTTCTTCTTTGTTCTTCCCCTGCAACTAAAACCGAGCATGCTCTGTAACTGATCTCCGGACTGCAGTTTTTCTTTCTCTCGTGTAACTTTCTCGCGCCGTTGTCGGAGCTGGACTCCGACAGTCTCTTAAGGTAAAAAAAGCCTGAGAATCAAAACATGTAAATGGTTGTTCTAAGAGTAATAGTGCTTCTTATATAAAAAGTTCCGAAAAATACCAGAAGGGGTAAAATTGGGGGACAGTGGTAAAACTGTCACCTTCAGTGGAGGAAAGCAGACAATGGATTACTTTACAATTGGTGATAAGGAGCCTGGAGAAAGGCCTGTTTTCATTATCTCATCCTCCCCACAAGATTTAAGAAACATTTTGGCCTCAAGTAAGAATTTTCAAGGCCACTTCGGCCTGTTGACCTCTTAGAAGGTACTGCTTAATAGGCTCATGAATAGTAAACGACACACCTCTCATAGGTAATAGGCTCATTAGCATGAACATGGGATGTATGAGTGGGAGGGGGAAACATATTAAGGAGTAGTATGATATAGGCAGATGGGGAAGATTGTGACTTCTTAGTAACCAGCCAATGGCAAAGCGGGGATAGTGTTGAGCATCGGGGAAAGGAATGTATAAAATCTCTTGTAAACAGTAAAAGATTGCTCTTTGTTTCTCAGACTACTGAGGCATTGAGCCAGCCTTTGCAAACGCTTTTTGTATGGAATAAACTGCTTGTACCTACTCAAATCCTGTCTCAAGGAGTTTTAAATCTCACAGCCTTATTCTCTAGGAATTCGTCTAATTCCCCTTTTAAAGTCATTTAAATTGGTGGCCGGCACTGCATCTTGTGATAGTGAATTCCGTAGTTTCTCTATGCATTGTGTGAAGGACTCTCTTTTATCAGTCCTGAATCTCCCAAAATCTGTTTCATGGGATGCTCCCAGTGGGTTCTAGCATTAGGAGAGGGGAGAAAAATAGCTCCTCCTCCATTTCCTTCCACACAGTATGGCAGTGTTTATTTATCTGACACGCTTCTCTTTTCTTTTTGTGTGCTGAATCACTAATAGATAAACACAGTGCAAGGAAAGACCACCCAAACCAAATTGTGGCAGTGAATTCCCTAGTTTAACTCCATGCTTTGTGAAGTGGTGCTTTCTTTTCTCTTTCCAGACACTCCTCACAATCATTTCCATCAGATGGTTTGAATTCTCATCTTGTGAGCAAGGGAGAAAAACTCTTCTCTTTCTGTACATCATACCTCCTTTTGTAAAACCTCTGTAATCCCATCGTCCTCTTATTTGCCCTTTTTTCTAAAGATGAAGGCCCTTGACATTGCAAGCTTTCCTCATGGGGGAATTGCTCCAGCCGCCTGATCATTTTGGTTGTCCTTTTCTTCACCCTTTCGAGTTCTACAGTGTCCTTTTTTGAGGTGTGGTGACAGTACACAGAATTGAGAAAATGATCACAACATTGATTTGCATAAAGAAATTACAATACTGAAGTTTTATTCTTAATTACGATCCCTACTGTGGGAGACATCTAAAGATCTATAACATGGAATACAGTTTAATTCATATCCCCATGATAAATAACCTTACAAAGGAATGCTGATTTACAACTATGGAAAAAGAAGGTAAGTCGAAAGGTCAGAAATTATGGCTGATAGGATTCATTATCATTGAAGCAAAGATTCAGCAAAGATTCTTCTCAGCTTTTGAAATGTGGTTTAAAAATTGTGGTCAACACAGGATGTGTCTGGCATGCATCCCGTTTATCTGTGTCAAAGCATGCTAATCAATTTAAAAAATCACATTTTAATGACTAACAGATTTAAGGTGCAACCCTATGCATGTTTTCACAGGAAAAAGCCCTGCAACTCTAGCCAGCTCATGTATAGGACTGAGCTCTTATTGTGCCATAAGCTTTCATGGGCCAGGCCAGACATTGGAACAACCAAGAGCGATCCCTAATCTTTATTCCCTGAATGTGTCTTGCATACTCTTGTATGAAATTTGAATATTAAAGCTAAAAGGCATTTAAAACCATGTTCTAAGTTTATACAAGAGACCTGGTACGAGTGTGCACTGCATTCCCCCGAAGCAGGAGGTCTGTATGTGATCTGCCAAAATGTATTTGAACCAACAGGTGCATGCCTTTATCTTGGTCCATATGTGTGGATGCTTTCATAACAGGGGAATCTGGTAGTCACAACTGCTTCCTGCAAACTCCTAGACTGTGAGAACATGTCTGTGCTTATTTGTACCTGCAAAGGGTATGAATGTGATATTCATTCTGAGCAGGCAGGTAGGCAAACACAGTGAAAAGTGAATATTTTGGGATGAAGAGCATGTACAACCCCAAATCTGCTAATCCCCTCTTATGCTGGTTTTGGGCTGCCACTCGCAAATGTGAAAAGGGCACATTCTAGATTTATAGTTAACACAGAACCCCATAGTTAACACAGAACCCCAGCCCAGCATTTTCATATGTCCTCCAATCTTCCAAGTTCATAATCCCCTTATACACATTTCTGGTCTGGCCCCACATGGAATGTTGCTTTAGTTTTGGTTGCTTTACCTGAAAGGGGGCATTATTGAGCTGGAAAAGTGCAGAGAAGGGTAGCTAATTATGAAAAGGCTACAGCAACTTCTTTACGAAGAGCAGCTGCAATAACTGGGATTGTTTAGCTTAGAAAAACGGTTAGTCAGGGGGGATATGATAGAGGTCTTTAAAATTATGCACGGTGTGGAGAAAGCAGAGAGGGAGACATTTCCCCCTCTCTGATGAGACAAGACACTGAGGTCATCCCATGAAGCTAATTGGTGGGAGGTTTAACACAGATCAAAGCAAGTACTTCACACAGCATATAGTTAAATTATGGAATTTGCTGCCACAGGAAGTGTGATGGGCACCAATCAGGACAGCTTTAAAAAGGAATTGGATAGATTCATGAGGAAGGAGGCTATTGGTGGCTCCTAGCCTTGCTGGCTGTGTGCTGTCTCCTTGACCAGAGGCAGCATGCCTCCTCCCCTAGTTTCTGAGGAGCTTGGCAGGAGTAAGTCTTGCACACATCCTGCTCGAGGGATTGCAGAATCACAGAATCATAGAATAGTAGAGTTGGAAGGGGCCAAGAAGGCTATCGGGTCCAGGCCCCTACTGTTGCAGGACACCAGTTTACACCATTCCACTCAGATGGCTGTCCAGTTTCTTTTTGAACGTCTCCAGTGCGGGAGAGCCCACCACCTCTCTAGGCAGCTGGTTCCACTGTTGTATTGCTCTGACAATGAGGAAGCTTTTCCTGATGTCTCGCCTGAATCTGGATTGAACTTGTGGGCAGCTCTTCAGCCATGTGAATAGAGTGACAAACTGGATGGACCATTGATCGGATCCAGCATGGCTTTTCTTTTTCTTATGGTCTCAAAAAAGGATTTGAATATTTGGTTTCTGTACTGATCATAAATCCTGGGCTGAACATGTGCCCAGAAGCTCCTTGTTCTTTAATTTCTCGTGTAAGTCTGCCTACTCCAATACTTTGCATGCGGATCAAGTTCTCAGTGTCCTAATTAAAAGGTGGACCCTGAAATCCTGAAGTCTGCCACCCCTGCTGTGACACACACTTGCACCAAGAAAAAAAGATCAAGGAATGGAAAATTGCTCCATATTCTACAGGAAATGAGAAAAGCCCCCTCAGACTCAAGAGTCAATTTCATCAGGGGGCAAATTCTTTCCTAGCATCTCTTGTGTCAACATGTCATAACAAGAGCTTTTTTACACATCTACCCACAGTGTCTTCAAAAAGGAAAAAGGAGGAGTTGGCATTTGAAGTACTGACAAGTGCTAAACTATCAAGTGAGAGTTCTGTTTGCTCTGAAAAATATTTTTCTGTCTCCACCCTTACATTAAAGAATATAGAATGAGCATAGGTGTCCACTAATCTTAGCTTTTGCAACAAATGATTAGGGATGATGGGATCTGTAGTCTAGAACACAGCTTTTCAGCTGTGGCCTGAAAAGTACCAACTTGGGGAAGGGTCCATTATGGAAAAAGACCATTTTTGGTAGCTGCCTCACGTCTCCATAACATGTACTTTCAGTCCAAAACCAATTGCTCTCGCTCTTGCTTTCTACCCCTGCCCTTCTCCTCTTGCTTTGGACTTTTTTTTCCCAAACCAGATTGAATTTATTCCACCAGCCCAGTTTTGAATTTGCTTATAACTGACCACCAAATGAATTTGTCTGTATACTTGGGCTGCTCACATGCCTGTCACTGTCAGGTTTCACAGACCTTCATCCATGCTAAAGACTTTGTCATGGTTACAACTCTCAAAAAACTCTACTTCCATTTTCTGCAACATTTTTGCTGTAGCTACCAAATTTTGTGGGTTAACAGAAGGAATTAGATATTCTGACAATATACTTGTGAAGCTTGTCAAAACTCATTGTGTCTTCATGGTACCACTTCTGGTTGGCAAATACCAAAACTGGTAGTAGCCATTCAAATGGCATCCATTGGCGGGATCCAGGGATAGCAATATTAACACAGGTTTCTCTTCCCTGTACTTTTTGATGGAAAAAAACCCGTTTACTGTACTCTGACCTTGACTCATTTACATCACTGTATGGAGGGCATAGACTGACATTGTTTTCCAATGTGTATCCCCATAGTGTTATCTGTCTTTTTATTACAGGAAAAAATATGGAAGGAAAGATGTGAAACCTTTCTACACTAGGCATTTATCACGTGGTTGTTATACCTTACTAACAGTGGCATACAGGTTCTTACGACAAAATTGTGACCCTACAGTTTAACTGGTGTGACTACAGACTGCTTTAGCAAGCATTTTTAGAGCAGAGAAAATGCAGTATTGTAAAAGAGAAAGGTAGTGCTGTTTACTCTTGTGTATTTGTGTTACTCCACTATGACCCAATGCCACCTAAAGGTTATGTGGTGGGAAAACAGGAAACACTCCCTGTGTGGTGCTTAGATCAAATTTCTGTGCTGGAATAGAAAGCTGATGCAGTGAACTAAAAGCTGATTAATCTCAGCATTTAATCATACACAGTCACAATAGGTGCAATCCTGCATCCTCGGAGACTGGCTTCTCATAAGAAGGCCGCTCCTCTGCTCTTGGTGTGCCTCTGGAAATCACATGCTGCATCTTGGCTGTCCCCATCTTGGCAGAGTGACTCAGGACTGAAGAAGGGGAAGCATTTGGGGCAGCAGACAGGAAATCGGACAGAAGAACGTGTGGTGTTGTATGGGTGGGACTCTGGGGCAGATGTCCAAGATGCTTCTCAGCAGAAGGGCCCACAGAGCATGAAGACTCACTTCCAACAGTCTGAAGTGAGTGAAGTCATGGACATCCCTGTCTGAAGACGGGCTTCCCGGTAGGAGAATTAAGTCTGGACTAAAATTCCGTTCCTACACAGCCATGAGGGCCAGTCCTTCACTGCCGCATGGCACTTGCATACCGGTGTGGGGATAAGCATTTCTCGCCCTGAGGTGAGGTGTGTGGGTGCATCTGCTTAGAGGCTGCCAAGGTGTTGGTTGGCTCAGTGTCCTACTTTACACAGCACTGTCCTGTTTCCGAAGAGATGCCCCCTGTTTGAAAGGGTGTGTGGCTGCAGCCTGGGATAAAGCCAAGGGACCCTAAAGAGGGAGAGCGCAGCAGGGGCCTCGAAGCTGCCCCTGGGCCTTCCTCCAAACTGAACATAATTATTCAGTTATGAAAGCTTCTTATTTATTAAAAGCTTTTCTATCCCATCCCCTACAGAACATCTAGGGATGGCTTACAATAAATAAACAGAACAGAACAGAATAGAACACACTCCATCTTGGTAGTCCCTTTGAGGGTGCTACCTTCTTGCCACATCTATTTCCTGTATGTCTGAATAAACTGTGAATGTTCTGTTGATTGTACAGCCCCAGCAATGTCTCAAAGGGTTTTTACGCTCGTGTCTCAAGAGACTTCTGTTCTCTCCAGCCATTGATCAGTAATACAGATGACCATCCAGTCAGGTGGGAAATGTAGAGAAGCCTGAAGAACCAAAAAAGAGCTCAGCTGGCTGTACGTAGTCCAGCATCTTCTTCACCCAGTGGCCAACCAGCTGCCCATGGGAAATCCACAAGCAGGACATGAGTGCAGTAGTGCTCTCCTGCCCATGTTCCCCAGCAGTAGGTGTACATAGACATGTGTTTCTGATGGTGGAGCTAGCATAGATCCATCAGGACTGCTAGTCATTGAGAAGACACCCAACATTTATTCCATATTAGAATGCACAGCAGGAAAAGAATCCATACTGTATTTGCATTAATACAGATTTCCATGAAACCTACCTGTGAAAAACCTTGCTACATGGTAAGTTGGTTGCATTCGCCCTAAGATGCCGAGTTCCCTAGCAAGGTTCCTAAGTTGGAATAGCTGGATGGTAACAACCCAGACATCTCAGATTCCTACAAATGCTGTTGCTTACCTTGCAGTTGAGATTCAGGTTGGAATCTTGATGGCTCTTTCCTTGGGCGGAAGTTAAAGTAACAGGATGTACCTTCCATTTGACAAGCAGCTTGAGCAGGACGTGATTCCCTAATCATGGTATAAAATAAGCGAGGTGGAGGAGCGCTCCTGTGATCCCAAGCTCAACTCTGCATGTGAAGCAGCTTCAACTTCTCTGAGGTGAGCAGAAGATCTTACAGGAAGTGGGGCCTCTGAGCTCTTGACCACCTGTTGACACCTCTGATTGAAGCTTTTGATTACTCAAGGTTGCCAACAGCAATTGTTAAGAATTGAAATCAAACAGGTTTCTGTTTCAGGTTCAGAACATCACTTCTGGGGAGATAAAGTCCCACTTCTGGTATACTGGTGAACTTCTGCCTTGCTTCTCCAATTCCTCTGTAGCTTGCAGCTTTTGTGCCATTTTCATTTATAAAATTGCTAAGTTTAGATTGTGGACTCCTTGGATCAGATTCCTCTCTTTTGTTTACATTGTCCCATAAAGTGCTACGTGCATTAGTGATGCTGTGTTCATAAATATTTTTTCTTTTAGTGGGATTGCCATATCTTGAAGGACTGGTAAAGCCTTTTAGAGCATGTGCCAGTGTGCTGTAGTGGTCAAGAGCCTGGGGCTGGGACTCAGGCGATCTGGGTTCTAGTCCCCGCTCGGCCATGGAGCCACCTGGGTGACTTTGGGCCAGCCCAACCCACCTCACAGGGTTGTTGTTGTGGGGATAAGATGGAGGAGGAGAATGATGGAAGCTGCCTTGAGCCCTTTGTAGGAAAAAGGCAGGATATAAATCCAAAAATAAATAAATACATGATCCAATATCCTCCGCCCTTAATGTACATAACCCTCTGAACACAGAGACTTATGTGCACCCAGTACAAGGCTGTTAATCTCATTCACCATAATAAAAGTGCTTTAAAGTAGGTCAGTTGGGGAAATGGATTATAGAGACATCAGGGTGGCTATACATTAAATTCCTACAGGCACTGAGCTCTGAATTGAGGGGACATCCCTTCTTCATCCTTTTTTAGATTTGACGATCTGAAAGTTACATTACAGCCTGGCCTGCAGTGCCTAACTTTGTTTGCTAAAATGTAAACAAAGAAGAGAAAAGTGCAGGACTGAGAGTGATAAGGTGGCAAAAAGTGTGCCATTTGTGAGAGAACAGGTGGATTTGTGCTTCAGAAGGAGTGTGAGAGGGGCAAGGGCCAGTGAAGGGCTTTTCTTGGTACACCCTGTGTATCCCGGTGGAGAAACTGTGGGCTGGGACCCAGCTTGAGCCTCATTTCCCCATAAGGTGGGTCTCAGTGCAGCAGTGTTCTGTGCCTCTTTGTTGGACTACCTTGGCTTTGGCGGCAACAGGTGCCCTGCAGGTGTGGTGGGAGGAGTTTGGAAAAAAGCAGGGCTAATAATTTCAACAGCATGGAAGAAAAGGAATTTCACTCTGCTTGTAGGTTCATCCAAGTGAGCTGCTTTAATCCACCAGGCACATCAGCAATTGCATGAGAGCTGAAACTGGCAGGACACCCCCTGAAAGCAACAAGTGTTTCTCCCCACAAAGAAACCACTTTGCTTGTATTGCATTCCTCATTTATACAGAGGGAAAGAGAATCCTATCCAGTGATTATGTGTGCAACTTAGAACTATTACAGAGGCACTAATTAAAACACACTTACCTGCTTACTTTGATACTGATTTACAGCAGGCACAGACCCCATCTTGTATCAAAAACACAGCATGAGATGTTGCAGACCTGGACTACATCGCAGACAGAGGTGAGTTGCTGCATCCTGAGCCCACTCAAACTTGTGTACTAACTGCCTTCTTGACACATGTGTGGCCACTTTCCCACCAGGCCAAGCTGACTGGAAAAATAGGCAAGGCCTGAACAGCTTTTACTTCTACAACAGCAGCAGTGGCGGCAGCCATTTTTAAAGCTGGAAATAAAAAAGAAATGGAGAAAGGAGGGAAATTGTTATAAGAGGAGATGCATATAAAAGCAGCAGGAGAGAGGGAGGAAAGAAAGAAAGAAAGAAAGAAAGAAAGAAAGAAAGAAAGAAAGAAAGGAAGGCGCAGGCAGGCAGACAGATATGAGGGATACGGTGCAAGTTAAGTGTGAAAGAGGATAGAAAGAAGATGGCATATGAATGGAGGAGGGGAAAAAACATTAACAAGCTTGTCATTAAGTGTTCTTTAATTAGAGCAGTGGTCTCTAACCTAATGTTATATCCCAAAGGACGCCTTGTCAGTCCTTGGCAAACAGACCACAAGACCAGAGTGGAGAGGAGGAGAAGCTCCTTTATTCTACCTGCGCAGGGACCAACACTTTAGTAAAGTGTGGTGCCTATGTATGGTATTACAAGCCTTTTTATAGCATTTCTTTATCTCTGGAAAAGTACTAACGTATGTCTTCGGCACGTCTCTTGCCACAGTTTCTGCTGACCACTCCTAATCGTGCTGGTATCCGGGTCTTGCAGGCCTCTTAGTCATGTTATCTTCCCTGCCTGACCTTGCGCTCGTGCTTCTTGTGCATAGCCATCACCACCTTGTTCCTGTTTTTTTTTGTTTCGCATGGTCATGCTTACGTGACTCTGAGAGGGTCAGGGTATACCCTGTACCTTTCAGATAAAGTAGTTAGCAAGTAGGTGTGCCGTGCGCAAGGGTGGGCTAGGTTCAATAAGCGATAAGCGGGTATTCTGTGCTGCTAGCTAGCCTAGTTCATTCCCTCCTATTCTGAACGGAAAATCAAACCCTTGATTTCAGGGACCGGGGTCAGAAGTTGGAAGTCGGGAATAGCCAGCATGGGCCGAGATGGTCAGAGCCAAGATTTTGGCCGCGTTAACTCGTTCCTGAATCGTGCGACTCAGCCAGCGAACGAGTACCGGGCCGAACACCAAGCAGAATAGCAGGCCTAGCAGGGGCCTGGCCAAGGAAGAAAGCAGACTGGTGAGCCATGGTGACCAATTGAACAAGCGTTGATACCAGTTGGAGGATGCCTGGCGATGCTTATCATGCTCCTCCAACCGGGAACGAACCACGTCCAGGCTATTTCGCATGACCCCTGAGTGGTTAACGTAAAAACAACATTGTTCATCTAGGGCAGCACACAAGCCTCCTTGTTTAAGCAAGAGTAAGTCCAGGCCCCTTCTGTTCTGGAGTCAGAATGGTCGCCACCAGTGGAGGATGCCATAAGAGGAGAGGTCTGTCCGCAAAGTCCACTTCACCTGCATCGGCTGGTGCAGATTCTTTCATTTTTCTGAATGTTCTGGTGAGGCAGGCTTGATCTGCGTCACGTGGAACCAATGGGGGTTTTCAGCCAATCTTACCGCCGTGGGAGTAGAGAGGATCACTAGGTATGGCCCCTGCCACCGGGTGCCTAGAGTACAGAAGGGGGAGGACTGGGGGCGCGGATGGCGTCCCCATCAGCGTTTCCACTGCTGGGCCGAACCTCCTGACGGATCTTCCCCCGGACTCGGTCAAGGGCCTGTAAGGACTCAAGCAAGTTAGATACCTTGGCCTGTACCTCCTCTGTGAGGCGGGGAATCAGGGGCGGGGGTCTTCCGAACATTATCTCGAAGGGAGTAAACCCCTTCTTGTGGGGGGGACCGCGTCCACAAAAGGGCAAAAGGAAGAAGATCTACCCAGTAACCGCCAACTTCAATAGAATATTTTGTCAGAGTCTCTTTTAAAGTCCTATTCATCCTTTCTACCTGCCCTGAACTTTGTGGTCGATAGACACAATGCAGTTTCCAATCAATTCCTAAAGCCTTAGCTACCAGTTTGGAAGTCTGGGAGATAAACGCCGGGTCATTGTCGGACCCCAGAGCTAGGGGAGGCCAAATCGGGGTATTACCTGGTGTAGTAGAGTCTGGGTAACAATTATTGCCGTCTTCCCCTTGGTGGGGAAGGCTTCTATCCACCTCACAATGGGTGTCCACGAAAACCAAAAGGTATCGGTACTTGCCTCGGGTTGGTTTTATTTCGGTGGAGTCAAGTTCCCCGTGGTCACCTGGTTGCTGCCCCCGCCGTTGGGTGCCCTGAGCAGTGGAGGGCCGGCTGGCCCCTGTGTTAACTTGGGCACACGTGGCACACCTGGAGGCAATAGAATCGGCCAGGGCCAAGAGTCTGGGCAAGTAGAAATGGGGGCAGAACAGTTGGCAGAGTCGGGTCGTTCCGAGGTGTGTAGCCTGATGGGTCTTCAGAAGAAGGTCTCGGCCGAGTGTTTGGGGAAGGAGAATCCTCCCATCAGGATGGCGCAGCCATCCCCTCTCAGTTTTCGAGCATCTCAGTTCGTTTCCTAACTCGATTTCTTCTCCGAGTAGGCTGGGCGGTCAGGTAGGGCCCGGGGCGGCAGCTGAACCAGGAGACTCTCCAGTGGCCCTACTGGTCTTAAGGAGATTTCCTTAGCGGTTTTATCGGCAAAATTATTCCCCTGGGACTGAGTAGAGTGTAGGGATTGGGCATAGTAGGATGAACAGTTTCTACCCGGGCAGTTACCTCACGCAAGTCCTGGACAGGTCGGTAATCTTCAGAGCCGGGTTTCTTGACTGGCAACGGGGGTATTCCACGGCGACCTTCAAGGTACTAGAATTCCCACTTCCAAAAGTCTCTGTATATGCTTACGTATTCCCAATTCTGCCTGGGTCGGAATAGGGTATTGTGGTTCCCGAACTATTAAGTTGTATGATGATCAGAGGCTGATGAAATGCCAGACCAGGGGGATTATCTTCGGCCCACACTCCCGGTAACTCTTTTTGTAGCTCCTTCAGAGCCTCCGATGGAACCTCGGGTGCCTTTTCCTCAAAGCGTGGTCGGACGGCCCCCCCACAGTCAAGGTTACCAAGGGCTCTCGGGGGCCGAGGTTAACAGAGCCCTGGCCCCGTCAGTCTTCGAGTGTGAGGAGACTCCACCCTCTTCCTCTGGGGGCATTCATTTTTCCAATGGCCCATCTCCTGACAGTACGCACATTGATCCTTTCCTAACTGGGGATGGCCGCCTCGTTCGGGAGAGGTCCTATTCCGCCGTTGGGCAATCCCTTGTCCTTTGCTACCCGTCTCGTGTAGTGTAGCTAAGATGACTTTTGTCAATTTCTTTGCGCCTGCAACTTCCGGGTCCTCCCGGTTGTTGAAGACTTTCTGAGCTATTTAAACTAATTCGCTAAGATTTTTACCTTCAAACCCATCTAGTTTCTGAATCTTTTTTTTTTTTTCTTCTAATATCTGGGGCCGACTGTCCTACAAAGGCTATGTTAATAGCCTTCGCGTTTTTGGGCGCCCAGGGGTCTATAGGCGTATATTGCCTGTATGCCTCAAGCAGACGCTCTAGGTATGAGGCTGGGGACTCCCGGGGTCCTTGAATGACTTCACTCACCTTAGACAGGTTAGTGGGCTTTCGGGCTGCGCCACAAAGGCCCTGCAAAAGAAGTTGACGGTACCTGGTTAAAACTCCTTCCCCGGGGCTGGTATTTGGGTCCCAGTTGGGTCGTTGGGCCGGGAGGCGCATTTCCAGAATAACTAGGTCAGTGGTGGGTTGGTCTTCTGTGCCAAGAACCTGCTTCCGAGCCTTGAGGTGAATCTGATCGCGCTCCTCGGAAGTAAAAAGAACCTGCAAGAGTTGCTGACAGCCGTCCCAAGTGGGACGATGAGTGTGAAAAACTGTCTCTAACAATGAAATCAGACCTTGTGGTTTTTCAGAGAAGGGGGGGGTTCTGCTGTTTCCAGTTATAAATCAATCCAACCAATGCAAAAATGCACACAAAATAAATCCTTTGTTGAACTGGTGTTGCACGAACCTGTTGCTTGCCTAGGCTAAAGAGAAATGTGCTTTCTGCTGGACAATGAGAACAGTTTTACACAATTTCTTATTACAGAGATGATATTCTCCCACATAGATGCAAAATGCACCAACCCATTGTTAACACAAACAAACCTGAACTAACACACATTTCATCTAACAATCAATGCTTGCGCATTTAGATGAACATCCTTGGGCATCCTTGGGCTGGCAAATGGGCTCAGTCCCCAACAAACATTAGGCTACTGTAAGGGAAAAAAATTTAGCACCATCAATATCAGTAACAACAGTAACAGCAATATCACTATCATTAATATTTGGCAACATTGCAAAAGGAAAAAGGAAACAAAACTTTCTGTTGAACACCAAAGGGAAAAGTAGCATCATAGATTTTGAAAAGAAACTCTTCCCACTGCATGCGCATGCATGCACACACATACACAGCCCCAGAGTTTCATCCATTCCCTCCCAATCCTTCAGTTGTAACATAGCAAATAACAAAATGGTATACTCAGAATTCAGAACTTACACCCACACACATATATACCCAGATCCATGTTGCATAGAAAAATAGAAGTTATTGGAGAGGGAAAACTCTTGATGGCTGACACAAATCACATGCTCACAACATTGCTTTTTGGAAGGATTCCCTTCCTAAAAAAATCCCTAGTGACTCATTGAGAGTGCTTGAGGGTCTTTGTTTTAACCCAACCCTTCCCAGGCAGAATTTTTCCTGAGGCAATACAAGCTTTGAACACTCAGAGGACCTCAAATGCCTTACCTCAGTTACACAACTTTTATTTATTTTCAAGACACCAAAATTTCTTTTGAGAGTTTTCTAGAGACTCAAAGACTTTCTTTTGAGAACTAGTGCAAGCCCGCCTCCAATCTGTGGCTGGAAGCAGAGCTGCTCAAACTTCCCAAAGTACTTTGAACTCTGCACATGCTCAGAGGCTGTGTGTGCTGCTTCTGCAGTACTCACAAAGTGGTGTTTGTGGTATCTTCCTGCCAGTGCATCCCCACTTTTCTTGGCTCTGTGGAATAGCCAAGCCCACAGAGTCAAGAAATCCAAATTTTCCAGCACAAATCCCTCCTGAATTCAGTTGGCCAGACCAAATCCAGAGAAGAGGCTGCAGTTACTGTCTCTTTAAATAATGGGAGTGCTCTTAGCAAGGTAGACTATTCCTCTTTTTTCTCATGTGTTTTTCTTGTCTTTACTTCAAAATGTACACATTTCTTCCCATAAACTTTTTTCAGTAGAAAAAGTACCAAATCACCCATATACCAAAACTCTTAAATTCTCTCACACACCAAGCACCATGCACCCCTCGAATCAAGGAATTCCTGTCACTCTCATTCTCACATGGCATACACACAACATCCAGAATAAAAATCTTTTTGCCTTTTTCAAACTTCACATTCCAAACAATTGCAAGTTCAACAGGGGAAGAAAAACCAACCAATTTGGCAGAAATATTTTTTAACTGCAATCTGTCTTCCCCAGATTTTACACTCTGCCCTGTTGAATTCCAGCCTGCTACTGCTCAGGCTAATTGCTAAACACAACAATTTAAATTTGCAAGACTGCAATTTGCAATATGTTCCCAATATAAAACCCTTTTATCTCTCTGGGAATCCTTTTCAGGATTCCTACTGAGTATTCAAATCTGTGTGTGTGTGTGTGTGTGTGTGTGTGTGTGTGTGTGTGTATTTTCCATCTTTCACTTGCCCATCAGCATCCCCTCCTGCAATTTCAAATGCAATTATTTAATCTAACAAGAAAATCTTCCTACCTAGGAGGGCTGTAAGGCAGATGGAAGAGGCAGAAAATCTTGCAAGACATTGAAACAGTGTTCCTGGTTTCTGACAAGGAAAGGACCTGCATAAAATGTTTCTATACAACCGCTCTTTCATACAGGGCTTTCACACAGGATAAGCTTATTGAGGATGTCCAGAAAACTGGGTAGGACCTGTGTTAGCCCAATTCAAGGGCCACACATTTCCTTACTTCCCAGTTCTGGCTCATATAGAAGGAATGGGGGAAGGAAAAAATCTCACACACACATGTCCCTGATCATCACCTTTTTCCCAGCCGGACTCAGCCATGCTTGGGCTCAGGCCAATGACCTCATGAATCTGTATGTCAAACAAAGCCAGGTTCATACATTCTCATCTCAGGGGCAAGAACATCCATCCATGCCCTTGCTTTCAACCCTGCCCTGGGGAGGACAGATTGGTGCGGCTGCGTGGGGAGTTTCTATTTCCTGAGGAACCCCCAAAACCCAATCTGGGCTATGCTTATCTCCCAGAAAGGGGAACACTTTAAAATACAAACAGACAAGGCAGAAGACACAGACAGCAACAATGAACACAAGACTTTCACAAACAGTCAACATAAAGCTTTACACAAAACCCCAGTGCAAACAGATACTCACACGTGTAGATCTTTCCTGGTGCACCAATTCCATATTAGCTAGCTTTTTTTTCTTCTTCCCCCCGCCCCCCCACACCAGCTTGGACCAAAGCAAAACTTATTCCATCTCCTTAGAATGTATTACTGAGAATTCCAAGTGTCAGTCCAACAAGACAGATGATAAAATAGACAATTTAAACAAACACACAACCTGAACAGGAACTGAGGCCGGGGAGCAACGTCTCGCTCCCAGACCAGAAAGCGGCCCTTATGCTGCGTCCAGCAGGCCTTTCTTTCCAATACCAGATCTGCAGATATCCAGAACAGAACAGATGGTGGGTAACCGCCATGCGCACTTACCGATTACTCTCTTTCCAATACCAGATCTGCAGAACAGATGGCGGGTAACCGCCGTGCGCACTTACCGATTACTCCTCTCTCGGCTAGTCAGACGTCCCACCGAGCCGGGGCAGAGGCTAAAAAAAAAAAATGCCTATAGGGCCTGTCCCTGGAGTCGGAGGAGGCCAGACCGCTGGTCTCGAATCTCGCTGGGGCCTCCAAATGTTATATCCCAAAGGACGCCTTGTCAGTCCTTGGCAAACAGACCACAAGACCAGAGTGGAGAGGAGGAGAAGCTCCTTTATTTTACCTGCGCAGGGACCAACACTTTAGTAAAGTGTGGTGCCTATGTATGGTATTACAAGCCTTTTTATAGCATTTCTTTATCTCTGGAAAAGTACTAACGTATGTCTTCGGCACGTCTCTTGCCACAGTTTCTGCTGACCACTCCTAATCGTGCTGGTATCCGGGTCTTGCAGGCCTCTTAGTCATGTTATCTTCCCTGCCTGACCTTGCGCTCGTGCTTCTTGTGCATAGCCATCACCACCTTGTTCCTGTTTTTTTTGTTTTTTTTTTGTTTCGCATGGTCATGCTTACGTGACTCTGAGAGGGTCAGGGTATACCCTGTACCTTTCAGATAAAGTAGTTAGCAAGTAGGTGTGCCGTGCGCAAGGGTGGGCTAGGTTCAATAAGCAATAAGCGGGTATTCTGTGCTGCTAGCTAGCCTAGTTCACCTTTATGGGATGATGGGCACAACTGGAATTTTCATCGTGTTGTGGGCACTCTCACAAAATGGCTGCCACAGAGGGCTTGTTCATTCATAAAATGGCTCCCTCTGTAGTCATGCCCAGTCACAAAATGCTCATTTCCCACAAGGCAAACTGAATTAACTAACAGACATGCTGCTTGTTCAAGAACCTAAGTACAAAGCAGAGATGGTCTGAACTCGAAAATAAAAGCAAGGATTCTTTTGAACCCACACACAAACTTCAAACCCCACACAAAGAGCAGTGCTATGCTTGAAACCATGGCAGTCTTCTCTCCCCTTCTGAAAACAGCCATCTAGCAAAATGCCATGGAGGAGCATGGAGGTGGTGGTGGCTCCTTCCACACTGCTAGGATGATTGGCAGCCTCTGAATTTGGTGGCTGCAGATCGCCCCATAGGATGGCACTAAACTTCATGGATCATCCCATAGGATGGCACTAAACTTATTGCTAATAACTACAAGAAGGCATTTCAACTTTTTAGAATAGAAAAAGAAAAATAAGCAAAGGTGGGAAACCACTAAGTGGGTGGCAGCTGGGAAAACAGGGAAAGCAGTGTGACTACTGGGGAATCCTGGTGGGGTGGATTTGGCTCCCAGGGTTGAGGTTCTGGCTCATGCCTAAATCTTCTAGACACACAGTTTGGGGATGTTTATTATCCTTTATGTTCATTTGCATTTCTATACTTCCCAGTGGTGAGGCTCTTTGGAATGTTAACAACAGTACAGCCAATCAATAAAATATGAACAGAGAAATGCAGTAAAATAGCAATCTCCATACAGAATGTAAGACAGCTGTTGAACCACAAAAACAAATTCAGACTCTGCTCTCCCAAAGCAGTGCTCCCAGCCTTGCTTATATAGTCACTGGGGGTGGGGAGTAGGTTGGCTCAGCTTAGATGAAACCACAAGTCTTGATCTAAACTCATGAGATCTCTTAGAGATCTCACAAACCACAGAAAAGTCATAGCTTAAGATAAACAGTGTTTATTATCTCATGCGGGTGCACCGCTTTTACAATAACTTTTAAGAGCCAGTGTGGTGTAATGTTAAGGATGTGGAACTCGGGCGATCTGGGTTCTAATCCCCACTCAGCCATGGAGCCAACTGGGTGACTTTGGGACCACTGCAGAATCTCAGCCTAGCCTACCTCACAGGGCTATTGTGAGGAGAAGATGGAGAGGAGAAGGAGCATTCTAAAAGTCTCCTTGAGTTCCTAAAAGGAAAAAGGCAGAATATAAACATAACAAATAACGGAACCAGTGCAAGTGAAAGTATGTAAGATCAAACAGGCCCAAAGTGTTGGGAAGGATATTCTGACGCCTGTGAAAGAAAGATGAGAAATTATCATTCAGTATGTCACTTCTGTTCTGCTTGTTATGTTGTATTTTGTTGTACTTATTTATTATTATGACTTATTTATTGTTGTAAGCCGTTCTGGGACATCTTGTAAAGGACGGGGTATATAAATATTGCTAATAAATAAATAAAATTAGAGAAAAATGGCATATAATTTTGACAAAATGCCCCATGATACCAGGTATTATTACTGAAATGATAAAACTGATTCAATTAATTGCTGGAAACATTTGAAGCAAACAGGGTGCTTCTGTCATATAGGATGGAAACAACCAGTGGTAAAGAAAACCCGTCAGATCATTGTGGGGGCAATGCCATGGCCTCAGACAGCATGTGGGGCCACAGAACACTGCAGGTCCCCAGCTCAAGGTCAGAGACCACATGCTAATCCTGGAAACTAGAGCTTCCGTTTCCCACTCCCACTCACAGCAGGTACAGAAAGAGCCGTGATGGTCGGGAACTTGACTACAGAGAACAAGCAAAGTGGGCGCTTTGGTGGGCAGGGAGGGGAGGAGGCAGGAGAGATTAGGATATGAGCCATTCTGAGGCCACTCTGGCCTCCTTCCCACCCCCTCGGAAGTGAACCAGTTAGACAGCAAAAAAACCCATCTCCTGGAACTGCAGACCTGGAGCAGCAGGAAGGCAAGGATCGCTTCGGCTGCTCCTTTTGCGCTGCTTGGATGTCCCTCAGCTTCCAAGTTTGTGGATTTATGATAGTCATGATGAGATAATGCCTTAACAGGGCAATAGAAAGAAGGCAGGATTGTGCCAAGTAACTCGATCCTGTGCTCTGTCTTCTAATCTGAACACGTGGTTTTGATCAGCAAGTGAGCATCATACATGCAGCTGCAGCAAGAACTTGGCATGCAAAGAACTGGAGGCTGAGAATGCTCAGATACTGTGAGATGGAAAGCTGTGCAATATTTATGGATGTGCACATTCTTCTAACATGCTCAGGAAGGCATACATGATTGTCTTTACATGCATGCAAACCACCCCATCCCTGCCATCCACACATCTTTTTCCTTACAACAACAAACCTGTTCAATAAGTTAGTGTGAGGACAGGAGACAGGATAGCAGCTCCAGGTCATGTGTACACCCCATGGGTGACCTGGGATTCCCTCTCCAACACTACACAATTTCAATGTTGAAAATGAAGACATGAATTTGTGAAAGGTTTTGCACAGTTTGGTTCAAGCATCAATCCAAAAGGAGACTGCGGCTGAGAAATGAGAACTATCTTGAGACTTGAAGGGAAGCAACGAAAAGTTCATCAAGTATAAGGAGGTTTCACTGGATACCAAGACCAGAATCATTCACACTATTATATTCCCAATCACTATGTATGGTATGGAAACTGGACAGAAAAGAAAATGAATACATTTGCAACATGGTGCTGGAGGAGAACTTTGCAACTACTCTGGACTGACAGAAAGATGAGCAAGTGGATCCTGGATCAAATCAAGCCAGAGCTTTTTCTAGAAGCAAAAGTGACAAAACTGAGGTTGTTGTACTTTGGGCACATTTTGAGAAGGCAAGACTCCCTGGAGAAGACAATCATGCCAGGGAATACAGAGGGCAGAAGAAGAGGAAGACTAAATATGAGATGGACAAATTCCATAAAGGGAGCCCCAGCCTAGAGTTTGGGAGAACTGAGCAGAGTTCTCAAAGACAGGGCATTCTGGAGGTTGTCCAAACATAGGGTTTCCATAAATCAGAGGCAACCTAACCCCATGTAACAACAACAAACAACACATTTCTGGTTCTGCTCAAAGTCCTGGCTGGCAAACCATTGAGAGTACTCCTTTAGTGGAGATGAGGAAACCACAGGGTCTGTGACTTTCATCTGTTGTTACTAGCTCTGCACATCCATGCTAGATCCTCTCCCTTTAGAGAGACATGGATCTGACTCACAGGCATAATGGTTTTCCAACTTTCACATAATTCCCCTTTATCTTGTTCCTATCCCCCCCCCCCCCCGCCACCTGCTGCCTACTAACTTTTGGGATCTCAGTCCCAAAATGTGTGCTCAGTGGTACAGTACTCAAAAGCTCGAGTCTTTAATGAAGGGTCCAAGTTCATAATACTTAAGAGTGACTGATGCATGTAAAGGAGGCGTGTGGCGTACAAAGACTGCTAGTTTGTTTGGTCTCTCCCCACACCCTCACTCTCTCCTCCTTGTGACTCAGCAGCCCGTTGCTGTGGGAGCACTGGATGAGGTGAGAAAAACACACCACTGAGGAAGAGCTTTGATTAGACAAAGACAGCCTGGATTGGCTGCCCTCAGAGCTGTGTTAAAAAGAGATCTGATAAGCCAAGCAACTCTAGTCTTTCAATACCTTTATTTAGCCCAATCGGAAGTCACAAAACAGTGAACAAGCTTACAATTTCTCTACAATGTTCCATCAGGCAGAAAGTTAAGCTAATCCCATGCCATCATATTTGCATAACACTCGGAGGAAGATTTCTTGAGAATTCAAAGGCTTCCTTGCTTTTCTGTGATGTTTTAGTTGGCTCTATAGTGTAAGAGCCTGAAGTGCAGGCTTTATAGATGATAGTGCCCAAGGGAGAGTTCAAAAATTTAAGTAGCTGTGTTGAGCTCTCTCTGTGTATGAGACAGAGACAGCGAGGATTGTAGCTAACCCCGGAGGGGCAGAGGCGGCTCAGTGGTGTTGCTGAGTAGCTGATCTTCACCATGCCTGTTACCAAAATGTCCCAGTGCTTTGACCCTGTGAGCTTATCCTGGTATTACTCAACAGTGGAGCTGGGGTTTGTTTGTGCTTGTTTGTTTAAGAACTGGCAAAGTTCCCTTCACATTTTGTGAACTTCAGCAGTCCGAAACTCAAGTTTCAAGCCATTGCAAATGTTGAGGAGATACCTAAATCTTTTACAGGCATCTGAGCTGGGTGTGACTCCAGAAAATCTGAGGGCAGACCAAGGTTCTTCACAGACCAGACTCCGAAGATGCAATTTCAGAAGCTACATGACTCATTCTACCTCATACACCTTCTCTTACCTCATGCACCTTCTATCAGTGATCTGAGTGGGATGGTATAAATTGGTGACCTGAAATAGCAGGGGTTGGACCCAATGGTCTTCTTGGCTCCTTCAACTCTACTATTCTGATTCTATGATCCCTAGAATTTTCCAATGGTGCCCAGATGGCAGCATCATCACCTTGTAGAGAGCCAGTGTGCTGCAATGGAGAAGAGTGTGGGGCTGGGATTCAAGCAACCTGGGTTCTAGTTGCCGCCTAGCTATGGATCCAACTGGGTGACTTTGAACCAGTCACAGATGCTCAGTCAAACCCACTTCACAGGTGGGGATATGACTGAGAGCAGGAGGAAGAGAATGATGTAAGAAGCCTTGTGTTATTAAAATACAGATTTACTATATTTTATTGTTGTTTTTAATGTGTTATATATTATGGTTTTATTATGTTTTATTGTGCTTTTATCTTGTGTTGTGGGCCGCCCAGAGATGCAGTTGCACAACTGGGTGGCATACAAATATTTTAAATAAATAATAAAGTGAAAAAGCAGGATATAAATCTAACAAACAAACAAACAAAGCTCCCATCTTTCCTCACCACTTCCCTCTTTTTCTTTATTTCAGGAAATCCTCTAAGGCAGTGGATCTCATCCTGTGGTTCGCAGACCTCTGGCGGGCCACGATGTTGTCACAGGGGGCCTGTGAAGACTTGAAGAAATGTTTTTACAGTTAGATCTGAATGGATGGATGAATGAGTGAATGGATGAAAGCAAGAGGAAATGGGAAATAGAACAAAATCTTAATTTTCCATGCTTGTTTTGTAAAACTTGGCTTTTTTAGCCTATTGTCTCAATTAAAAACAGGTATAAATCGGTTATGAGAGTAGCTGTCTGATGGCAAGTAGCTGTGTTTGGTATTTCTGCACATGCTGAGAACTTGCAAGTGAAGGACTCTGAGTGGCCCCTGGACCAGTAAACAAAAATATGTGGTGAATGAACACAGATAAACAAGGGAGGAGGTGAGAAGAACTGTAAAAACTTTTCATTAAATTTTAATGGAAAAATTGACATCAAATTTGGAATTAGCATGTCAAAATACCATAAAATGGGCCATTTAAGTGAAAAGAGTGTTGATATTATTATTTGAAATTCATATGAAATCATTGCAATAAAGATATTATAATAGGAGTGTGTGCATTACCAGATTAACTTATCTCCCCTTCTTTCCAAATGTGAAGGCCCTTCATGAGAATATCGAAATAAATATTTGATGCGGTCTAGTTTTTTAAATCTTGAGTTAGGTCTTGGTGGTCTGTGGCCACAAAAGGTATTTAAAGGGGGTCTGTGGTGAAGGAAAGGTTGAGAACCACTGCTCTAAGGAAAATGAGACAGAGTGGCTATTATTATTATTATTATTACTATTACTATTATTACTATTACTATTATTATATTTTATACTGCCCATAGCCAAAGCTCTCTGGGCAGTTTACAACAGTAATCATAATGCCTTCTGATCGCTATCTTAGCATCTTCATCTGAAAGCAGCCTGCTTTCTTTTGACTGAGGATCACTGAACATGCTATTAGGATGCAAAAAAAGTGAGTAATAGAGGAAAAACATGTTATAACCTGCTGCTGAAAGACAAAGAGAAACCAACATGGGGTTTCCCTCACAAATCTTCCAGCAGTTATGGCTGGCCTATGCTCAAAACCTCTGCTGGAGAACGCACACTGCTTGTGAGTAACTTGTTCCATTGCTGGAAATCCCTGCTGTTAAAAGGTTTCTCTCAGTTTATTTTGTTTGACTTTAATACTTACAACATTGATGTTGTTGTTGTTGGTCACGAAGCTGCGTCTGACCCATCATGACCCCATGGACAACATTCCTCCAGGCCTTCCTGTCCTCCACCATCCCCCAAAGTCAACCAAAAACAGTCCCTGACATTAGGCTTATGATCAAAAGGACACAACACAAAAAGAAAAGGGATTGGGAGAGAAGAAGAAATAAAGCAACACTGAGGCATCAGTTTGCAGCTGTTCCTTCTCTGGCTGATGTATGAGGCTAGACTGGTCTCCTCACTTCCATGATGACCTTCCTGGGAGGAAGGCAGAGCAGCCTTCCAGGGGCCTTTGTTTTTTGGCTCTGCAATCCAGAACGTTCAACTAAAATCTACCCTCCATTTGCTGCAGAACTTTCTGGTACCGATGACCTCTTGGAATGAACCGTTAATTCATCAGCATAGCCCTGGAAAAGTTTCTTAAGATAAAGGATGCCCAATGAAGCAGAGATTTACTTGCAAAGCCTCTCACTTTCTTCTTTGTTTTGGAGAATGAGACTTCTATGATTTTTGTCAACACACACCCCCTCATCAGAGTAGTCTGCGATATTTTCCAAAAGTGCCACGGTGCTGTTGGGAAAATTTGGATAAATCCTGTCTGAAAAACATTACTTCTGTGTGCTTTTTCCATTGTGGGATCAAATCCTGTCTTCCTTCTCAAAACCAAGCTGTCACTGTTTAAAATGGCATTCCCCTAATCCTTTCTCTCACCTTTAGCTGTGGGCTACAGTAGACAGGCCATTCAGTCCAAATATACATTGTAAATAGTCATTGTTGGCATTCAGTTTCTGATAAGCAGAAGTGGCTCATGTGTGGATCTCCCACTTCTGAGGTCTTAAACCTGAACCAATCCTTTCAGCTAAATCCTAAAACTCAGAAGCACCTTTCTTTCTTTTTGGCAGTACTGTACAGTAATGGAATCCATTCCCAAGGCTCTCCCACAGAGGAGGCGTTCAAGAGGCAATTGAATAACCATCTGTCCAGGGATGCTTTTATTTATTTATTTATTTATTTATTTATTTATTTATTTATTTATTTAACACTTTGTATGCCACATGACTCTCTAGCCCAAGGGTCCTCAAACTTTTTAAACACAGGGCCAGTTCACTGTCCCTCAGACTGTTATGGGGCCAGACTATAGTTTGAAAAAAAATATGAACGAATTCATATGCGCACTGCACATATCTTATTTGTAGTGCAAAAAAAGGAAAAAACAATACAATATTTAAAATGAAGAACAATTTTAATCAATATAAATCTATTATAAGTTTATATTGCACTCTCCAGAGAGGTCCACCTGGCGCCATCATTATATGTTTTTCGGCGCCAGGGCAAGACCTTTTTATTTAATCAATATTTTAATATGTTTTAATACTGAATTTTATTGTTGTATTTTATTAATTTGCAGCCAGTGTGGACGGTCAGTTTATTTATGTTGTAAGCCATCCAGAGATGCAAGTAATTGGACGGCATACAAATATTATAATAATTAGTATTTCAATGGAAAGTATGGGCCTGCTTTTGGCTAATGAGATGGTGACATCCCAGAAATGTGTCTACAGCAACACAATGAGTATTAAACTGATGCAATTAGGACCATTTCTGCAGAGAACAATCATAAGCTCATCATGAGCACATTTACATATGTAGTAGTGTGAACCACAGGGGATTGCTTTTTGGAAAGCAATGGACAGGCAGTGATGAAGTGATCTGTTGCCTCCACAGCACCTGTTTTAACTGCCATCTCCAATAGCAAACCAAATGACACTAATAATTCTGCACTTGCATCAGTGCACACCCATAGAAATACATGGCATGTGGCATCCTACATCAAAATTTGCATTACAATTTATTTTTCATGAGCAAAAATGGGGAGGAGAGATGGAGGGCAACTTCTGAATGTGCTAAAAATTATGATTTTTTATTTTAAAAATATAAAACAGCTTAAAAAAAGAGAAACGCATTGAATATCCACTAAGTCTTGCAACCCAAGTCCATCTCTACAAATTATGTCTCTGCATATAGTTTGTAAAGATGGATTCAGGTTGCAGAACTTCATGAATGTTCAGTGAGTTTCTCTCTTTTTTTTAAACCTGTGTTACTTTTTTTTTAATTAAAAAATGTTTGCTCTGCTCAGTCGGGCTGCAGCAGAAGCCCAAGATGATGCCATGCCGCCTGTTACGTCCCACGGTTTTACAGATGAGATTAGAGACCAGTTGGTATTTTTAAGAGAAGGTTTTTTTATTTCCTGTATAGGGACGACACTCTCCCACAAGGACGGGATGGGCGCCACGCCCTGTAGAGGGACAACGGAGTATTTATACCTTGTTACAAACAAAGGGAGAATTGTTTTTGACAGCCTACACAAGCGAGCTGGCATGATACAGAGGCGAGACGGTTTTGCGGTTAGTCCATATTTTGATACAAAAGCGGAGCGGCTTGCAGCTAGCCTATCCTTTTAAGCAGAACACTCTGTATATGCCTGGGGCGGCTGACAAGCCTCCTCTTGTGCTCTATTGTGCAGACCCCAATACACAACTGATAGCCTCCTGCCACACCAATCCCGTGCCAGGTGGGTGGGGCCCAACACCGCCCACCAAAAGGGAGAGCACAACGCGAGGGGGAGCCATGAAGGTGCACTCGGCTTGGTTGAGGCCTTCCCGGCTCCTCGCCACAGCCCCATTACCGAGCCGGAGGAAGGTCCCCTCACAGGTGCTCGCCCAGCTCCAGGAGTGGGAGGCCGGAGAGGCGGGCATGGGGTGGCTCCCCCAGCCGGGAGAGGGCCATGAGGAGGGAGGTAATGGCTGTTTTCCGTGGGCTGAGGTGAGGGGGGTGAAGGATGGGGCCATGGCAGACTGAGCAGGGGCGCCTCCTGCCTCTCCCTGCTGCGGGGGGAAGAAGCATGGTGGCCTTGCCCTGAGAGGGCTGTGACCCCACTCCCACTCGGCCTGTCTGACCCTGGCCTTGGCAGTTTGGCCCGCAGCCTGGGGACATGGCTCATATTTTTGTGATTTAAAAAATGGATTAACCTTATTACATTATAGGAAATTTCGTTTCACAACCAGAATTGTGGAACAAATTAAGTCTGTGAACCGAGGTACCACTGTATTTAGGAAATAAAATAAATCTGACACAGAAATATTAATTAGTAAAAGTATTATGTAGTTAAAATATATTTAAAAAGTTATATTTTTCTTACCTTCTATCTTTTTTTAGTGTCTCCATCTCTCTCTCTTCCCACCACCCTCCTTTCTTCTGTATTCACACTCCGTATTCCTGCTCTGTATTCAGAGTCAACGCATGCGTGCAATAAGGGGGAGAACCGGCGCGTGCGCAATTCATGCTGCAAGACCAGCACAGCAGCAGGAGCTCGCCAGAGCTAGCAGAGAGAGCCAGCGCATGCACGGTTGATGGGAGCTGTCACAATTTGGTGCATGTGCTGGCTCTCTGCTAGTCGCTGAAACAGAAAGAGTTTCAGAGTACACCTGTGCTGGCTCAGAGCTTTTGGCCTTGTTTGGAGATCATTTTCTCCAAATGAGTTCAAAAGCTCTGAGGTGGGCCGGGTAAATGACCTTGGCAGGCTGTATCTGGCCCATGGGCTGTAAATTGAGGACTCCTGCTGTAGACAATCCACATGATAAAAACCAATAGGATAATACATCCTAAATACACACAATTTAGACAGTTAAAACCAGAATAGCAATAATAAATAACACCATAGCAGGAGCACTAAATAATAGCTTAATCAATTGGAGCTATCTCAAATGTCATAATTAAGAAAAATACAATTTACATTAAAATATAATTAAAATTAAATTCCAATTAAAATACTCAACATTTAAAATGCTCCTTAGATTAAAACATCTTAGTCTGGCGCTGCAATATGTATAAGAACGGTGCTTGGCAAATATCCCCAGGAAGTCAATTCCATAGATGGGGCGCCACAACTGAGAAGGCCCTGCCTCGGGTAGCCATCCTCCTAGCTTCCTTCAGAGCTGGCTCCCAGAGCAGGACCTCTGTTGACAATCTCAGCATCTGGGTAGGCTTATATGGATGGAGAAATTCTTTCAGATATTCAGGTCCTAAACCATCTGGGGCGTTATACATCAAAACAAGCATTTTGAAGCAGACCCAGACTTCAATGGGCAACTGGTGTAATTCATAGAGGACAGATGTAATATGTTTGGTGCTACCAGTGCCCATCAGCAGCTTAGTTGCTCTATTTTGCACCAACTGTAACTTCTGGACTATTTTCAATGGCAGCCCAGTGTAGAGCACATTGGCCAGGTCCTGCCTGTCCAGATACGATCAAAGTTGATGAATTAATTGGAGCTGATAGGTGGCACTCCTGTCCACTGAGCCAACCTGGTGCTCCACGGACAGCTCAGGGTCTAGAAGCACCCCCAAGCTCTGGACTCTGTCCTGTCGAGGGAGTGCAACCTGATCCAAGACAGGGCAGATATCCTCCTTCTGGCCATGAGAGCCACCAACCAACAAAACCTATTTTCTCTGGATTAAGTTTCAATTTGTTGGCCCTCATCCAGCCCATTACCCCAGTCAGACACTGGTATAGGACCATCACCGCCTCACCTGAGTTTGATGAAGTTGAGAGGTACCGCTGAGTGTCATCAGCATACTGATGGCACTTCACCCCAAACCCCTTGATGACCTCTCCCTATGGCTTCATGTAAATGTTGAAAATCTTGGGGGATAAAATAGAGCCCTGTGGTACTCCATGACACAATTGCCATGGTGCAGAACTACATTCCCCCAGCAACACCATCTGGAATCAGTCAGCCAGGTAAGAGCGGAACCTCTATAGAGTAGTGCCCCCGATTCCCAACTTGGCCAGCCTATTCAGGATACCATGGTGGATGGTATCGAATGCTACTAGTAGAACCTTCAGGTGGAGTCCTGCATTGTACAGCGGGTTGGACTTGATGGCCTTTTGGCCCTTCCAAACTCTATTATTCTATGATGGTTTTTTTTTTTACCTCCCACTGGTGCTGGGTATGGCACTGAGGCTTGGGGGTTTAGAAATGAGTACGAACAAGGCAGTTCCATTTCTTTCCCACATGCCCTGCCACATGCTTTCACTAGGACTTGATTTTCCCTGAAAATCACTAGGACTTGATTTTCCCCATTGCTTCCTTAAACAATAATTATAGCCCAAGGATCTTTATAGGGTTTTTGCTTTGAGATCGCTTCTAATCTTTGCTTTTGAATCATGCCCAAAAGAAAGAATTATAACAGGGAACCAATGATACAAATACTCTATTGCTTCTATGAAGTAGCAGTGTTACTATAGTGCATTTATGGGGCAACAAAAAGGGGATGTGGTTATAATTTGATTTACCGCATAAATCCTACCATTTTCTATATCTGTACATTAGTCACTAGAAAAGATTTAAAGGATCAGCAATTGCAGAAGTTTGTTTCATTAATTTGGGATCTCCCTGCCCGGACCATTATCTTTCACTGAGTGACAATACAGTGCTACCTTGGCTCATGAATGCCTCAGTTCATGACCATATTGGATCACAAACAGAAATTTCAGAAAAATGTTGTTTGTGAACTCCGCATTGGGTGATAACCACAATCACGACCATCTCCCCACTGTAAGCATGAGCGTGATCATGGCCATCTCCCCACCCCCCACCCCCGAGCAAGATAACAATTGCATGATTATGGTTTGGACTCTCCCTCCAAACAATAACCTCCCCCCTCACCTAGGTTAGTGTTCTCCACTGTACTGTACTTTGTTGTTCTTTGTTACTTTGTTTCAAATTTTTGTGATGAAAAAATATTTACAGAACTCCAAATACAGAAGGTTATTTACGTTGAACCTTATGGGGAAATTTTACTTGGCTTGCAACCAATTTGGGTTGTGACCAGAGTAATGGACTGGATTAAGTTTGTGAGCTGAGGTACCAATGTATAGCACATAACAACCCATCATGGGTAACTAGGTATGGTAGGTTACGGTGCTGTCTGAACTCAGTCAGCTTCCTTGCTCTGTCACACCACATTTCCTCTGAGCTCAACCACATAGGCTTAATGACATAGTCCACTGCTTGGCTTCCCTGGAGTACCTCCACCCAGCTCCTGCGATCTGGAGGGGCTGACATGATGCACTTTTTGTAATTGCAAAGGTAGACTTCGGTTGTGCATATCTGCATATCTGCTTGTTCTCAAACATCCCTGTCTCTTCTTTGCTGCCACCTGCCCTCCTTCCCTGGCCAGCTGATCTTGAGGAAGAAACCTTCAGGGACAAAGGCTCCTTTTCCCTGCAGGAAAGTAGCAGGTATCGGAAGGATGCCCTCTCTATATCTGCATTCCAAAACAGAAACAGGTGAGGATTGTGTACGTGTGCTTCTCTCACACCATCAGCAAATATCTGTGGTATCAGCAATCTACAGGTACTGGCAGAGCCCAGGAAGAGAGTCCAGGTGAGGATGGTTACTTCATGTGCAATTGGACTTTAATTTCAGCAGGGAAAAAATGTGCAGCGGGAACCAAGTTTTTGTGTAGTTGAGTATAGAGTTTAAGACAGACCTGCCTTCTTTGACATATTTAATATATTCCTACCCCACCTTTTTAAGCAAGCTCACAATTAAAAAAATGTTAAAAGCAAAACAACTGAGCAAACATGATTAAAAGGAGGGCTGGATGGTTATGTTATGTCATGAAGTCGCGTCCAACCCATCGCGACCCCATGGACAACACTCCTCCAGGCCTTCCTGTACTCCATCATCCCCCAGAGTCCACTTAAGCTCACACCGACTGCTTCAGTGATTCCATCCAGCCACCTCATCCTGGGTTGGGAGGTAAGATCAATAAAAAGCTTGGCGGAATTGTTGTTGTTACATGGTGATGTTCAGACAGAACATGTTCAGCCATTTTCCCATGTCCTGCGCTCTGGGATGATAGAGACCAGATCCTTGCCCTCTTCTGTGTGATAAGCTTTTCAAGTATTTGAAAAGTATGATAATCTCTCTCCTCAGTGATAATAAACTGGGGTTTGAAGCCAGAACTGGGTTCAGTACTCAAGATGAGGTCTCTCCAGTGCAGAGAGGAGAGGAACACACACTTCATGTGATTTGGAAGTGATGCACCCATTCATACTGGCCAAAATGGCATTTTTCTTTTTTTGCAGCCACATCACACTGTTGACTCAAGATTCACCTTGTGATCTACTGCAGTTCTCACTTGTGGCATTGCTGAGCCAAGCAGCCCTGTTGTAACTGTGCATTTATTCCCAGGTGCAGAACTTGCCAACCCCCCCCCCCCCCAAGTTAAATTTCTTTCGGTTATTTTCAGCCCAGAGCTCCAACCGATCAAGATCACTCCAATTTTTGTTTCTGCCTTCTGAGGTATTAGCTATCCCATCCAGTTCTGTGTCATCTGCAAATCTGATAAGCATCCCCGGTCCCTCGATTCAGCCAGCGTTCTGTTCCCTCTCATAACAGGATCAAAGCGAGAGAAAAGGAGGCATAAAATGTGACTGCCGGAGGAGAGCTTTGCTAGTACCCTGCCCACGGGGAACCCACAAGCAGCCTATGAGTCCAACAGCACCCTCCTGCCCACATTCCCCAGCAACTGCTGTACCTACATACTGTCCGTGATAACAGGGCGCGGCAAATAGCCACCGGGACAGCCATAACAGTGTTCATTCCACTTTCCAAGCGATCCAGAGGGTGGCTCATGAGGAGAACGCCTTCGATCCGGGCTGCCCAGCCTCTGGGCTAGCCGGGGATACGCGCAGCGAGGCTGCGATCGATCGAATCGGGCCAGTTCGAAGGCGCAGCTCCTGCGTCACGGAGCTTCCGAGGCGGATCCCGTCCTGGTACTCGCGGAAGTTCACACTGGGGCCAGGGCTCCGGGAGCCCTGTCCGGTCCAGGGCACGCCCACCCGCGGTGGGGAGGGCGAGCCTTATTCTCTTCCCATGCATCCGCCCAACCTTTTTAAGGATAACTTGTAGTGGCGGGAAAGAGGCCCCGAGGCTTCGCGAGTCTCAATCGCACCCAGAGCCTGCCAGTGCCAGCAGGGCGCGAAACCCCGTGGCCGCCCGTGGAGGAGACCCCCGCCAGGTGAGTAGACCTGTCCTTTCGGGGCCAGGCAAAGGACAGGATTCACAGCGGGCTGCTTGGCGGAAGGAATGCGCGCGGCGCGCGGTTCGGTCCACGCCGCCCGCTCCAGCCACTGGGCGCGCTTTTGCTCACTGCTGCGTTTCCTGGACAGAGGCCCGCGCGCCTTTGGGTCCTTCGGGGGCGGGGGCGGGGGCGGGGGCGCAGCCCAAGCACGGATCACGCGCCCGAGCCCTGCAAACTCAGCGGGTTTCTGAGCGGTGTTTCGCTGCAGTGAGCGCGCCTGCGCGGGGGGCAAGTGAAGGCGCGCTGTGCTTCGTTCAGAGGGAGGTTTGACGCTGCGGTGGCAAGAGCCAGGGGTTGGCTTCTGCCTTTTCTTCTTACTGGCCCAGCTTTCCCTCTGAAGCGGGACGTGCCCAGACCTGCCAATGCAATGTGGAGTGCAGGGGACGAAGATGCGTTTTGACATTTTGTTAAATCCATTCCCCTTGGTTACTTCTATCGTGGTTCCTCCTTGATGAAACTGGGTTTAAAAAATTAATATTATGTTTCCATTGTAGTTATAGCCCACCTGTTTCCTTGCAAGGAGCCCCAGGTGACTTCCATCATCTTTCTCCATTCCATTTTATTCTCACAGCAACAACCCTGTGAGGTAGGTTAGGTTGAGAGTGTTGGGAAAATCCAAATAAATCCTCAAATAAAAAGATAGGCTTTTGCCTGTCCTTTAATGTAAAATCTGGCAGCAGTAGCCTTGCTCCCCCTCCCCATCTGCAAAGGGAAAACATCCTCAAGCTGTGTTAATGATCCACCCTCTTTCAGACTGGGTAACTGTTTCCCTAAGAAACAATTTTGAAACAGTGTTGCAGGTCTTGGGCAGCTGAACTTCCTTTGCAATTTCAAAATACCTAGTCAGCTCATGCTTTGTCTCAAGGAATTTGTCTCCGATTGCAAAAATCACAATATTTTAAACCTGTTAGATTTCTGTAACACCTGATTGGTTTATTTGTTATCTGTTACCTAAGCCTGTGATGGGTCATGATGTTTTTTCCTGATGTCTATAATGATTTCTTAATATTTCTGTATTCCCCATTGTCCTCGCCTTCTCACCCATTCAGAATCTCAGCACTGCCTTGAAACTGCATACATGACTCATGACTTGTAAAAAACTATCCGTGGTCTGGGAGTTCATAGCCACTTTGGTATGCTGGTGACCTGACAGCGCTGTTGTTTTTTCTCTTTCAGAGAGGAGTACCTGGGTGTTCTGCGAATAACTGCTGAGACTGAGCGTAGCATCTTCCTGTAAATCCAAACTCACTTTTTCCTGGTTGTGCAAATCCGAGATTTCCTGACAAGAGACAGTGAGTAGACCAAAGTCATCTATTGAGCTTCATGTCCACATAAGAACTGGAACACGAATCACCCAAGTCCTGATCCAATACTCTAATCACCACGCCACATGCAAATTATCACAAACCTTCTCCAAGTGAAAAACTGGTTTCTAAATCTGCAGCATCTCCCCTTGATGCAGAAAAAGCTATTTTGCTGTAGAATCTCTAGACTGGATTCATAGAAGTCTGGGTGCATTTGAATCCTTTGTGGTAGAATTGCTCATAGGGGGTCATTGTGCTTGGGTGATGTGTGTGTGTGTGATCAACTCTATTGTCCCATCAGTTTCCATTCAGAATCATTCCCCCACCACACACAGCTGTGCCACCTGGGAGAACCTTCTGATGCATCTCTGCATGCAGTCCTGCAGCTGGTGTTGGCTCTCCTAGCTGAAGTTCCCCACTGCGGCCTGATCACCCCCCAAAGAGCAGCAATTGTTTGTTTGTGTGTGTGTGTGTGTGGGGGGGGGATAGTAAACAGATTAGCACCTGAGCTGGTAAACTTTGTGTAGTCTTGTAGTCATGATGGTGATATATCAGGGCCTAGCAAGTATGTTTGCAGTGGGCCTCAGATGGGTCTTAGGGGCAGCATATACTAGGCCCAGATGACCCTAAAAAGCACTCCTGGGCACTACATAGGAGACTGAATAGAGGTGGCAAGCAACTGTGAAGGCAAACTGCACAAATCTCACGGCAGAGCAGTAAAATGGAGGGGAACATTTGCAGAAATTTCTTAGCAACAGATACTCTGTTTGGTGCATGTTTGCTAGACTAGAAAAGAAAGAAAAAACATTTCTGTGTTCCTGGGTGGAAGACACTGAGAAGGGATGAGGGAGGATGGTGGCAGCACCAGCCAGATCATGAAAAGAAGGAGGGGGGTTTGCTGCTCTCACCAGGTGGCTCTCATGCTGTTCCCAACAACTCAAGAAGAAGCTGCCCTGCCAGGCTCAGGTTAAACTAGAAGCCATCATGGGTATGCAGAGCAAGCCATGGACTTTCAGGGTGGCTTGCATGTGAATAATAGCTCACCCTGACAAACCTGTGCTGGGTTTCTACAGTCCACCATGGTGGGTTGTCATAACATGTGAATCTGGTCACTGAGATCATATCCTGGAGAGGGTTCAGCTCCTCAGGCTGAAGAAACAGGCAGGGGCTCCTTTCTCTGTGAAAAGAGAAGACACCCAACCTCTGTGGGGCCACTTCCTCTTTGTTTCTTGGAAGGGTGGCCACTTAACGCATTTCACTTGCATTAAGAGAATACAGCTTATCGCACTTTAAAAAACCAACATGTTTGTTTTGACATATGCATTTGCAGAAATCAATTGTGTTGGTTCTGATTCCAGGTCAGGAGTTCTGCCTGCAACCGGAACAGATTCAAGAGTGCAGTTTTCCTCAGAAGCTTGGGAGCGTGAAAGAACTCAGCCTGCCCGGCATCTTGGGAGAAGGATGGCAATCCAAGGGAAACCAGATGAAGGCATAAATCTTCATCCTAATGGGCAATCAGAGGCAAGCCAGCAATCAGGTAACTGCTGCATCAGCATCTGGGAGCAAGTAGTAGAGAAAAGGGGACTTTAAAGTGACCAGCAACTGCCAGAGCAAAACTGTCTGCGTACAGCAAGAGTACTTCTAGAGATAACATCCATGCTTAGGAGTAGCTGGCCTTTGCTTTTACCCTTTGTGTGCGACACACCTTGACTTTTGAGATCCTCAGAGAGAGGCCGCGGTGTCTTCTTAGCAGGGAACCTCCCTAGGGTGCCATATCGAGGTTTTGTTGCGGGAGAGTCTGTTCTCATTGAAAAGGAACGATGAACATTAGCTTGATCATTGTGGGTGAGCCAGGATGCCTATGTGTAAATCCGACTTACACAAAGAACCTCAGTCCACAGTGAGCTGTTTTCCTGTGGGGAATGGCTGTGGTGCTGCTTTACCACAAGGACGGCTCCCATGGTTCTGGGAGGAGGAGAGGAGACCAGGGGTTCCAAAGCTAGAGGGTTCAGGCTGTGCTGCTTGCATCAGTTGGCCCCCCTTTGCAATATTTTACACTGCCACGCTTGAAAGGAGCTGGTTTCCACCCAGCACAGGAAGAGCCACATGCTAATATTTTTGAGATGCTCATGTTTAAGAGCAGCGGAGTACATTAAACTGGCGTGTTTGTTCTGGCGTGCACTTTTGTGGTCTTTGTCTCTACCTTGTCCTGGAGAGTTCTTGGGTTATACTCTTTTCATAGAGAAACATGGGAAGAGTTTCTTAGGAGAGGGAAGGGCCCGGGCAGTCATCCCGTCAGTCCTCCCTGGACAGTAATCCTCACTGCAGAGGGAGAATCGCGGCCTTTTCTAAGCTGCAGCCACTTGCAACAGAAAGCTTTGTACCAGTAGCAACAGCCTTCCAGTTTGAAGGGAGCTGCATTGTCGATCCTTTTTGTCACATTTGCTGATTTCAAGATGTATATACAGGAATGCTGATTTCACACTGAGCTTTCTCGTATCAGTGCTGGAACTGCTTTCAAATCCATTTGCAAATCTTTCCTGAATAGCTCTAAGAGCCTTTTTGTGTTTTCATTACACTCACTGGGTGGCTTGGCTTTCCTCCCTCTCAATCCCCACATCTTACCTGATGCCATATCACTTCCACATGCCTCCAAAATGTCAGATAACTCACAGTGTTCTACCCAGGAGAAAAAGGTCTATTCAGGAAACGGGCAGGCTTGCTGATGCTTCTCAAGGCGCCAGTCCATCTCTCACACATTTCACATATTTGGGGGCAGGGGGAGGCAGGAAGAATCTACATTCTCAGCATCAGCTGCAGGCAGTTGGTGGGGCCCTGGAGCTGTGGTGGGTCCCACCCGCAATTTTAATTTATGCAATGCCTTGTGGTCCTCCAGAAGTTGTGGCCTACAGTTTGCATCATCCCTCACCAATGGGCCTGCTGATTTGGGAAGATGGTAATTGTTGGCCAGACTATTTGGAGGGCTACCCATGGCCCACCCCTTCCCCAGAGTGACCCTAAATCAGGGTCACTGTGGGACATTGGAGTGGTTGCCCATTGCTGCTGGCATCGGGGGCAGCCGAGGCATGGTGGCACTGTCCCTGCCAAACCTGAAGCCCATTCAATACATTGCATGAGGCGAAAGCCCTGGAGACAAACAGCATTGGTCAATTTCAGTAGACAAGTTTCTTTGGAACAGTTTGTGCAGTTCCTGAAACAGGGAACTGAGAATAACAGTGTTTCCCATTACATACTGAATTGGGGTAGGGGCAGGTATACAGGGCAAGCCTAACTTGCATTTCATACTTTTTTTTTTTTTTGCAAGACAGCTTGTTCTGTCTGAGTCACAGAACCTGCAGCCCTTCAGAAATGAACTGCTGTTCCCATCTTCTGTCTGCTATGGTCAGGCTGGCTTGGACTCATGGAAAGTGGAGTCCACCAATGGCTGAGGGAGGTGGGGAGGGTGGCACATTGTCCCCAGCCCTGTGATACAGGATGTCATCCTTTTGCAACTGTCCTGTGGAAAGCTGGACCATGGAGCTGCATGTACGGTAAACAGCCCAGTGATTAATGCAGGAACAACTGCTCCAGGAAACTGTGGTTACAGACTGTTGCATCAAATCACATCATTCGAAAAGCAACAGATTGGTTGTGCACTGTAATACAGGAAGTTTCTGCATAAGAACAAGTTCTGTTCTGAGAGCATGTTCGTAAATCCAATTTGTTCTAAGTTCAACAAAGTCCAACGAAGTTAGCCAAGGTACCCAACTTACTCAATTAGCTATATAGTACAGTGCTGTACCATTTAGTATAGTACTACAGTATAGTATGGAAGTCATTGGAGGACTTCTGGAAATTATACTTCCGGGTATGTTTCCGGGTATGTGGCAGTGCGGAAGCACACGCGTGTTGTTCCTCCGATGGGTTCTTCCTCGTATGGCATTACTGGTAGGTTGGTGCGACCTGTTTTACTCTTTGCTGGATTCATCTCTCTCGACAGCATCCTTTCTTATTAAGCCAGTGATACTAACTAGTCATTATGCCAAGCACTGTGTCCTAACCAGTTAACCACATCCCCTGAGTGATGAACAATAAAAGTGGATGACGTAGATAAGTGAGACTGAGGCCCAGATGTTTAAAAAGTCAAGTGGGGTGGCTGGTGGGTAGCAGCATAAGGTGGGAACATGGAAAATTCTGCTTACTGCAGCCTTCCCCAGTCCAGCACCCTGCTTTGGATGATAATACAGATCACTCCCAGCCCCCACTAGTCTGACCATTCTGCATGCCAAGAACAAGTCTGAGGGATTGGCCTAAATCCAGTCACTTTTAAATATTACAGTCCAGAACCTGCTGTAGCCTCAGGGCTCCCATAAAGGTAATGCCAGATGGTCAGATGCATTTTTTAAAAACTTACCTTTTAAGAAGGGGTAGGCAAACTAGCTCCCTATAGAACTTTCTACTACAGTTCCCATGAGTTGCACTTAACATGTTCAAAGGGATTATGGAGGATGTCCAAATGGTGTGAGTGTGAAGTGAGAGGCTTCCCACACCTGCTTTTTGAAGGTCCCCACCAGAAGCATCAACACAGTACTCTTTCAAAAACTTGTAGCAGAAATTAATCTTTACTTTATTGAGAGCAGCTAAGCAACTAGTCCTGTGGTCCCTGGAAGACCATGCCAGTGATCATAGGAGCTTTTGGACTTCCCTTCCTGAGGCTACAGGTACTTCCGTGACCTCAGGTGGAGGAATTCTACATGGATCCATCCCCATGGTCCCACCTGCAGTCCTCACAGCACTGGTGGAAAAAGCTGGCCTGGAGGGGAGTGGGGAGGAGAGGAGAGGCCAGGATCTACAGCAAGGTCTAATGGCCTCTCTGTCAGCCATTCCACCCCACTGCTAGACAGGAGCAGAAACCTGTCTGGAATACTTTTTTCCAGGAGGAAAAACGGAAGGCAATTTTGCCTCATGGTATGCAACTCTGATCTTCACCTCCACAATATTATACATTGCTAGGGGCTTAAACAGACATCCCCCTGCCCCTGTTATCCCACCATAACAGAACCCTGGAAGTCACTGAGCAAGGGGCCTGGTTGGCCAGGCATCATAAGCTTCTCCCATTTGGTGTGCTCCAGAAGTTTGCGGGGGGGGGGGGCAGCTCTCAGGATTCTGAGCATTGGCTGTGCAAGCTGGAGCTGATCGAAGTTGGAGTCCATGACATCTGGAGCACAGCAGTTGGGGGAAGCTAACAGACTAATATTCTTCTTTGTACTTGGGGCATGCTCTACCAGAAAGAATGGTGTCTATCCTGACTCTCAGTTACTAAGGCATAGAACTTACCTTCTGTTCCTCAGAGCAACATGGGGGTTTTTCTTTCTTTTTTTTGAATAAGTTTTATTTGAAATTACAATCCTAAAAAAAACCTAAAAACAACATCCATCATCAAAAACATTGAGCTCGCTGGGTCAGCCCCCACACCCTTCTTTTTCCATTTATGAAAACTTAAAAACATATTTAAATCTGTGCGAAGTCCCATTTCTCTAGCCAATAATAAAAAGAGTTCCAAGTTTGATTGAAGTATCTTCCTTCTCCTTCAATGATAAAGTCAATCTATCCATTTCTGCACAGTCCAGGATCTTTTTTAGAATCAGTTCATCGGTGGGTAGTTCTTCACTTTTCCAATGCTGAGCAAATGCAATCCTCGCTGCAGTGATTACACGTAAAATCAAATACGTTTCTTGTTTACTAATGTCCTCCGGTATAATACCTAATAAAAAAACTTCAGGTTTAAAAGCTAAAGGTTTTTGTAACATTTCCTCAAGCCTGAGGTTTTTCTTGCTGACAAGCTGTCAGTGCCTTCTTGGTAGATACCTCGGATAGGTTTGCAGCTATAGCACACGTGAAATCAAAACCAAAAGTCTCCTTCTTGCAAACGCTTTTGATTTCCCAGAAATGGGATTTAGACAATTGATTCGTTTGGCACATCCCCAGACAGAATGTTAATCCTCAGATTATTATGCCACTGCTGAGCAAGGAGGCAAGATCTGCTGGATCAACGAAGAGGTTTCAGATTTACACGTGGAATTAGGCTTTCCATTCCAGCTGGAAGGATGCACTGAAAATGAGGGGTGGTGGTGTCAGACCTGCCCTTCGCCATGCTGTAACCACCCCAAGAGCTGATCTGCACATGCATGAAGATCTCTATTGTAGATGACACTAAGGGATTTTCTGATGAGAAGCAAGATCACCCCACCACCACCACCACCATGCCTCCAGTTTATAAACTTGTAAGTAAATTTAGATGATAAATATTAAACAATAAAATTCATTGATTACAATTAAAATTCTTTAAATGATAAAATTGTTAAATAGCTATATACACATATTTATGTATTTAAATTGCAGATCTATAAACATATAAAGAGATCAATATTTAAGATTTTATAATATTTTAATTAACATAATGCTAATCTGTGTTTTTATAGTTTATGTGCAGTTTATAAACTGGATGCATTAGTGTGGGTTCTTTTGCTCGTTTGGAGTACTGCATTAGGCACATCATGTTGCTTGAGTCTCAGTTAATTTTCTGATGGTCATCACAAGGTTCAATTTGGATGCCAGGAAATAATTTTTGACAGTTAGGACCCCGAGGGTGTGGAATGGGCTTCCACAGGAGGTGGTTGAAGCCCCATCAGTGAGAGTGCTCAAGGGTAGGCTGGACATGCACATGGTGGGCATGTTGTGAGTAGAGCCAGATGAAACTGGGGGGTCAGACTAGATGGCCCAGGAGACCCTTTCTGACCCCCTCAGTTTCCATGTTTCTATCACTGTAATAGCAGCAGTTGGGCCTCTGACTTGTACTGCCCAGCCATTGTGATCTTGTGGAATACTAGTGAACATTCCATCTGCTGAAGGACAATAGCTGCTTTCACACTTCCTTCATTTGAAGGGGGCTCTACATGTGGGGGCAGTGGGGTTTCAGCATTTGCTCTGCCCTCAGACGTTACACAGCCCCCTGCCTCCCCCATGTCCATAAATTACATTTTGATGATTACATGCACAGAGCTTTCTGTGTGTAGATTTCTTCTGAGCACAGTATTCATCTAGGCTTAAATCTGGGCACCGAGATTTAAGAAAGATGCAGAAAAATTAGAAAGGGTCCAGAGGAGGGTTTGGACACACTGCCCTGTGAGGAGAGACTGAGAGAACTTGGCATGTTCAGCCTTACAAAGAGAAGACTGGGAGGCACGGGGGGGGGGGGGACATGATTTTCTTAAGGCAGTCACAAAGAGGAGGGTCAAGATCATTTCTGGCTGATACCAGAGTGTAGGAGACAGAATAATCAAGTCAAGTTGCAACGACCCAGGTTCAGGCTAGATACCAGGAAAAGCTTCCTCACTGTCAGAGCAATAGGACCGTGGAACCAGCTGCCTAGAGAGGTGGGGGGCTCTCCCACCCTAGAGGCATTCAAAAAGAAACTGAGTGGGATGGTCTCATTCGGTGTCCTGCAGCTGCAGCGGGTTGGACCCAGTGGCCTTCTTGCCCCCTTTGGACTTGGCTGTTCTGTAATTCTATGTCTGCCCGCAGTACACGGCAGGCAGGAGTGAGGTGCAATGTAACAAAGGTGGGACCAGCACCAGGGGGACCCCCTTTGTGCATATCATGCATGAAGCAGCTAATACTGCCCACCATTTGCTCCACTCCAGCTTTGTCTGCTGAAGCAGAACGCCCCTCACACAGAGGCACAAGTGCAGGAGGGGAGAATGACGAGCAGGAAAGTCCCGGGCCACGGGAAGTTTAAAAAACCGGTCACCCAAAGACAAAAAATAATGGGAAGGAATAACCTATTGAGAAACAGAAAACTGAGGGACAGGTTAGATATATGTGGTAGACTTCTTGAGGAAAAGGATAGCAAAATGAGAAGCTAATGAAAGAAGATTGGTGAAAACAAGCAAGAAAGCCTGGCAGGGCGACAGTTTGTACCATGTGGGAAGGAAATGGTGGGGAGAACACACAGAAAGGAAGTGCTTGGGCCAACTCTCTCCCTTTTCTTCAGCAGGCTGACAAAGAGGCTGATCTAAGCGGTGGCTTGAAGCTGTGTTAGCATTCTATGCTTTTAGTTCATTTGGGAAACATGCTTTTGTTGCCAGAAGGTTGAATTCACGGCGCTGTGCTCAGAGTGCCATGAGCCCAGCCGTGAGGTGCTTGGAATGTCTTGTGCACCTTGTTGAACTTCCTTCCTTGACTGACATCCTTGTCACCCTCTACCCCATTTTGCCCCCCCCCCCTCGCCCCATTCCTGGGCTTGAGGAAATAGGAACAGTGGCTTGGCTTGGGAGCATGGCAGGGTTAAGGCAAATATAGGATGGCACAAAACTTCCTATAGGGTTGTGAGCAGGAAGGGAGTGGATCAGTAAGGGAACTGTAGGGCAGGGAGCCAAGTAGACCTGAGTGTGCCAGGAGCCCATCCTCAGACGGGGTCAGTGTGGGACACTTCATGCTGAAGCAGGGATGCGAAGGCCTGGAAAGAAACTTGGGAAAAGAAAAGCCGGGGTGGGGGGGTGGGGGTAGGACATGACAAAACCATTTTTCTGTGTGGGAGGGAAGACAGACCCCAGTTTTTTCTGACTTTTTCAAAATGAGGGGAGAAATCCTGAATTTTCAGGTCCCCCTCCTTCCGCCATCTCCACACTTTGGTACCGAAATGCCTCCATCTCTGATAGGCCAACACTTATTTCGAAAGTCTTCTTGCTCCAGTCCCTGCCTTCCTCTGTCCCCACCCACCGCCATGTCACTGCATGCACACGCTCCCGTCCTGAAAGAGTGTCCGTGTGTCGTGTATTATGGAACACAATGCTCTGCTTAAAGACTTCTCAGCGGACAGCCCTCTATGAAAGGTGCTCTCTGTCCAGTTAGCTTGGGTTGAGGGGTAAAGAGAATTTAAATTTGAATGTTTAAATCACAGTAGTTATTTTAAATGTTTAACGTAAACATATATATTACATGCAATCCTGTGGCTGCTTTTTTCTTCTTTTGGGTGAGTCATTTCATTCCTTTCCGGGCTTGCAGAGAGCTGCACAAGTTGCCAACAAGGTGTAAGGCAGAGGCAGTCCCCCTCCCCTCCCCAGAAGTGCCCATGTATGTAAGTGATGCAAAGCAGGGAAAATCCCACCCAGAATTCCCAGACACTGCAGGACTGCAGCAGGGGAAGCCTGCGCAGTGTCTTTCTGGGCACATTTTATATATTTATTTATTTAAAACATTTCTATGCCGCCCCATCGCAGCAAAGCCTCAGGGCGGCTCACAACATTCATAAAAACTACAATTAATAATTTAAAAACTGGTACCATCTCAGCTATATATATTAAAATCTATAAATACTATAATAATAAATTAACAGTTAAAATAACTTTTAAATAAAAAGGTCTTCGCCAGGCGCCATAAAGCAAATAATGACGGCGCCAGGCAGACCTCTCTGGGGAGCGCATTCCGAAGGCAGGGCACCACCACAGAGAAGGCCCTCCTCCGGGTACTCACCCTCCTAATCTCATTCATGGAGGGTTCCCGGAGAAGGGCATTCACTGCTGATCGTAGGGGGTGGGAGGGCATATATGGACGCAGGCGTTCCTTTAGGTGACCAGGTCCCAAGCCGTTAAGGGCTTTATAGGTCATAACCAACACCTTGAATTAGACCCGAACTTCAACAGGGAGCCAGTGAAGCTGATGGAGAACTGGGGTTATATGAGAACAACGCCCAGCAACCTGGCAGCTCTATTTTGCACCAATTGAAGTATCCGGACTGACTTCAAGGGTAGCCCTACGTAGAGCGCGTTACAGAAATCTAATTGGGAAGTTACCAGTGCGTGTGTCACTGTCACCAGGCAGTCGTTCTCCAGGTAGGGACGCAGCTGATGGATCAACCAAAGCTGAAGGAAGGCGCTCCTCACCACCACCGTTACCTGAGCTTCCAGTGACAGCTCAGGGTCGAGGAGCACTCCCAAGCTGCGAACCCTGTCCCTCAGAGGGAGTGCAACCCCATTTAGGACAAGGCCCAAGTCCCCCACCCCAAAGCCCAAGCCACCCACCAACAGGACCTCCGTCTTGTCTGGATTGAGCTTCAGTTTATTGGCCCTCATCCAGCCCATTACCTCGGCCAGGCACCGGTTCAGCACAGCCACTGCCTCACCTGGATTGGTAGAGAACGAGAGGTAGAGCTGGGTATCATCAGCGTATTGATGATTCCGCAGCCCACACCTCCTGATGACCTCTCCCAGCGGTTTCATGTAGATGTTGAACAGCAAGGGGGACAAAATGGACCCCTGCGGAACTCCATGGCATAACTGCCATGGCGCAGAGCCATAGTCCCCCAGCACCACCTTCTGGAATCGGCCATTGAGGTAGGAGCAGAACCACCACAAAGCGGTGCCTCCAACTCCCAATCCCGCTAACCTATCCAGAAGGATACCATGGTCGATGGTATCGAAAGCCGCTAGCAGGAGAGGTGGGGAGAGCTGGATTTCATACATTGACCTGCACTGAAGAGAGCTGCAGAGCACTGGAAGTCTTCAGCAGGCACATTTCACTCAGGCGCCCTCCGTCAAGCCACTTTTTGCCAGTGTTTTCTACTGCAGGAAGACTTTAATTCATGAGTTGATATGCTCCTGAATGATGCACAGTCTGCCTTTCATTAGGTGGAAGAACCACCAGCATGAAGCTGGTACAAAGGGTCACTAGGCTGGGACCCATGGGTCTTCAGCCTCATGGCTATTTCCCATGGCCGCAGCTCTATTCCCCAGACCCCTAAGTGTCCATTGGTATCAAAGGGATGGAGTTTTCTTCCAGCTTAGTATCCAGGAGATAGGTAGTGGGGGGGGGGGCTGAAACTGGAGAGGAAAGGATTAACCCCTTCTTCTCCTCACTTGCTGCAATGCTTCTCCATGACATTTACGTGTACCATTCCTCCAGTGCTAATGGGAGGGTTGTCCCCCCACCCCCCAAAACCAGGGAGAATTTCAGAGTGATCCATCTGGAGAAAGAAGGGTTAGATCTTCCCTCCCAGGATATTGTGCTTCCCCAGCTGTCCCCCCTCCCCCGCCCTGCAAATGCCAGATAGGCTTAGAAAAGAGTCTAGAATTAAGCCCAATGGAAAAATCCACACGCCTGAAAAAAGGTGTGTGGGTGCCTAGAAATGCCCCTTTGCACAGTGATAGCTGAGTGCAAGGCTGGGTGAGGTGCATGGAGTGGGTCCACTGAGGAAGGCACTTCTGGGCCAGGTAGTGGCAGGGAAGGTTGGCTCGTCCTATTTTATGCATATGTTTTTATCTCGCCTTTCCTCCAAGGCCGGCTTCTGGGAGTCTGCACTCATTTTATTCTCCTAGCAAGCCTGTGAGGCAGATTTGGCGGAGGCACAGTGGCTGTCCTGAGGTGGAGAGGGAGCTTTCTGGATGAATAGGGATGTAAACTGGGACCTCCCCAATCAAAGGCAAGCATTCTAACCAATGCTGAACTGATGCCTTCCTAGGGAGGAGGAGGAGGAGGAGAAAAAATCAGAACGCGAGGACTTCTGCTGAAGCAGAAAACAACAATTGGAGATGTCTATCAGGGAAGAAGGTTAAAATTTTCTTCATCATTTTCTTCTTCATCACCACCATTATTACTGGAGTTGGTATGTAGCCTGAATTTTGATGTGGTTTCCTTGAAAATTTCCTGTTCATTTGTTGGTATGTTTTGTATGTCCAGGTTAGAGTCTCACACGTGGACGTTGCCTGGTCTTTGGTCATTGCAATGTGCTTGGCAAAGCTTTGCTGTAACCAGTCCTCTGTTGCAGTGACTAGTCCCAGCACTTGGGCCAAACTCTTCCCAGGGTCCCATAGCCCTGCTAAGGACCATTATCCAGATTCAGCACAGAATCAGTGATGGTGAGCCATAGCATCTTCTGAAACAAGAGGCTGGAAACACCCGGCACACACACTGGGGTGGCCTTCTCGGCGACAGTTCCCTTGTGTAGCTGAGAGTAGTGCAGCTGAAACTTGAATTATATCACAGTAAATATATGGTGAGGGGACAGGGTAGTGCTTGGTACTGAAAAGATGTGAGGCTCAGAGCCATAGGACAAAAAACTGCACAGTTGTACACAGATAAATATATGCATAATTAGAACAATGACTGTAATTTAAATTCTAAAGATGGCAAGTTAAATTGTGGCATCATGCTTTTATTTCTCATGGACCAGCATGCCTATTCTGTCAACTTTTTTAAATTACCAAAAGTATCAATCCCCAGGTTTCTCTTCAACACAAATGCTAGGATTGTATTGAGGGTGGATAAGATACATCACAGCTCTGAATGCCTTTACTAAGGAGTAAGACTTCAGTCCTGCACTTAGCAGGAAGCAAATCCCATTGAGCTCAATAGTTTTGAATAAACATGTTTAGGATCACACAGTAAATCTGACGCAATCCTGAACAGGTTTCTCTGCCCACATATCCCTCTATAGCTCCAGTTCTTTCCCTACACCACCTACCTTTCTGTATGATCTCAGCTACCCTTTCCCATTCCACCAGTCAATACAAACATGTTCAGGGCTGCCCCAAGTGACTTTGCTGCCAAGACAGAGCGGGTTTTTCCCCCGCCCACCCCACAACTGCAATCAAGCTGAATAATAGTACTCAAAGCTGTTGCAGCACCAGGGACAGAAAATCCTGTGAACTTTTCTCCGTTTCCCTGGCAATGAACATACAATAATACTTAATGCATTCCACAATAAACCATTTGGTGCTTTTTCATGATGTCGCATGTCATGAGCATCAGCCTCATGCTCCAAGTATGTGTGTCTTCAAAGGAACGTGCCTCCTAAGGAAACCCTGATTTGTAAAAGGTTCAAGCAGAAAGATTCTAGGGAGGCAACAGGAAGGGAACCCCACGTGGGCCAAAGGCCAGCTAGTCCTGGGAGATAAAGGCAGTGAAGTTCATCAGAACTCCTGTGCCTTTGGTTCAGCAAGTGCCGCTTTGCTCTGGTTACATGAAAAGCAACATCTTACAAAATAACTTCTGTACAGTCAACTTCAATCCATGATTATGCCCCAAGATGCGATGGCTTTTAAACACAAAAAGAGCAAGAAGCCCTATCCCCCTCCCACAGCCGGGTACCTTTCTCTAGCCTGGTGCAAACCCGTGATGCCAAAAAGGACCACACACCTCCCAGAATCTGGCCACTTGGATCATGTAAAAAGCAAGAGCAGTCTAGAAAGACTGTGAGCCAAGGAGTGCCAGGCACACTCAGCAAACTGGGGGAAGCTGAACACTCATGCATAACCATGCCCCAAATTCAGGTATTGCTGTTCATTCAAACCCTTTTTGCAAGCGAGCCTGCTTTTAATTTCCTCCAAGGTAAGGAGACTGGCATCACCAGACGGTCAACACAAAAATCAGATTGACTATGTGCTCTTCAGCCAAAGATGGAGAAGCTCTATACAGTCAGTAAAAACTAGACCAGGAGCTGACTGTGGCTCAGATCATGAGCTTCTGGTCGCAAAATTTAGGCTTAAGTTGAAGAAAGTAGGGAAAAGCACCAGGCCACTCAGGTATGACCTAAATCATATCCCTGATGAATATACAGTAGAGGTGGCCAATAGATTTAAGGAATTAGATCTGATAGAGTGCCTGAAGAACTATGGACAGAGGTTCGCAACATTGTACAAGAGGCAGCAACTAAAACCATCCCAAAGAAAAAGAAATGCAAGAAAGCAAAATGGCTGTCTGAGGAAGCTTTACAAATAGCTGAGGAAAGAAGGCAAGCGAAAGGCAAGGGAGAAAGAGAAAGAAACAAACAATTGAATGAAGAATTCCAGAGAACAGCTAGAAGAGATAAGAATGCCTTCTTAAATGAACAGTGCAAAGAAATAGAAGAAAACAATAGAATAGGGAGGACCAGAGATCTCTTCAAGAAAATTGGAGATATGAAGGGAAAATTTCATGCAAAGATGGGCATGATAAAGGACCAAAATAGCAGGGACCTAACAGAGGCAGAAGAGATTAAGAAGAGGTAGCAAGATTACACAGAAGAACTATACAAGAAAGAGCTTAACATCCCTGATAACCATGATGGGGTGGTCACTGACCTCAAGCCAGACATCCTGGAATGTGGAGTCAAATGGGCCTTAGGAAGTCTGAGCAATAACAAAGCTAGTGGAGGTGACAGTATTCCAGTTGAGCTATTCAAAATCCTAAAAGACGATGCAGTAAAAGTGCTACACTCAATATGCGAGCAAATTTGGAAAACTCAACAGTGGCCACAGGATTGGAAAAGGTCAGTTTACATTTCGATCCCAAAGAAGGGTAATGCCAAAGAATGTTCAAAGTACACAAAGAACATTGTGGCAAGTTCTTAAAGAGATGGGAGTATCAGACCATCTTATTTGTCTCTTGAGAAACCTATATGTGGGTCAAGAAGCAACAGTGAGAACTGGGTATGGAACCACTGATTGGCTCAAAATTGAGAAAGGAGTTTGGCAAGGCTGTATACTGTCGCCCTGTCTATTTAACTTATGTGCAGAGCACATCATGAGAAAGGCAGAGCTAGATGAATCACCAGTTGGAATTAAGATTGCTGGGAGATATAGCAACAACCTCAGATATGCAGATGATACCACTCTCATGGCAGAAAGTGAAGAGGAACTAAAGAGCCTCTTGATGTGGGTGAAGGAGGACAGCGCAAAAGTTGGCTTGAAACTCAACATTAAGAAAACTAAAATAATAGCATCCGGTCCTTTCACTTCCTGGCAAATAGATGGGGGAGAAATGGAGGTAGTGACAGATTTTATTTTCCTGGACTCCAAGATCACCGCGGATGGGGACTGCAGCCAAGAAATTAAAAGACGCTTGCTCCTAGGGAGGAAAGCTATGGCAAATCTAGACAGCATCCTAAAAAGCAGAGACATCACCCTGCGAACAAAAGTGCGTATAGTCAAGGCTATGTTTTTCCCAGTTGCAATGTATGGCTGTGAAAGTTGGACCGTAAGGAAGGCTGAGCGCCGAAGAATTGAGGCCTTTGAACTGTGGTGCTGGAGGAGACTCTTGTGAGTCCCCTGGACTGCAAGGCAATCAAACCAGTCAGTCCTAGAGGAGATCAACCCTGACTGCTCTTTAGAAGGCCAGATCCTGAAGATGAAACTCAGATACCTTGGCCACCTAATGAGAAGGAAGGACTCCCTGGAGAAGAGTCTAATACTGGGAACAGTAGATGGCAAGAGAAGAAGGGGACGGCAGAGGAGGAGGTGGCTGGATGGAGTCACTGAAGCAGTTGGTGTGAACTTGAGTGGACTCCGGGAGATGGTGGAGGACAGGAAGGCCTGGAGGAATGTTGTCCATGGGGTCGCAGTGGGTCAGACACGACTTTGTGACTAACAACAACAACAAGGAGACTGGGCCTGCTCAGAGGAATAAACAAGTGAGCAAAGGCTCCAGCACTCCCATTTATTAGGTAAGCAAGTGGAGCATTAAGAATGATGCCTGGCAAAACTCCTCACAGCACTTCTCTTCCGCATCATGCAGCCGTTCTTTGGGGTAGGCAGCCACTTGCTTGGCCAGGGGCCCACGAGTGTTGCAGAAGTCTTGGTTTGGCTCAGGTTGCAGGACCAGGCCTAGCTCAAGAGCAAATCCACAGTTGCTGGAGGGACAGATTTAGAAAAGGTTTATCCCAGCTGTACCTAGACTCTTATTCCTTTGGGTGTTTTTTTCTGGAGCCTACTAACAGAAAGCAAAGGGGCACTTTAATTCAGCCTGATGCCTACAGTTTTTGCCCACACTTGAGAGCAGAAGGGGGTTTGGTCAGATACTGTGTCTAATCTTCTGTGCTTTTCTTAGTTACAGGGTTAATCTGTTGTAGGAGTGGTCCTACATGCTGCCCACCTGATTGGATCGGATACCAGGAAAAATGTTACTACTACTCAAAACATGAGCAGAATTGGACTTCCAGCCAAGATTTTTGCAGTTCATTTCGTGCATCTTTAGCTGTTATTGACAATCCAGAAATGGTGAGAGATTCATAGGTATTTGGCTGCATAGGCCAGTCCTTTGTTTTATTATAATATCAATAAGGATCTATAAACCTCCCAATATCTGCTCTGTTCAAACCTTGCAGATTTTTGTTTCATGCTTGGTCTGTTATCAGCCCATTTTTGGTCTGTTGTCAGCCTATTTGCACAGTTTCAAATTTTGTACAAATGATGAGTCCAAATTTGTGCACAAAATTGTCCCAAGATGTCCAATTCCCATGAGAATGCATATTTTTATAAGTAATTCTATCAAAGGGAAATCTGAATTTTGGGTCAGTGGTTTTTTTAGTGTTATTTTCTGCAATTCATTTGGCACAAAAATGCACAAAATGAAAATGCCAGTCTAGAAGCCTGGCAGAAATCACATGACCTGAGAAAGTCAGTTGACTGCAGATTTCATGACTCCGACTTGGAGAAATCTGAATTAATTTGTGTTCTTTGAGGATTTCTCTTATATGCCTAAATTGTGGTAATGCTGGGCATTTAGATAATATGAGAAAGCCAAAGGGATTCCTGCTGGACATAAATAGATCCAAAACTCTTTGTTACTTACCTGAAAATCTTTAGCACAGGGCAATAGACCCTCAAGATCAAGGCTAAATTTGGCCCTTCACAGTTCTCTAATGACCTATTACACTGGTCCCAGCCTCTTATGCTCAACAACCGATCCTTTCTGTAGTTCCCCTCACTGTATTCTAGAAGGCTTCAGTACCTGTGCTAAGGTTTAGTTAGTGGAAACAAGTATTTCAGGGCAGAACATGTCGGTACCTTTGCCCTATGCTTTTTGCCTTCAGCTCAACCGAGAACTTCTCCCAAGGAGAATTTGGCTCTTTGGTCGAAAGAGATTCACACAGCATATAAGCCACACTGGATCAGACCAAAGGTCCATCTAATCCAGTGGTTCATATACACAGTGGCACACCAGCTGCCCACAGAATCTTCCAAGCAGGATGGGTGCAAACCTCATCCTGCCCAAGTTCTCCCATTACTGGTGTATCCAGGCATGGCACCTCTGATAAAGGAGGCAGCACACAGCCCTCAAGGCTAGTGGCCACTGATAGCTGCCTCCCTCATGAATCTCTCCAATCCCTCTTCAGAGCCATCCAGATTGGCGGCCATCAACACTTTGTGTGGCAGTGAATTCCTTCATTTTAACTATATGCTGTTCGAAGAAATATTTTCTTTTATTTGTCCTAAGCCTCATACCAATCAGTCTCATGGGATGAACCCGAGTTCGGCAGTGATGGGAGAGAAATGTCTCCCTCTCTACTTACTGTACATCATGCAATATTTTACAGGCCTCTGTCATGTCTCTCTTTTTTCTCAGCTGAACAGTCCCCGTTGTGTAGATGCTCCTCACAGGGGACCTGCTCCAGCCCTCTGAGCATTTTTGTTCTTCTTTGCTGTACTTTTTCCAACTTAATAATGTCCTTTTTCAAGTAAGGTGACTAGGACTGAACATAATATTCCAAGTTCAGTCATACCATGGTCTATATAAGGGAAGTAGGATTCTGTTCCTACTTCCTAATTATGCCTAGCATGGATTGCACCTTTGCAGCAGCTGAGCACTTGGCTGACATTTTCATCAAGCTGTCCATCACTACTCCAAGATCCCTTTCTTGCTTGGTCACTGCTAGTTCACATCCCATCAGTGTATACTTGAAGTTAGTATCTTTTGTTCCAACATGTATTAACTCTACACTTCCTAATGTTGAACTGCATTTGCCATTTTGATGCCTATTCTTTGAGCATGGAGAGATCCCTTTGGAGCTCCTTATGATCCCTTTTGGTTTTAACCACCCTTAAAAGTATAGTGTCATCAGCAACCTTGGCCGCTTCACTACTTACTCCTAATTCCAGATTATTTATGAATAGGTTGAAAAACATCGGCCCTAATACAGAAGCCTGTGGGACTCCACTGGCTAGCTCTTTCCACTGGGAGAAAATGCTATTTATTCCCACCCTCTGTCTTCTGTCCTTTAGTTAGTGATCCATAAGAGGACCCTCCCTTTTTTATTCCATGACTGGCTTAGTTTGCTCAGGATCCTTTGGTGGCAGAGTTTGTCAAATGTCTTTTGGCCATCCAGGTAAACTATGTCTGTAGGATTTCCTCTGCCTGAGTGCTTATTGGCACTCTCAAAGAACTCAAATAGGTTGGTGAGACAAGACTTCTCCTTGCAGAAGCCATGCTATTTTTTTTTCAGCAGGGCTTATCCCTGTATGTGTGTACTGATTCTATTTTTAATAATGCTTTAAAGCAGTCTGCCCAGAACAGATGTTAAGCTAACTGACCTGTAATTCTCTGGTTCCCCCTGGATCCCTTTTTAAATGGATGTCAAATGGATATTGGCAAAGATTTGTGATACTTATTTCTTAAATGTATGTACATCGCACATTTCAAACTCCAGGCATGATGACCTGCTGAAGATCACATTGGGTGGAGAATCTAAGAAAGTAAAATTCTATTAAATCCATGAGTTATTTTCTAACATTCTTCTTTTCTGGTCTTTAAAGGAGTTTGTGATGCGTTACAAAGGCAAAGATTCCTTTTGGATTGGCCTCAGGAGAGCCCCAGGTCAGAGCTGGAAATGGACAAGTGGAGACAATTCAAGGTGAGTCTTATTCTTTTTTTGGTCTTCAGCAATGAACACTGAAAAGAAAAAGAAAGAAGAGAAAAGAAGGAAAGTCTCCTATGGCAGACAAAAATGACCACCTAGTCATTTTAGCCACCTTTTAGGATGTGGCTGTCTTCTTCATCAGGCTTCTTCTTGTGCTCAGCAATGGCTTTGGGAAGTGACCCAAGAGGAAGTCCACAAATGCTCACAGAACTCTGCACAACCAGCAACCCTTTCCCACAGCACATGCAGTACAAAGAAAGGGTGCAGGTCATGTGCATGGAAGAGGGATGCTGCTTGCATAGTGTTTATGTGTTCACACAGGCTCCCTGCATGAACACTCAGTGCCAAGCTGGATTCATGGTCTTAAGCAAGTCATCCGGAAAGCCATGCTGAGGGAATGGGGCTGATTTCTACTCCCAAAGTGGATTCCTCCTACATCCTTAGTTTCTATTATAATTCTGTCCCAAAGAAGCAGATCTCACATGAAATAGATGCACGGTCAACACTTCTGAGCTAAACAACCAGGCCATGAGGTCCACCATACCAAGCATCAAGGCCAGTCAGGGGTGTCTGGGAAAGCAGTCCAGGCAGTTAGCCAAATGTCTCTAAATCTGTTAGGACCTGTATAGTAAGGCAAAGCACAGACTTGAAGTGCTCTTTGCAGCAGCCATTCAGCTCCAACTAGACTAATGTATAGCCAGCTGGTTGTAAATCAACAGAGCTGGTTGATCAGGTCAGCACATTGCTTTTATGGGGGGCCTCCATGCTGTACTTTCTGTGTGGACGTCCATTGCTTGCACTTGATCCTACACCATCAGGTGAATTATCTCGGGCTTGGATTCCTGTATTTCGGGAAACTCAGGAAGAGCCCAGGAGGTCAAAGGCACTATTCCGTGTGTGTGATAGGACATAAATGGAGCATATGCCCATGGGGGCCTGTGCTGGATATGGCATATTTAGGAAGCATGTGGGGATTGGATGGCAGGAGGCAAACTCAGCATCCATAAAATTTGCAGTGGCCCTGGAGTCTACCGCTGTCCCTACCTGCAAGTTCTGCTATTGTGGCCCCTTTTGGTGGCTTTCAGTCAAGGGGATCAAGGGCTGCCACCCCAGACCAGGGAGCCCATCTAGGCCTGGGGTTGGTAGTTTTCCAGCAATGAACTTCTTGTTGTCTTGGAGAGGAGGCTTCTGGCAAAGTGCCCTGCAGTACCACAGTATAAGCAGAACCTCTGTCATCAGTTTTGCTCCTCTGCCTTTTGGGCCAGTGTTGTTTCCCGCAACTCCAGTGTGGCAGATAGCTGAGATCCAGATTCTGTGGTCCTGTGCTGGTCCACAGATGGCTATACTGCTCTAGAGACCAAAGCTTGGTGGTGGGTTTTACAATCACTCAGCAGGCTGTAAGCACTCTCATATCAAGGGCTTGCAAAGCCATGGGGACAGGGCAGGGGGCATCAGTGCAGGCCAGCCCCTCTAGGATGTCACTTGCCTGCCTTTCCCAGAATTGCAGGTTCATTCCAGCACAATTCCTGAGCCAGCAAGCAGAAACTACTGGCATATATGCTCACTCTTCACGTCCCTTAGCAAAGGCACTCATTGTGGCAGTTGGTAGCCCCTTTTTGGGCTGTGTTATGCAAAAAAGTCCACATTGCCTCCAAAAATTCTGGAAAATCAGTCAAGAGAAGGCCACTCTAGAGGGGATAGGGCATAACCCTTATGGCCACTTGGCTGGCAAGCAAGCGATCATGAAGACTTCCCTTACTTGGCTAGTTGGGAAGTCTTCTGGTTGGAGCTGCAAATACAACTGGCAGTATGCCAAGAAAGCCAGGAAATATTCAGAATCCCATCATTTTTTGAGGGTGCTATTCATTTTGGAGAAGGAGATGGTAGAGTCAGTACAGCCTGTGGTTGATTTAGCTGAATCTGCAGGATAGTTACTGCCATATCAACCCAAGCAAACTGGTCCCAAGGGACCAGTTATCAAGGACTAGTTATCATGAAACACAGTCTCTATTCTGCCAATGGATGGTAGGCGATGAAGACAGAAGAGCTACAAAAAACTAGGTCAGCAAGAACCCTGGACAAGGCTGTGATATTCTCAGAAATAACAAAGAGAAAAACCAGCCCACTCCAGAGTTTTTAATGTGTTTCAATATAACTAATGGGAAGAGGCAGAGATGAGATCAAAACAGTCTATAGTTCAGTCTAGAAGATTTACCATATCATGCATCCACATCAGTCCGGGTATCCAGGAAGGTGGCCCAGGTAGGTAGTCATAAGTCCAGGAATGTGTCAGGTCCAATACAGCAAGGCAGAGCATAGAGTTGAAACACTGTTGTTTGCAGCAGCAAGCTGGCTCCAGCTGGGCTAACTTATAGCTGATCATAAATCAGCAGAGCTGCTTAATCAGGTCAGCAGATCACTTTTAAGGGAGGCCCCATGCTGTGTCTTCATTTGAAATTCCACTGTTAATGTTTGTGCTGTTCCAAGGAATAAATTGTCTTGGGGTCTGATTCCTATACTTGGGGAAGTTCAGGAATACCTTGCAAAATACCAGATAGCTCTTTTAAATGTTCCAGGGAAAGGCTATCAACTCAAGCCTCCACTTCCTCTCCTGGCTCTGACTGGGGCTTGAAGTACTGGCTCTTTTTCTTTTCTTCCTCAGATGAATCATGCTCTAAGTAGGACATGAGCTCCAGAAGGTAGTGGGAACAGCTGGAAAGAACAGAGGAGTGCACACTTGGGGTGGAGGTGCAAACGCGGGAAGCAAGCAAGGGAGTGGAAAAGCTGCTAGGAAGAAACTTGGGAGTTGGGGAGGGTTTGTGTGTCTGAATGTCTGGGCACTGCATGTGTGTGGAAAAAGCCAGGGGGGAAAGATAAAAGTTTGGGGGTATTTTGAAGAAATCCAAAGAAAAAGTGCATGTGTTTGTATGCTTGCAGTGAGCAGAAGAAGCATTTCTATATAACTAAATATAAGTATTCATGAGGCACTTGTGGGTGTGAATGGATAGAGGATAGATGGATGGGGGCGTGGTGTATGTATATGTCTGTGAGACAGAGGGGACTGTTCACTCTAACAATGGTAAATTTAAAGCATATTTTGTCACATTGCAATACCATGTGCATTCCAGAACTGTTTAAAATATTCAACCCCCAACTGAGCTAATCAGGAATTGCTAAATGATATTGGAACTCAGACAGTATGGGTCTATTATGGGTTAAACAATCCATAGATAGCCTAACTACTAAGTGTAGTTTAACTATGGGTTGTTTAACCCATGATTAACTAGATTAATTTAGGTGTCTAGGTTTGAGTGTCATGTAATAATCTCTCATCATGCAGAATGGGGGACTAAACAGCTGTAAACCATCTGGAATGTGCCATGGCAAATTGTGGGTTCATTAACCAGTTCAGAGACAGAGTGCATGAATGATGATTGAATGTGAGACAAAGAAATAGTGGGGAAAGAGTTGGCTGGCAGGAAATGGTGTAGAGAGAAAAAGAGTTTGCCTTCTGTGAAATAGGTTTCTGTTGGCACTGAAAGCTAGGAGTTCAGAAGAGCTGATTAGTGTGTTGCAGCTTTGCCCCTCCATCCCCGCTTTGTATTTTGACATTTAAGCAGGTTGTTTGTCTTTTGTGACCAGCCATGTGATGTGACCAGCCCAAATATGCCAGTGGGCCCCAAAGGTTTGTCTATTCAACATAAGGCAGCTTTGTGCATCCATCTTTGCAAATAAAAAAATAAATAAATAAAAAGGGGGGAATAAAGGGGATGAAACTGTTCCAAAATGATATCTGGAACCGTTTATCTTCGAAAAGAGATGAGTAAGGGGAAGGGGAAGGATGACAGAAATGTACAAAATTATACATGGTAAAGACAAAGTGAATAGGGATAAACGCTCTCCAGTAATATTAGAAACATGGGGACATCCAAGCTGATTGGTGGCAGATGCAGGACAGATGAAAGGAAATACTTTGTCATGCCATTCATAGTCAAATTTGGGAATATGCTGCCGAAAGACGCATTGATGGCTGCTATATTTAAAAGGTGATTGGGCAAATTTAGGGAGGATAACACTAGCAGCGGCTAATAATGTTGAGGCTATATACATGCTTGGGACCACAATCCTGCTCAAGGGTTCATTCCTCCCGGATACCCATGGCTCAGCAATCAGGATGAAGCTTTCCTATTACTGCCTGTTTCAACACATACTGAGCTGCATTAGCCCTGTTTAGTTACTTCTAACAGCAATGGACACAACCCTTGCTTAGCATCTGCTTGTGTTGCAGTTTGCAGGTCATTGGAGATGGAGGTGACTGTGCTTATCTGAATGAAGATGCTTCAGCAAGCTCTTCGAGATGCAGCACGAAGCATCATTTTCTTTGTAGTAAGAGAGTCACATCCTGACAGCCAAAGGGAACATCGTGGGTTATCTCTTCAGCCATTTCCAAGGATAACAGAAGAGGAAATCCAGCCCTGGACAATCTCAGTGTGATGGCTAACAGCTGGGAAAGTTGCTGTCACCCCACAAACTTGGGGAAATGGTTGGGGAGGATTGAAAATTCCTGGATCCAAGGAAGATAGAAACATAAAAACAGAGTGAGTCAGAAGGGGACATCTAGTCATCTAGTCTGACCCCCGGCTCCAGCCAGCTCTGCTCATGACATGCCTACCATGTGTATGTCCAGCCTATCCTTAAACTTCCTCACTGATGGGACCTCAGCCACCTGTGGAAGCCCATTCCACACCCTCGGTGTCCTAACTGTCAGGAAGTACTTCCTGGCATCCAAGTTGAACCTGGGTTCCCTGAACTTCACTCCATTGGAGCGCATCCTGCCCTCCTCTGCAGGGGAGAACCGGTCTCTACCCACCTCCTCTTTTGTCTCTTGTCTAGCCCTGGTCTGGTGTGAGAACCAGAAACCCCTGTTGTGTGCACACACAGGGAAATGTGGTCAGAAGGGTTGTGGTCTGTTGACAGATTTGATGGGAATTGGAGCTCAGACAGTGAAGGCAAAGCAGTTTTGGAATGTCAGCAAATTTTAGTATCAGATTAATGCCAGGGAATGTCTGTACAGTTCAAGCATGGTTGCCCCAGTGGGGTGGGGGTGGCAACCAACCATCCCATGGGAATGAAGAGACAGCCCAGCAGGATGGGAGCGGGGAGCCGGGGTGGAAGATGATGAGAGCTCCGATCTGCCAATGGGAGGTGGGTTCAGGGTCTGCCCAGAGTGTGCACCAAGAGCTGTGCAGTCTGTCAGATGTGGAGGCTCCTCCCTGAGGTGTTGCCGGTTGCTAGGAGGCAACCCAGGGGGGAGATTCAGTTGTTGGGGCTGCGGGAAGGGCAGAGACAGGTGGGGAAGCCAGCACCCCCCTCTGAGCTGGCCATGGGGAATGTCTCTTAAACGGGAGGAAGATTGAGGGGAGGGCTCAGGAAGTGTTCAGCACTTTACTGTTTGATAAAAAGGATGTATAACAATAAAGCATTAAGAAAAGGAACTCTGAAGCAGTGTGTTTACTTGAGGGAGGGACTCTGCCTCATGACAACCCCAACCCTGGACTGAAACTCCATTGTAGCACACTTACATACAGATAAAGAGTAGAGTAGGGCTAGCCTTGTTGTTTTAGTGCTTCGGGGTGCAGTATGGAGCTTTTGGGTGCTATTTGATATTGTGCATGTTTGTCACATGCTAAAACTCCTGGGGATGCGAATGGAACCAGATGGCCTTGATCAAAGTGGAGATAAGAGCACTCAGAAATTCCAATGACTAGGAGAGTCCAGCTTCAGGTGCAGAACAAGGCTGCCTGTCTGTTGACTGGGACGGGTTGATACGAGCACAGAAACCCTGTTATCTTATCAATCACACTGGCTACCGATGGAAGTCCAGGCCCACTTTAAGGTGCTCATACTAACCTATAAATCCCTAAGTTGCTAAGAACCTGGATATCCTAAGGAACACCTCTTGCCATATATACCTACCTGGACCCTAAGATCTTCAGCAGAGGTCCTTCTCTGAGAGCCACCTTTAAATGAAGTGAGGAATGTGATTAAAAGGGGATGGGCCTTTTTGATAGTGGCACCCATTTTATGGAACCAACTCTCCAGGGAGGTGTGCCTGGCACTGATACATCATTATTATTATTATTATTATTATTATTATTATTATTATTATTATTATTATTACATTTCTATGCCATCCCTTGCCGAAACCTCGGGGCGGCTTACAACACAATAATTATACATTTCAGTGCCAGGTCAAAAGCTGTTTATTTTCCTGTTACTTTAACTGTTGATTAGAGGTGTTTTAATATTGGTTTTTACTATATTTATTAATTAATTAATTACTATATTTATTTATTTATTTATTTATTAAAACATTTTTATGCCACTCCATTCGCCGAAGCCTCGGGGCGGCTTGCAACAATAAATTAAAACATCATAAATAACATTTTAAAATATATACATTAAAATAAAATACAAATATACAATATAAAATAAGATGCCCTGGCCAGATAAAATTCAATAATATTAACATTTAAAATGCTGCTTAAATAAAAAGGTCTTCGCCTGGCGCCGAAAAACAAATAACGACGGCGCCAGGCGGACCTCTCTGGGGAGCGCATTTCATAACTTAGGCGCCACCGCTGAGAAAGCCCTCCTCCGAATAACCACCCTCCTAACTTCTTTCACGGAGGTCTCCCGGAGAAGGGCCTCTCCCGCCGATCTCAGGGGGCGGCTGAGCATATATGGATGTAAGCGCTCCTTCAGGTAACCAGGACCCAAGCCATTTAGGGCTTTATAGGTCATCACCAACACCTTGAATTGGGCCCGGACTTCAATCGGGAGCCAGTGGAGCTGACGGAGAACTGGGGTTATATGAGAACAACGCCCAGTCCCCGTCATCAACCTGGCAGCTCTATTCTGCACCAATTGAAGTATCCGGACCGTCTTCAAGGGTAGCCCCACGTAGAGCGCATTACAGAAATCTAATCGGGAAGTTACCAGTGCGTATGTCACTGTTGCCAGGCAGTAGTTCTCCAGGAAAGGACGCAGCTGATGTATCAGCTGAAGCTGAAGGAAGGCACTCCTTACCACCGCTGTCACCTGAGCTTCTAGAAAGATTTTACCAGTCTTAAACCATACATTCACTTTCAGCTTGTATACAAACACAGTTCAAGGTGCTGAGCCTTAGCTAGTAAAGCCAGGTCAGTCTTTCAGGTCAAGATATTTGCTGGAGGATATTTGCTGCCTGTGGAGAGAAAATCTAACCTGACAATTCAAACCTATAAGGTGCTTCTTAGGGATTCCTACACAACACAATGGCTTGCATAGTGATTGCTCCTTTGCTGCTCTAAAGGCTGGATTTGAGGAGAATAGCAGAATTGGAAAGGGCCAAGAAGGCCACTGGGTCCAACCCCCTTGCTCAATACAGGACATCAAGTTGGCCATCTCAGATGGCTATCCAGTTTCATCTTGAATGCCTCTTGTGTGAGAGACCCCATAACCTCCCTAGGTCATTTGGAACTGTTTGGAATTGTGCCTTTAGAATTTCTTTTTTAAAAAATCACACCCATCTAGGACTCCTCATTAGAGTCACTTGCCATGGGGCCTTGCTGATCGCTGTTCTGAGTTTATTAAAATTGTCTTTCCTAAAATCCATGGTTTGCATTTGGAATTCATGTCTTGTTGTGGTCCTTTCCTGCTTAGACAAAAGAGGCTTACAGTGTCTAGCACTCATATGCTTTCTCTCCTACTCCGTCATTTTCTATATCTGTGTCAACAGAAGGGGCAACTAAAATGGTCAAGGAGCTGCAGCAGCACCCCTGTGAGGCCAGATCACAGCAGCTGGGACAGCTCAGCTTAGAAAAAAGGCACACACCAGAAAGCCAAATGGTGTCTGCTGTGAGGAAGGTAGATAGGGACACATTTTTTCTCCCTTGCACATAATACAAGAAAGGGCCCAGTGGAGTCCTTTCTTGCATCTCCTTGACTATTTTAGTTGCCCCTTCCTGCACTTTTCCAACTGTACAGCACCCTTCCCGAGGTGCCTTGATGGCCACGGGTTCAGGGACTTCTTACATGCCTGCCTTGCTTGTGGTTTCCCTCAAGGCATGTGACTGGCCCCTGTTTGGAAGTGGGTTTCATCAAGCAGAGCCCCCCCTCCCCCACATGCGTTATCTTCCCCCAAATGCCTTATCATCCTCAGGTGAACTGCAGTCCCTTATGGGCTGGTCTGGGACAGGAAGTTTTGTGGGGGGGGGTTGGGGGGGATATGACAGGGTAAGTGGTGGGTGCAGAGAGGGACTGACTCATCTACAACACCCCATTCGATTTAAAAGAGCCTTCTCCAACTTGGCACCTCCAAGTTTGCTGGACAACAGGTCCCATCATCCCCAGCCAGAATGTGGAAAGGCCATGCTGACCATGGGGTGATGATGCGAGTTGTCATCTGACACAGCTGGAGGGTTGAAAAAGGCAGATATAAAAATTGCCCTTCCCAGCTGACATTTTGCATGACTGGCATAGATGTGTAAGTTCTGTAAAAAGGAAAAGAGGCACCCCCCCCCCAATTCACACAGACAGACATACAACCCCCAAGACATTATTCAGGCATGCACAACCCTCCTCTGAGGCATTCACACACACATACATCCCTCCCTTCAAGGATTCACACCAGAGAAAGGTCTCAGTCTCATCACCTGAAGGCTTCAGTCCTAGGGGATAAGCCCCACCAACTCCAGTGAGACTCTGCTTTGAGAAGCGTTGGGAAAATCCAAATAAGTTCTGGGATAAAACGGTTGCTTATATGTGTCTTTGTGTTAAAAATCAAATCTGAACCCCTTTCTCAGAAAGTACCTGACTTCCAAGCCAGGTCACTGTTTAGTGCTGCTGTTACTTTTAGAAGATGAATTCTTAACTGGACTGAGAAGTTGCTGGAGGCTATCAGTGAGGAAATACCCGTGTTCTCATCAGCTGCAGAAAAATTGGAACAATGGTGTCCAATCATTTCTGAACGGGCCCACCTAGGCATCTAGTCCTACAGAGGCAAGCGCCTGCACAATGTAGTTGTCACACCAGAATTCCTGAATAGTTCCTCAATCAGACACATTTGCATGTTCAAATATATCTGCTGACCTCAAAGTCAAGAATGTACTCATCATTAAAGCAATTAGTAATGTTTTCCATTGTTACCAGTATTTCTGAACAGTTTAGAACATTATGTCATGCCTAAGGACATCAGGATGCTATTGCACCAACATTATCAGGAAATTTAACATTCTATTGGTGTATGTGACTAGCAGATTATGAACATGTCTGTACATGGCCTGTGATTTTGTGGTTCAGTTTGCCTCTATCCGGTAATTTTGTAGTTCAGTTTGCCTCTATTACCGTTAGTGACTCCTAGTGACAAGTACTGCGCCACCGATGAATAAAGCAGAAGTTCAAACGTTTGACCTTTCCCACAGAGCCGAGTGCTCATTTTCTCACAAACTGACAACCGAGATTCTGTCGGAAGCCGTGCCTGCGCTTGCTCTGCGTGTCCCCTCAGCCCCTGGGGCATTGGCGCGCAGACGGGTCTGCCCCATCCCCTGAAATCCTCAAAGTTTAAACAGCAGCACATGGTACTAGAACGGATAATGCCAGCGGGGTAAGGGAGAAGCAAAACGGGAATGGATTTGCTGCTGCTGGCCTGCCACGGAGAGAAAGGCTGCAGCGTGGCTGGCGAAAAGCGCGCGCGCGCGAGCCAAGCAGCGAACAGCGTGAGGGAGGCCGATGTTGCCGGCGGCGCTGCACGTGGCCGGGCGGGGGGCGCCTCCGCCCCTTCCCCGCCGCCCTTGAGGAGGGAGGGGTCCAACTGAGTTGGCTAGCTAGCTGAAACCACCGCACACCTTTCCCCGGTAAGGGGAGAGCGGCCCTGCGGCAGCAGCAGGAAGCCGTTCCCCTCTGGCGAAGCGCTGCAGGCCTTGCATCCGCGGAGTCACGTGCAATTTCATTAGAGAGGCCGCCTCTCCAGACCTGGACAGGAGCTCCTGGCCGAAGTGCAGTGGCCGCAAGGAGCGGGCAGTAGCCAGCCACTGCAGGGGAGGGAGCGGCCGCATCGGTTTCTTTGCTGCCATGGATACAGCTACATGTGGGTGGGGCGAACTGGGCCCAGCTAGCCCTCTGATTGGCCACATCCCTGAATAAGATACATATCAGGAAAACACTGCATGCCTTCAACGACCTATTTCCAAGGGAGCCAAAATCTGGGCGCAAAGCCTGCACCCCTTGAGTTGTTGCCAGCCGTTCAATAGGAGTTCAAATGCATCACTTGCATTCGATCCCTCATTCTGGGAGAAAACCTGACATGAATCCAGAGCTTGTGATGTGACAAGAGTCACAGATGTTGTTTTACCTTTGGAGCATCACATGAGGCCAGGGCAAATCCTTGCCACATGAGGGCAGTAATGAGGAACCCAGATGGCCATGCCCCTTTCCTGGCCGCACATCTTCCCCCCTGCTCATTTCTGAGCCTTCTGGCTTCTGTAAGAACGTAAGAAAAGCCCTGCTGGACCAGTCCAAAGGTCCATCTAGTCCAGCACTCCATACACATGGTGGAAACCAGCTGCCCACAGGATCCCTCAAGCAGGAGGGGTGCACGACAAGCTGCCCTCCTGCCCAGCTCCTCAGCAACTGGCGTATGCAGCTGTGCTGAAGGAGGCAGCCCATGCCCAGCAAGGCTAGGAGCCACTGATAGCCTCCTCCCTCTCGAAGTTCCCCAATCCCTTTTTAAAGCTGTCCAGACTGGCAGTCGTCACCACTTCCTGTGGCAGTGAAAACTGTAACTATATGCTGTGTGAAGAAGTACTTCCTTTTCTCTGTGATAAACCTCGCACCAGTCCGCTTCATGGGATGACCCCAGGTTTGCATGTTTATGGGAAAGAAAGAAAAATGTCTCCCTCTCTACTTTCTCCAACCCATGCATTATTTTAAGCAGCACTAGCACATCTCCTTTTACTCGCCTTTTCTCCTAAGCTGAACAGTTCCAATTGCCATGGCTGCTTCTCATAGGGGAGCTGCTCCATCCCCTCAGCATTTCTGTTGCCCTTCTCTGTACTTTTCCCAACTCAGTAACATCCTTTTTCAGGTAAGGTAACCAGAATGGAACACAAGTGCAATCGCACCAAAGATCCGTATACAGGAGGTAAGATTGTGGAAGTTCTATTTTCTATTCAGTTCCTAATTATACCCAGCATGGAGTTTGCCTTCTTCACAGCCTCTGAGCACTGGGCTGCCATTTCATCAAGCTGTCCACCACTACCCCAAGATCCCTTTTTGATATTTCAAGAATTCTTTATTGTTAGCCTTGATATTGTTAGTGATACTCCTCAGACTGTTTCTTTGCTTCTCTTAAGGTCTGCTTGCATCTCCCTTGTGCAAGCTTTTGGTCCCAGGTGTTCTTTTCATATGGGCAAGACCTCCAATTTTTGAAAGAAACTTTTTCTTTCTAATACTTTCCTTGACTCTATGTGTTAATCATGCTTGTGATTTCTGGGACTTCCCACTGCCCACACCCACTGACTCCATCTAGCCACCTCATCCTCTGTCTGCGCAATTACAAGAGATTAAAACTAACATTAGTTAAAAATTCAACTTAAAAACAAGTGTATTAAAAAAAATCTGGGAAGGGGTGTTGGAAGAAATACAGTTCAGCTCCCTCATATTTGTAACAATCTGGGATATCAGGGATCTCTCCTGGCAGGCCATTCCATGGTTTAGGCGCAACCACTAAAAAGACCTCGAGGTGGAGACATTCATCTTATAGAAGTAAGTTTCAGTAGATTATCCCCAGAGACTCTTAGTGGGCAAGGCAGAAAATATGAACAAAGGCACTGTGGGTTGGCGGTAAAAATGAAACTGCCTGCACTGAGGGCTTAGCCATGCATTTCCTTTATAAGAAGATGTTGCTACTGTCTGCTGATCTTTCATTTGATATATGTCCTGGAACTCAAGTTGCCCACTGCAACTTGGGGGTGGAAGACTTCATGAGGTATGAATAAGGAAAGGGAAAATGGTTGCTGTTGGAGCCTAAAATGCTCTCAAGAGACTGGAAGAGGTGCTATGCAATTCTTTTCGGCGAGATCACTCTCATTCCCAGAAATGCACAGTTGTGCTCCGTCTCGTACACAGCCAAGTTGCATGATCAGTGGCAAGCTTGGCTATATGCCATTTTCCACCAAGCAGAAAAGAATCACATCTACCTGCAAATCAGCCCCAGTGGTATCTTGCCTGCTAAGTCCAAACCACAGCAGGGGACTGAGCCAGGGCAGTAGGTGGATTGTAGCTTTGGAGAAACCTTGCCTATGCAAAGCCCAGCAGGAAATTGTGCTTGTTGCCTTGATAGCGCCAACCGCCCTTTAAGAACAGACAGCCAGGAGAGAGCCCCTTGCAAAAAATGTGCAAGCTAGACAGCAATGAGTAGCTGCAGCCACCAACAGGGTGTAGGCAGCTCTTTTGTGGTTTGGGGAGATTTCTATAACATTGTGGTAAGAGGCGATGTAGGAAAAATGTGAAAAAGCAAAAATCTCTGTAGCGAGAATTGTTCCAGGCCAGGGGTTGGTCAGAATGACCCACAGCATCCCTTTTGACTTCAGTTCTTGACTCCTAATTCATGGGTTTTACTCTGAACATAAAAAGCCAGGAGAAGAAAACCACATGCATGGCCATCCCTCAGCTCCTTGTAGGAAAGATGGAATACAAACACAATAAATAAAGACATCTATTGCTTGCCAGGTGCCATGGTGCCATGCAATGATATATAATCTGGCAGAAGACATTGATTTTCCTCCAGCATTAGAGAACTGGCATACCATAACATTTTACATTTAGCAGGCATTCTCATAGCATTTAGTAAATTCCTACTGATTGCACTCACAATTACATGATTTACACAAATCACAAAGTGATACAAATTAGCAGTCATGTAACACCTGGGAAACAGACTCTAAAGAGTTAGTTATAAGTGATAAGGTTAGATAGTATATTCAAACTTTTCATTTGATCTGTAGCACACTATGCTCACAATGCCCAGGTTAAGGATGAAAACCTATACATATTTATACACATAAAATACAATCCTACAACTCCCATCATTCTCTAGCTAGCATGTAGGGCTCCCCCCTCACACACCCCAGTTTAAACATGCATTGGAAGACCAAAAAGGTTTGTAGAAATTTACACAGGAAGTCTGTTACAGACAAGTATACTGGAAGCCACAGTCTCAACTTCTCTGAAGCCATTTTGGTTCCAGGCCTCTTTATCATTCTGCTACTGGACTGTTGCCTGTCACTCTGAGCAGTAGCTCTTGGCAGTAGAATACTTCTGATTAACACCATTTTAGTACTAAGGAAAGAGCAAAGGCACAAAATGCTGCTCTTGCTGCTGCTCAGGTGGCTGGGAGACAGAGGAAATAGAGGACCAGCTTGCTCTGCAGAGATAAGCAGGTGAAGTATTGCATGTCCAAGCTGGCTAAGGAAGAAAACAAACAACCTTAGGACTGTGGCTTTCAGTTGCGCATCTGGCAGTGTGACTGGCTGCACATCCACTGAGCAGTCACCTAAATCACCATGAGGGGATGGACAACATGTAAGAGGTGGATAGAAAGAATGGAACTCCTGAGTATCCCACCCAATGAGGAGAAAGGGGGAAGGGTTATGCAACTGTGGAAAGGAATAAAAGACATGAATTGAGAGGGATTTTTTTTTTGGGGGGGGGGAGGACATTGAGCATCACTTTGGTCTTTCTCTCTTTATTGCAATAAAGAGATCCTGACCTCACTCTGCAAGTATTTCTATTTTGTAAAGAAAACAGGTTCTAAGGCAACATTTTTATAACAGTTGCACATTGCCCCCAAACTGGTGTTGTACTAGTTGCAGTGGATGCTGTTGCATTTCCTAGCTCAGTTTAAAGTGCTAGTATTAACTTTTAAAGCCAGAAACCATATGGGGACAAGTTGCCCGAAGGACCCCTTTTACTCACATTGAGCTGTCCATACTCTTAAACCAGCAACTGGCTAACTTCACATACAATTTAGTCATGGGGGTGCCAGGAACAGAGGCTTTGTGGTGGTGGTCCCACATATGTAGAATTCAGTTCTAGGCAATGTACATCAGGCATCTTCCTGGCAGGCCCTTAAATTGAACATATTGTCCAACACATTTGCTCTTTCTCAGAAATGATTTCATTAGACTGTTCCAGATGCATTTAAGCTGCAGTTGTTTGTTGCTTTTACTGGGTCATCCATTTTTGGCACAGGTGAAACCCTTTTTGTTTTCCCATTATTTTAATGTTTAACAGGTTTTAATGTGGGTTTTATTATACTGGAAGAATTGGATGCTGTGCTCCATTTCATTTGTGTTGCTGTTATTGTAAAACTGTCCCGAGACACTAGTAGTTGGATGGGATATAAAAGTTTAAATAAATAAATACATAAATAAAATCACCTGTTTTAATATTACTGCTGGCTCCTATTAGTTCCCTTTAGTTTTTAATTTTTATATGGTGCTATATGGTTTTAAAATTTGCTTTTGATTATATATTGCAAATAAATACGGTAAAGCTGCTGTGGGGGGGTTTTACCCTAACTGGTGGCCTGCAAATATTTTATGTACATTTCATGGGAAGTAGGATGCTCTTAGTAATATTTTACTCTCCCATCTCTCATGATTTCTCCCATATATATGAGAAAATATCCTCAAGTTGTTTTTTAAAGAATGAAAAAAAAACCATGAAGTTTTTGCCATGAAAATCGGAGTGGAATTTTATTAGGGTTAGGGTTATGGGAAGTACCCACTCACATGAATAGCATTTAGCAAATTTATTTAAACAAAATCATGCATTCATATGGAACTTTCTTGGGTTTTTTCAGCCCTTTTAGAAGAGGTGCTTGGCGGCATACAGATGTTTTAAATAAACTACATCTTATATCCAGAAGTTCCTTATTTCCTGTACTGCCAAACCAGAACAGTGCATCATTCATTGTCCTTCAGCTTGTGAGACTGGAAGAACATCTCTGGTGCAGGTTTGGATCCTGTATGTGGTGGGTTTGGGACCTGTCTACACCAACCTGGCCAAATGGTGATGCTTGAGTCCCAAGGAAGTCGAATCCCAAGACAAAAGCTGAGAAGGAGAGAGAGAAACAGATTTGCTTTGTCCTAAGATTAATAATATTATTATTTTATTATTAATAATTATATTTCTATACCACCCATAGCCAAAGCTCTCTGGGTAGTTCACAACATTGAAGTCCCCCATCCAGATTCCAACCAGGCCTGACCCTGCTTAGCTTCCAAGATAAGGCATGATCAGGCCCTTCAGGCTACATGGAAAATAATTTCAGTAGAGCCATGACATATGCTAAGTGATATTTTTTCTCCTAACTTTGTATGCTATCTTTTTTTCCATGTTGGTGTCTATTAAAACAGTTGCAGTGGTTCCTTTCAGCTGAGAGGGAACAAAGAGAGAGACAAGAAGGAAGAAAAGTGGTTTCTTTGTTATTCAAATCATTCTTTTAGGTGTGTTGGTTTTGGTGGTTTGTCTAACACAATGCTGTTCATTGGTGTGGAAAGAAGTTTCCCGGTCTCTTTGTGTGTGGGGTTCTCATTAAAGACAAAAGGTGTGGATTCCTCAGAGAAAAGGACTTCACTACACACTTTGCCACAGGTCTGGCTAGGCCCACCAGCTGGTCAGTCAGGCTGAAAGCAAGGTTGTGGGAGATTCAAGGATTGTACTTGTGATTAGAAGTCTGGTGCAGTTGGTTAAAGAGGTAGAGAAAAAGACTCCAGGTAACCGAAGGGTGTGTTTTGCACTACATTGAGAGTTGGCAGCATGAACTGTGAAGCTTGATTGACTGGCACCAGATTTTCTTATTCTAGCTTAACACAATTGCTGCATGTGCCCAACTTGTGAGGCCTAAAATACAGGCAAATGTATAAAGACAAAAAGAAAGGGCAGTGCAGCCTCTCCCAACACCACTGTAAAGCCTTAATGAAATGTGTGGAAGTCTTTTCTTTTACAGGAATGTGCTGCACTGAAGAACAATATGAGCCTTAAATAGAGTGACAGCTTTTTTTGGAGAGCTATGGCACGTGAAAATCCCCCCCCCCAAAAGCTATGACAAGTGAAAATTCTCTCACAAAAAAAGTCCCCCCAAAATTCCCCGCCAAAAGCTGAGTTTCAGTGTAAGAAACGTCTGAACCTGCAGAAAAGAGGGGTGGGGGGGGGCAGGGTGAATGCCCTGGCAACTTCTCCCCTGTGGGAAAGGTAATTTCCACTGGAATAAATAAAGTCCAAGTTCAAATTTTGATTTAACAGAAAGGTTGTCCTGTCTTGCCCATCACAAAGGTCTGCATAAGAAGAAATTTCCTTATGTGGAGATAAGGAGGTCATTTCCAAGTGATCTGCAGACTACCTTGAATAATGTGAGAAATAAATAAAGAAGAGCTGAAACAGACTCCTTAAGAAGGAGAGGAGCTAGATGACTATGTGTGAGCACAAACCTATTGGAAGGCTCCACTTAGTCCCCCTGGCATTGGTGAGCCAGGAGAAGTTGATGGTTCCTGTCTCCAAAGTCGGTGGACTGCCATCCCTTTGGGCTGTTTAAAGCTGAACCTCCGGAAAAGATACACTCCTGCTCTGTCCCTAAATCTGTGTGCTTTGGTTGGGACACAAAGTTGTGTACATGCTAATTCCTGTGAGGTTCCATTGTGCGGTAGTAGAAGCGGAGGCACAATCTCAAGAAGTTGCACAAGGTACTTACATGCTACCCCTAATTCCTGGCGGACTATTATATTTAGCTGGTTTCCTGATGTAGGGGATGGCTTCACAATTTGCTTAAAACGGCTGTTGTAATCTGTGGTTTCATAATACCTTATGTTGTTGCAAAATGCAGCTGTTTCATAGGTACCTGTATAATCGAGAGAGTGACTAGAAGCATCTGAAACATCGCTAGGACTTGGATAGTCCTGTTCATCTAGTTCATGAGTGTAGCTCTTTGGAACCTCCATCACATGGTTCTTCTAGATGTGCAAGTCAGAGCAGGTATTCTGAATGTTGCTGCTCATTAAGAACCCTTTTTCAGTAAAGGGGATTGCCTTAGTAGGGTCAGGATCAGGGTGTGGGTGTGGGGGATGATATAAATGTCTTTTTACCATGCTGCAATTCTTTGTAACATTGCTGTAAAAACCCTTTAAACCACACACGCGCACACATACTTTCCATTGTGCTTGCTCTCACATAAAAGTATTTAGCATCAGGAAAGCAGAAACATACTCGATTTTATTCCCAAAGTCACAATGGCCCAATGATTTAAGTGAGTTTTAAATGCAAACCTGTGCCATGTTCTGCGTATACCTTTTTAAAATCTGCTTTGGCAGACTGCACTACCTTCATTACTAAGAAATTATTGACTTAAAATCTTATACTAGCCAGCAAACCTGGGAGAAATAAACCCTGTTGAAAGTACTGGGCTTCTTCTGAGTAAATAGGCATTCAATTAGGTGGATAGCAGAAGTCCTAGAAAAGGCAACTTGAGAATGAGATATAGTATACATTATTATTTCAATTCATATTTATTTATTTAAAACTTTTCTATACTGTCTTGGGACAGTTTACAACACCATTAATAAAATAGAATAAAAATAGAAATAACATTAGGAGTAGCACAGCATCTGGTGTTAAGTATAAAACTACCAATTAAAACAAATTGGCAATTAAAATATTGGGAGAATAAAAAGGTTTTCACCTGACACTGAAAGGAAAGTAGGGATGGGACCAGATGAACCTCTCTGGGGAGCGTGTTCCACAGTCGGGGTGCCACCCCAGAGAAGGCCCTCCTGCCACTGCAATAGCCCACAACTGAGCAGCTATATATGTAATATATATGAAGGAGCAGTTGTACAAATTCACTGGCATATCTGGGATATGTTTTACTTTCAACAAATTTGCAGATCTCTCTGGGATGTGGGGAAAAGACTGTGGAATGTGCTCCCCAGAGAGGTTCTCCTGGAGCAGAGCCTATATTCTTTTCTGAGCCAGGTCAAAACCTTTTTATTTAAACATCATTTTAAAAATTAGTAATTTTAGTAGTTTAACAGTCACATTTATTTTTTACTGGTTATATACTATTTTACTGTATTGTTTTATTGATTCTTTTTATCGGTTATTGGTTTTAATGTTGTAAGCTGTCCTGAGATGTTGTGGTAAAGGACGGCATATAAATGCTTTCAATAAATAAATAATAAAAGAGAGATTGCATAGACGTGGCTATGGAGAGCTGGGGTGTCATGGTGCAGGAAATCATGTGAAGCAGGAAAAATTGGAGTACAGAGTGATCTTTGTACAGAAAGGGGAGGGCATATTCAGAATTACATAAACTGTATTGGGGAATCCAAAACAGGTTTGTGAAGTGAAAAATTATTGACATTCAAGTTGGATCTCAAAATGGAAGAGGCACTTGAGATAGCATTGCAAATATGTGCTGAAGATTGGAGTGCACCACGGAATTATAGAAGATCAGTTTATGCTTCGTGGACTGCAGCAAAGCCTTTGTATTGCTCATGAGAAGCTGTGGATGGTCCTGAAAGAAACGGGGGGTGCTGCACCCTGATCAGCAACAACTGTTAGGCAAGTAAGAAGCTGTGGTTAAGGCAGAATATTGAGAAACAGGACATTTCAAAACAGAACAAAGCAGTCAGACAAGGGTTAATTCTATCTCCCTGTAAACTCAAGCTGTATGCAGAGCATAGCATGAAGATAGCTGGATTAGGATCAGAGGAAGGGATGAAAATTGGAGGATACCAATAATTCAGTGCAGCTGATACCATGTATTACTGGCAGAACCCAGCAAGAACTCAACAAAAAATCTCCTGATGAAAGTGAAAGAAGTAAGTGCAAAAGCAGGAGTGCTGTTAACGTTAGGGGGGAAATCATGATTACACAAGAATAATTTCAACAATTAAAAAATTGAACTTGCAAAAAATTTCGCAAACCTTGGCTCATTCCTCAATTCAGAGGGAGACGGGAAACAAAAATGTTGAAGAAGACTGAAAGTTGGAAGGGCAGCAATGAAAGAATCAGAAAATATCAAGTGTGGGGATGCTCTGCTGCAAGGTCTTCCACGCTATTTTATTCCAAATCACTACGCGTGGATGTGAAGGCAGCGTGGCAGGAAGAATATGGATGCACTTGAAACACGGTGTTGGAGGAAAGCTTTGTGAATACCCTCGACTGACAGAAAGAAGAACAAGTGGGTCCCAGTTCAAATCAAGCCTGGAAGCAAAAATGACAAAACTGAGGCTGCTTCAGGCGCATCATAAGAAGGCACGATTCCCTGGAGAAGACAGTCAAGTCAAAGGCAGAAGAAGAAGGGGAGGACCAAATGGGAGATGGATCGGTACGGCAAGGGACGCCACAGCCTTAAGTTCGCAAGGGCCGTCAAGGACAAGGACTGACAAGGGCCATCTTCGGAGGGCTTTCATTCACAGGGTTGCCATATTTATTCGGAAGTAAATCGTACTGCATTCAAAAGTCAGTGTAGGTGGTACTGGAACCGCTGCAACCTGCCTTGACCATGGGGAAGTTACAAGGGCGAGATCTGGAGAGAGGCGTTGAGATGCCGATTCAGGTAATTAGAAAAGCAAGGAAACAAACGAGCTTTGTGGTGCTGGTCCATGAAAGGACTCCCCCCCGCAAAAAAATAATCCAAAGTTGGGTAATACCTATGTTAGAGATTTTGGTTGATCCTAATAAAGCTATCCAACTTTGTATTGTGCTGTTTTAAGAATTCTGTGATGATGAGGTTGCTAAAAATTTATTACATTAACATTTGGTATATAAAAAAGTTTAGAAACCAAGAATGTTGCAGCATGTCTTCCAGAATGGCAGAAAGTGAAAAGGGGCAATTTTGAAAGGCCGAAGAACAAGGGAGCGGCTCTGGCTGCAGCTCCGCTCGCCGGCTCGGAGCAACGTCGCAGCGCGCCTCTGCCTGCTGCGGGGCGCCGGCTGCCGAGGGATGCGGGACGGCGCCTGGCCGCTGCCTCTGTGCCCACGGACGGGCACAGCAAAGCAGCTCCGGGGCTCCGCCTGCTGCTGCTGCTGCTGCTGCTGCTGGCGACGTGGGTGCCAAGGAGGCCTTACTCGGTGGCCTCTTGGTTTCATGGGGGGTGGGGGTGACCATGCACGTTTGCAGCCTAGAACACGAGTTATTGCCGTCTATTGTGTGCAAGCCGTCACGAGGCTTTTGCGATGGGACGGGACACAAAAATCCCAAACAAACAAACAAACAAACAAACAAATAAATAAATACTGCGCACTTCCCATTGCCACAGTGCCTCGTTCAGTTCGCAATGAAATGATTACGGCTCAAGGCGCCATGCAGCGCATTGCCGATTCCAGGCACTCCATCCTTCCCCAGATGTGCGTCCGAAAGATCCAGGGAAAGTATGAACGCGCAGAGACAGGCACGCGTGGAGCCAGCATCATTTGGGACACTGCACAGTCCTGTCCGTAAAGCAAGCAACAGTGAATTACCTTGCCTTCTATAAAATTTAAATATTATTTTTTCTAATATAATTAATATATCATAATATATAATACAGCGCATTAATATATATCATATCATTATAAATATGGTATATTTGCCTATACGTATCAGCATATAAAGGTGGTGCAGGTTTTTCTCCTTAAAGGCCTGAGTTCTGAATCTTCTCGATTCCTGGAAACTGCCCCATGGGCATGTCTGGGCATGCAAACCGGAGCGCGGAGTCCCTCCCACCCACAACCGAGCTCGAAAGGCCTGGTGTGGAGGTGGGGGGTGAAGGTGACATCTTGGCAGGAAAGGCGTTTGCTAACGCGCGCAGAAGCTTCTTCCCACTTCCCAGGAACACAGGCTCGAAACCGCGGCGGAGCCCCGACGGAGTTGTTTGGCTGGCGCCTGACGAGCAGCCGAGCAGCCGAGCAGCCGAGCCGGCGGCGCTTCGAAAGCGGGCGGGCGAGCGGGCGAGCGTGGGAAAGCGCGAGCGGAGGACGCCCCGGGGGCCCGGCCGCCCAGGACGCGGAGGTGAGCGCGCAGCGCCTGCGGGAGAGGATGGCCTGCCGCGACATCGGCTCCGCCGTGTTCTGCGCGCTGCTCTGCCAGGATGGGCCGCGAGGATCGGCGACCGTCGCGGGCGGGGGGGGGGGGGGGGGGGGGGAGGGGGGGGGGGAGAGGGGGGGATGTCCAGGGGTTTTTTTTTTTTACCGCGCGTGTTACAAGCATTTTCCAGCACGCCTCTGCTGCCAAAAGCGTGGCCTACGGAAGTAAATAGCTGGGTAGCTCTTAGAAGCCAGCAGGAGAGGAAGAAAGCATGGGAAGGAAAGAGGAATGGAAAAGAAGCAAGCTCAGAAGCCACTTAAAATTGCAGTTCGTACTTATATACCACCCCATAGCCCACGTCCTGTCTGGGCAATTCCCAAATTTAAAAGACTTATAAACAAGCTATAAAATAATCATATTTAAATAAAACGAAATACAATCAGATCAACAACTCACAGCAACTACAATAAGATTAGTACACAGCAGAGCAGCAGTACAAATAAAAACAGTATTAAACAACCCTTACCTATTAAAACAGCAAGAAAAGGAAAAGGTTTTCACCTAGTGCTGTAAAGAGAGCGAAACGGCACCAGGTGCAGCTCCCTTGCAGAGCATGTTCCAAAGATGGGGTGCCAGATTGAAAAAGCCCTTCTGATCACCACCTCGCTTACTCATTTATTTTGGAGGAGAGTTCCTTGAGAAGGACTTCCAGCCAGTTCCTATAACAACTCCAATGGACACAGTTTTGGCAGCTGGGGCGAAGGGCTGGCAGTCCCAGGAGACCGTTGCAGGATTATTATTATTATTATTATTATTATTATTATTATTATTATTATTATTAGAACATTTCTATGCATTATCCCAGGAGCCTTCCGTTTCAGGCCAGAGAGGTTTGCCCATGGCTTTTCATCCTTTTGGCCCACCGCTTTCAAGCTATCCAAGCCTTCAGGCAAGAGATTTTCCCGCGCCAGCCTGGAGATGCGGGGGATTCAGTCCTGGAAGATTTGCAGTCTGCACGAGATTGTGAGCTTGTTGACCCAGGACGAGCCATTGTACATGCCAAGGATCTGGGCATTCGGTTTGTGCTATGGCACACCAGCCTGACTGTTGCGTCTTATAAACTTTGCTTATCCCTCACTGTTGTTACTGGATTTTGATTTTAATGTTGTAAGCCGTCCTGAGATGTAGTCATGAAGGATGGCATGTAAATGTTTTAAATAAATAGCAGAAAAGGAAGGTGCATCTTTGGGGGTGGGGGAAACGGGTGAGCAGGATGTCACCCCTTTGTATCCACCACCGCTTCCTGCGCGATTATTAACCGGTGGGAAAAAGTTAGAAAGCAGTTTAGGGATGACATTGGCAGAAAATTGCCGTGCTCCGCCCGTACTGCAGGCTGTGCCACGGCTGTTTAGTTCAAAGTAAAACATCGTGAAACGAGGGAGATTTTGTGTCATACGTAAGGTGGCCGTTGGGGTTGGCTTACGAGGGTTTTGTTTTGTTTTGGTTTTTTGCATGCTTTGCGTTACCTTTCCGCGCGGCGAGGGCCTAGCCGGGCTCGCTCGGCCCGCTTTTTTAGCCCGTTCGTCATTTCTGTCCGTCCCGAGCAACCTTCTCCTGCTCAGAAGCACTTGCCGGCTCGGAGCCTTCTCTTCAAAAAGCGTTTCTCACTCGCCGGTCGTTGCCGCCTCCTGGCTCTTTAGGGCGGATAGAGGTGCTCCATATCGTTTTCGTTTCGTTTCGTTTCCGCGTGTTCCAGCGCACTTGCTCGGCATCTTTGTAGAACCGTGTGCGATTGGGTTATTTTAAAAACATAGAAAACATCCGTTAGGCTAGAAAGGTCTGAACCTCTAGAAGGAAAGGAGAAGCTCTTGTGTGGAGCGCGGGTTGCTGAGATGAAACAGAGACCCCTTCCAGAAGAACAGCTCCAGGTTTGCACAGCTGCAGAAGGAGGCAACGGAGTTCGGACTTTCAGAAAGGTCGGGGGTCCCTTTTTAACTTTAACTTTTATCTTTTGTGCACTTGCTGCAAATACAGAACTCGCACAGCAGCAGACCTTTGCCACGTAGACCTTCGCTTACTCTTTGGCGGCATTTTCCTTGATTGTGTGGGGTTTTGTGACTGAACCAAGAAAAAGAGGAGCCAGTGCTCCGCATTATTTTTTTTAAATTTTTATTAAGATTTTAAACTAAAACTACAAACATCAATCATCACACACATCAGATTTACTGGGTCAGTCCCCTACAAGATATCTTTTAACATTCTATGATCATACAAAAATCCATTTATAAAAACATGAAAACATCTTTAGATCAAAACCAAGTCCCGTTTCTCCAGCCAAATAAAAAAGTAAATCCAAATTTGATAGAAGTCACTATCTTCCTTTTTCCTCCTTCTTCAGTGAAATCAACCCCATCCTTTCTTACAAAGTCCTGTTTCTCTTGACCATTTTTTTAAGGGAAGCTTGTCTAAGTTGAGTGAAATTACAACATCTTCCTTCTTCTTCAGTGATAAGTTCATCCAAACCCACGATTACAAGTAACATAAACACACACACACACACACACACACACACACACACAACTATCTGACATCTCAAAAGGCATCCTAACTACTCTGTTTGGTAATAACTTTAAGCCAATTTTCTTTAAGCTCACTTACTAATGTTGCATCTAAACTTACACACCATTTAATCAAATATAGTTAATTCCATACAATAGCACATACAGACTTGCCAACCCATATAAGTCATTGCTTTTTAAGATAGTAGATTCTCCTATTTTCAATTACAGATATAGTCAGTGATATCCATTTAACAATGTTTCATTAAACTAGGTTGTTAAGTTTTCACAAACCGTATTGAATTAGCCTAATCATCCCTTTTTATATCTAAAAGCGGCTTAGCAACTCTATTTGGTGATTATTACCTATATAAATTCTCTTATTTTCAGATACAAATAAAATCAGAAATATCCACTTAACATCTTTAAAAGCATCATTAATTGGTCTATTTGATGATAACTAGTATCTATAATATCTTTTAGCCAAAATTTCTTTAAATTAAATTACTAATGCTTCACCAACCACAGTAGCTTAGCTTTTCTACGTTACATGTAAGCATACCAACCTATATACGTCATCCCTTTTTGAAATAACAAGAAAGTTCTTCTTATCTTCCCTCTGATTCCTTTCTCCTTTTTTTCCCCTTTTTCTTTTTTTACACCTCTACCAAACCTTTCTGGTTTTTTTTTTACATTATAATGTCGTAATACCTGTAATAGAATTTTCAAATGTGGCCACATGAACAAAGCCTCTCTTAGATGGTTACTCTTGCTCATTAGCTCCACAGATTGTGCCAACTTTTCCGCTCGTACAAAAAAAGATGCCTGTAATAAATCATGTAATAAAACATGTCCTCCCATTGCTTCTTTGTTTAGATTAGAATGATGTGGTGTCTGCAGTAGATCATGTGTCTTAGACTGTAGCCCAACTATCTTCTCTTTTTCCAGCATAACAAGAAGATCACGTGGAGGCTTATTTATTAAATTTACTGGTTGTATTGACTTTCCTGATGCTTCCAAATATCCATCTGCTTGTTGTCTGTTTATAGGCCCATCCCATAATAATTCACTTGTTATCTTCTCAGTTTCAAATTTTTCTTCTGCTTGCTGGATATTTTGCATATTATGCTCAGGCATATTCTGTTTGATCAAAGCCTGATTAATAGACAAATCTAACTTATCAAACCTAGCTTTTTGTTCAATTAGGAAAGAGTCAAGTTGCTTAATTAAAACAGGCTGTTGTATTATTATCGCCTGTTGGGATAGTTGCAAGCCTGTTAAAGAGGCCTGTATTTCCAAAAGTGTCTTCTGTATGTCTTTAATTTCTTCCATATTGGCAGTGATTTTGCAGCCTTGGCAGGGGTCCAAGAGTCCCAGGAACAAAGGAGCAAAGATGGCTGTTATTTCTTGGAAGCAGTCCAACACAAAAGAAAGATACTTCTATCATTCAGTTAAACATTAATTTATTATTTTATTTCTTTGCCCTTGGAGAGATTAAAGAAAAAAAAGATCTTACAAAGATCTTACTTACAAAGAGCTCTGACTCTCTCTCTCTCTCATGTAATTCACCGCCTTTCAGTTCCGTGGGGATGGGGGAAGAATTCTTTCCTTCCTCCATCCGAAGGGCTTCTCTTTCTTCTTTTATATCAATTAGCAAACGATGCAGCTTTTTCCACGGGTACCATTGCAAAAAAAGAAAAGAAATAAAAATAGTTCCCAGTAGATCTGATGCTAATAGCTAAAGCAGACTAAACAAAAAAAGTATGCCGAGGACTTACAGAGAGCTGAAATTCTCTCCTGTACCATCCAACTGAGAAAAGCTTGATTTTCTCCCAATAAGCGCAGAATTGCCATCCAGACACCTGCTGGGAACTTTGCCAAGCAATCTATCTTCACCCCTACAGGGCTTAGATTGGGCCCCCACAGCCCACCACCGGGCAGTTACCAGCGTGGTAACAGAGCCCCGTTAATCACATCTGTCTCGTCCCGACGCCATACTTGTCTCCCCTCAGTGCTCCGCATTATTGTTGTGTTCCCATTATTGAATTAAATCTACTTTTCATTTGTTATTTCTCAGGTGCATTTGCTGTTAAATACATGTGAGAGCCCCAAGTTACAGGAATGGCAGGTAAGCCTTGCCACCAAGGGACTGAGATCAGTGCCAGTTTCTGCAATTTTCTGGGAGATTGTGGGATTGGTGGCTAAGGGGGGGAAAGTTGGGTGGAGGAGGGTAGATTTTTGTAGGATTTTTAGCTAGGGAGGTCTTTATGAGACAGGGTTCTTTAAACACACACACACTTTTGTGCATCCGTAATTACTAGATGCAGATTTCCACATTTCATTCCTGTGGGCCTGGTCATTAGATTCTTTCTCTATCTACCAACACCTCTGTGACCCAACTGCTTCACAGGAATGACTGGTACCTTTCCTGTCCAACATAAAGATTTTTGTCCCAGTAGTGTCTATTGTCCCAGAAGGGATAGAATCGTGGTTTTTCTTCCCCTCCCCACACCATCCCTTCATAAACCTAGTAGTCAGTTTGGCACTTGAATGGAGAGTCCAGGCTGCTTACTGTGTGTGAATTAAGATTTAAGGAGCAGCCTTTGCCTGCCATTTTCAAGCAGCAAGTTGCTGGGAACAGCATCCCTCACATGCCAGATACAAAGAACATTAAAGAGATGTATTTACTTGGAATTGGGCTTCTCTACATGTCATGTACAGTCTGCCTGTCTAACAGCTAACAGATGCAATGGCCTCTTCATCTATAAACATTCTCCTTTGTACTACATTATCTAAAAAGCCCATCAAGCATTTTGGATGTCAGGTTGTCACAGAAAAGTTGAAATGGGACAGAGACATGTAGTGAGGCAGATTTAACAGTGCAGTCTTCCCCAGATGTCTTGAATGACAATGGTCTTGACTACTGGCCATGCGTGCTGGGCTGGTTGGAAATTGAAGTCAGACTCATAGGGAAGGCAGCAGGCTAACAGAAGCTGGCGTATTGACTTTAACAGTGAGATCAGCCACAGCTTTGCAACATGTGGCAAAGGCAGTGATGTGTGAGTGCTCCAACACCAGCTTTCATGCTCCCCTGCAGGTGAATCTAGGCCTTCTGAAACATCTGTCATTAGATTACCATTTGCCACTGTAACGCAAGGGTGCCCCCATTCTGTTCCTCGTAGCATCCCTTATATATCTTAAGGATCCTTAAGGTACAACCCTATGCAAGTTGGATAGGAAAAAGGGCTACAAAAATGGCCCAGGCACATGCATCTGATGGTGCTCTAAATTCTTTTAGTGCTTCAGGGAATCAGTCTGACAAGTGCTGATGATATGGGATTTTCGTTTTTATTGTCCTCTAGCAAGTTCCCAGATCATTAGACGCCTGGTATACACCATAGTTTGCCTCTTTTTGATTGTGCTTGCCCTTCTCAGTGTCATCATCTACTTAGCAGGTAAGTTGCCTGATCGATGTCAATTTTCTAAACTTCCCTGGGAGCTGACACAGCTGCCTGCCTTCAGTCAACTTCCTACTTGTATGGGTTTACTTATAGTCTGGCTTTCAGGTACTGTAACATCAGAGAGCTTTGCCAAAGCAACCAATCAGTCATCCCAAGGCCTGTAAAAATATGGACTGAGAATGAAAAAATCCCTGGTTAGAACTTCCCTGGGTGTGTGTGTGTGTGAGAGAGAGAGAGAGACTGAAAGAGGGAGAGAAATTTGCTAATTCACAGTCCCATCTGCAGACTTCAGATACTGGAAAAGTGAGGGTATAGCTACGAGAGTGCAAAGTTATTTCTTCCTGTGGCATTTCCTTGCTCTCAAGCTCAGCCTGACGCATCACATATACATACACACAGAGAGAGTTGACGAATATATAGGATTCAGTCTATACTTTTAAAACATCTGATCTGACTCTAGTCCTCTGGCCTTGAATCTGATGCAGAGTGAGCCGACTGAGTTTCTGAAAGGAGCATGTGTTCCATTTCAACAGGAAGGAGAGAACCTCTTCTCAGGTGAACTCAAATGCTGGAAATGTGATCAGCCGAATAGGAGTTGCTTGAGGAAAGGGCTTCTGTTTGCCTCTCTTTGCTCTTAAAATTATGCTCCAAGCCTTCCTCTGATTCAGGCAAATCAGCCTTTAAAATGGGCGATTGAGAATTCTGAGGTCATGGGAATGCCCCCAAACTGGTTGCCATGGTAGTCAGTGTTATTCATTCAGAAAATAGCTGAGCATGGCTGGATCAAATAATTTCCCAAAGGGCAAACTGGTGAGACTAAAAGAAAACTAACATGCATAAGAACCAAAGAACAGGAGTGGGGTGTGAGCTGAGGCTAAAAGACAAAAGCACTCTTTTGGACCAAATTAACAAGGGTACTCAAGGGCATTTACAGAATGTCAGCATCCCAGTTTAAAGGATATTTTTAAAAGACCTGTGAGAGTGTGTGGGGGCGGGGCGGGGGGACAAGCTAGAAATCCCAGGATGCTATGATCAGCCATAGTGGCTGGAGCATGCTGGAGGCTCTAGATTTTTCTGTTTAGATTTGTATAGGGTTGCACCCATGAGACATTCTCAGGAGAGGCAGAGAGCTCAGGTAGGTGTACTGGTGCCCAAGGTGTACACTCCAGTTTTAAGTGTGTAAAGCAACTGTCAAGCAGGCTGAAGCACTTCCTTTCTGGCCACCCTTGGGCCTCTTTCAGGTTACTGAGGGTTGTTTCAACTGAGGCTTAAGAATAGGGAAGACTCCATCATGGTCCCTATTCAGTTTTAATTTCTAAGAATCCAGCCTATAGGTTCTGCAGCTGATTGTCTTCATCCAAGCCAAGTGGTTTCCATCATCCATCAGTGGATTTTTAAATATATGTAATTTATCCATCCATTCTATTTATGGATAAAAATAGAAAAATGCACAGGATTAAAAACAACAAACAAAAACATGCATTTCCCCCATAAGCTAAAGCATGAAAATATGCATATTTTAAGGACTTGAGTATTTGTGGGGATTTGCTTGTTTCTGGGAATTTGAACTTGCACAAATGTATACAAGTACATTTGCACAAAATCAGCTTCCAGTGGAAGATGTAATGCAAGATTACATTTTGCATTGTGAAACTATGCAAAACCACAATAATAGAATTTGAGAAAGTATATATACCATACGCCAGCAAAATTGACTCAAAGGTCAAGGGTTCATTGACATGGTTATTTAGCAGTGCCAAAGGAGTGTTTAGAGAGAAGGTTTTCCCAAATGAGGAAAGCAAAAAGAGATGCCAGCAGAAAATAAGAGATGAAAAAGCACTTTGAGAAGCACATCACTAACATCAGGACCAACCATAAAGAATTCTTTTAAAATGAGAAAAAAGAAACCAGCTACAAAGGCAGCTAGACCATTGGATGACAATGGAATAAAAGGACCACCAAAGGAGGATAAAGAGATCTTCCCAACTGAGGATGCAGAACAGATACCTGTTCCTGAACTTACGTATTCAGGAAGGGTGTCTGAGGGATTAAGGCTGGTGGTAATGAAAAATGGTGACAACATCAACCATACTGACAAACTGAATCAGTCACGGGGCCCAGGAGGTATTCATCTCAGACTTACGTATTCAGGAAGGGAGTCTGAGGGATAAAGGCTGGTGGTAATGAAAAATGGTGACATCATCAACCATACTGACAAACTGAATCAGTCACGGGGCTCAGGAGGTATTCATCTCAGACTTCCTGAAGCATTCAAATATGAAATTGCTCACTTTCTTACAAAAATATCTAAGAAGTCCCTAAGATCACGCTCTATCAGAGGACTGAAGAGCAGGCAATGTAACACCAATTTTTAAAAAAGAGATCCAGGGGGGATCCAGGAAATTACAGACCGGTTAGCTTAATATCTGTTCTGGGTAAATTGCTTGGAAGTGTTATTAAAGATAGGACCAGGAAGCAGATAGAAGGACAAACCTTGCTGAAAAAGAATCAGCATGGCTTCCACAAAGATAAGTCCTATCTCATTTACCTATTAGAGTTCTTTAAGAGTATCAAGAAGCACACAGACGGGGGTGATCTGGTAGAGGCTATTCTCGTAGAGGCTACGGGGTCAGGCTGTGGAGAGGTTCCTTGCTCAGCGGTCTCAGAGCCAGGCTGCAGAGGGGCCGTCTGGGCACCTGGCCTCAAATATAAGTCCCCTTGTTCCAATGCCTGACTCTCACTGCTAGCTCCTGCCTCTTCCTCATGAGTAGACATCTCTGTCGAGCCGTCAGGCACGACAGTGTCCTTCCAAGCACCCAGTTCCAATTGGTCTTGTTCAACCTTGCTGCCTAGAGCGGGGTAAAGGCCTGAGCTGTCTCCTCCCAGCCACCCACATGCATCTAATGCAGCAATCAGCAAAAGGTTGGAGAGCACCTTGATTTCTCACAAGTTTTCTTGGATGTCCTAGATGTGGAATTGCACCTGGGTCACCATTACAATGGGACTGCAGTTCACTCTGGTAATTCACTCAAGGGGGACCCACATGCCCTGTCTGTAGTGTGTGTGTGTGTGTGTGGGTGTGTAGGAGGTTCCTTTTGCCTCCCATGATGGTGGGTAGAGGGAATGAGGAACGGCTTCAGATGGCCAGGAATGGGGCAATTTCAGCATTGCAAAGGCATCACTGAGCTAGCATGCACGGTCAGTTCCAATGAAACCATGGGACGGATGAATTTTGTACTTGCGGACTGCAACAGATTACCTTCTCCCACCAAAACCGTCTTTGGAGAGGCCCTCAGTAGAAAACATGGCCTGGTCCGATTCATTCCATTTCTCTTCATGCTTCTTGATCAGGATGCCATGAAATGCTCTGTAACCCTCTGTATTCTTCTGCTGTAGTGGGCCGAGGTGAACAACCAACCTGTGATTGTAAATCCGCAGCAGCCTCTAATTTGACGTGCCACGGCGCTTGGACTTTGCATCAAGGTCGATGCTACTATTTTTCAAAGGCAGAGAAAAATTGGACTGCTAGTCAAAACTTTTGTTCTTCACATAATGCCACCCTGGCTATAATTGAAAATGAGGAAAAGGTGAGACTGCCAATCTTTTGTCTGTCAAAGACTGCAGGTCCTTTCATGTAGAGAAACTGTTGATGCTCAACTGTTATGCTGCATGAAGAAACTGAAGGCTGTATGTATGTATGTATGTATGTATGTATGTATGTATTTAGGAAGCTTCTATGCTGCCCCATTCGCCGAAGCCTCGGGGCGGCTCACAACAATAAATAAATAATCACAATATAAAAACAATATAATTTGAGTCGACCTGGCCAAAGAATAAAATAAATAAATAATATTAACAATTAAAATAACACTTAAATAAAAAGTATTAATTATGATTCAGTCCTCAGCATATGTTATTTATATATACTTTCTGTTTCTATGCTGCCCAATAGTGACGCTTTCTGGGCAGTTTACAACAACTCAGACAATACATCAAACACACAATAAAATATAACAGGAAAATAATCATGCCTTCTCATGAGGGAATATTTACAAGAGGAAAACATGAGTAAAAAGAAAGTCAAATGTTTATGGTAGTGAAAATTAATATAATTTGGAAGATGTTTCTAAAGTCAGTATCTTTTTTTAAATGCTCTTAAGATTCTTGCAGAGAATATAAGATTTGTATAAGAATGTAAAAGAAGTATAGGATTCCAGCACATCAGATATATATATAAATATATATTTTAAATTAATGTATCATTTGTTGCAATATTATGGTGATGGTTATAGATTATGTCTGCATATGCTCCATGTTGCCTTTTTGTCCGGTGAGACAAAGGCCTCTAACATCACCCATCCCTTCTGGCTTCTGCAGGATTTTGTGATGCGCCTCAAAGGCAAAGACATCTTTTGGATTGGTCTCCGGAGAGATCCTAGTGAGCAATGGAAGGGGCCAAATGGTGAAAATGCAACGTAAGTCCTTCACTTACTATCCTGGCCAACTTAAGACTATTCAGTTGTACTTACCAGTATCAAACCTTAAAAAATACCTGGGAAAAACACATGGCTTGGTCTCGGTCAAGGAAGGCCGTGAACATGAAAATGAATGAGGTATCTGAGAGCATTCGAAGATCATCGTAGCATCAGAATATTTTTTTAAAGAAAAAAACCTCAGGCACCACATAGAAAGATATTTGGTATGGACAGGAATGAAGTTTGATATAGACCTGATTTTAATATGCTATCTCCCTGCCTTATGCGGAGAAATTTACTGGGGACTGGAATGCTGCTTTCATTTATATGCTGCACTGTCCAATAACTGTGGCTCTCTTGGTGCTTCACAACAACTCACAAAGGCACAAGCCACAGATACAGGATAGTACAGCAATTTAAACAGCTAACCAGTTTCACTAAAATATTGGACCCATTAAAGACAGCTGAGATAAATTGCCCATCCTATGCATTAAGTATTTGGGAGTAGAGGCAAGTCTTAACCTGATGCCGAACAGATGGCCTTCCATTGATAGACCTTCCATGTTTTCACACTACTTCTTCCAGGTTTGGTCCCATCAGAAACAAATCTCTTAAGACAGACAAGATGCAATCACTGCACAATGCATTTTGTTAGTTAGTACTAGGAGATCTGTTTGAATGCACTCATTATTTCTATACAGTTCTATGCATGCATGCTAGAAAGTTAATGTCACTGTACTGAGCAGGTTTGTGCTATTGGTTTTGTTGTTTTATTTTTTAGCATCCTACTGTTATAAAAACTGAAAAGTCTATTCCTTATCAGATCAACCCACTTAGTTCTGCCCTTATCAGATTGCACATGGAGCCTTCTGAGAGGTGGGTTTAAAATCTGGCCAGATTTCAAAGAAATCTGATTAAGAATGGTTGTTAGATTGTTCTTTAAAACTGCATTGAATTCTGCATTCAGACACACATACACACACTTACATTTCTCTTTGGATACTTTTAATAATGTAAAAAATGGAAGTATGTTGTAGAGTCTCCTTTTTGCCAGTTGAAATACAGGGCATTGTCTTGTGACCTGTAAATTAAAAAGGTAAAGGTTTCCCCTTGATGTTACATCCAGTCATGCTTCTGTTGTGCAGATTCAAACCGACCTTTCGATCAACCAGCCCAGCAGCACAGCAGTTTAAACCACTGTGCCACCTGCAGTCCCTGCCTGTAAATTAATGCCCCTTAAAAACACAAGAGAAGGAGAAGGCAATAACCCTGTTAGAAAAAGTAGAGGACCTGCTTTTCTTTTTTTCCTAAAATTGTTTGGTCTCACCAAAGCTTCACATAGAACCCTTTCACTTCACTTGCTACATGTTCATTTTAAGTAGAGGTGCCAAGGAGAACGAACATTCAGGACCTTTTACAAGAAGGGCAGGCATTCTGTTCCTTCACTTTGGTGAAAAGGTATTTCAGAAGTCAAGATGTTTTAAAGATCCTCTTCTAATTGATAGAAATGAGGCTTAACTCTTCTCTTAAACATTTATAGGATAGAACAGTGAACAGAACATGGTGGGAAAATAGGATTCAGCACAAGAGTTAAAATCCCATTCCTGTAAGACACATAGATGGGATTTTACTATACACATGGTGTTTCCATTTGCTGAATAACTAACGCTTTCCAAGATGCCAAGATGCCTACATTTTGCCATTGCGGACTTGCTTGACTCCAGCTTGTATTTCAGGTTGGAGGTCCTTGGAAAGGGAGGAGATTGTGCGTATTTAAATGATGAAGCCAAAGCGAGCTCTGCACGATGCAGCATTGAACACCAGTGGATCTGCATCAAAGCTGGTCTTTTTTGAAATTACAAACATGAAGAAGAGTGAGGCATAGGCTTCCCCTGATACTGAGAGGCAGCACGGATATTGTTGCTTCAAAGAAATAGGTTTATTATTTCTTCTTTCTCTGTCTCTCCCTCCACTTCACCCTTTCCTTGTGATATGCATTTTTCTGGGTCTGTGAATATGCAGAGGGAGGTCTCCTGTTTACTATTTCTCACATCACTCTCTTATGCTGAAAGATAAGAAAAGAAGCAACCTTGTCTCTGTTGCTGTAGACTATGCTGCCTGAAGTCTTGTGGAAGCTGAAATTTTGATTGTACTCATGGAAGAAGCAGGAACTAAGCCTATATAAAGATTGTGAAAGAGGGATAGGGACCAAAGTTGCACACAGAAGATTTATTTAAGCCAGTAAATGCAGGCAGAGTGTGCAAACTTGTATGCCACTCAATAGTACACGGTGGCACACCGGACTTTGGCTGGTCACTCTTTGACTTAAGGGGATTTTGGCAAGGTACAAGCTCTGTGCCCTTACTGTCCAGCACCAGCAGTGAATTAGGAACAATAGAGGTCATGCATGCAGGAGATTGGTGAAAAAAATGGATGGTCATATACTCATTGGAGCTGTTTGGCCACTGTGTGAACAGAACGCTGGACTGGAAGGACCCTTTTGAAAGTTCTGAAAGTCCAGCCTCTTCTCTAGGAACACAGAAGGGTGAGAGAGGCATCCGAGCTCCACCATGACCAGGAGCGTACCAGTTGGCCCTGCCTTCCTACAAGCATCTCCTTTGTCTTAATGTTTACGATGGATGGTCCATCACTGGGAGATTTGCAATAGATCAGCTAAGTGCCTGATTTTATAGAACCTTAAAGTGCTTGCCTGAGAGTAGCCATAACTACACCTCACCTTGCACTTTCCCCATTAGATTGCAGAAAAAGAATATGTGGGGGGAAAGAAGGATTGGTTCTCTGTGTGTGAAAGGGCTTGTGAGCACCACTCTGGTAGGATGTACAGACTGTGAGCAGAGGATGCACTTAGAGGAACTCTGGTCCTTACTTCTCCTTTGGTGCAAACTCATGCAAGGTTAGACAGAACAAATCTTAATAACTCGTAGCTTTTCCCAGCCAGCCATGGGATTTTGCTGCAGGCTGTTCTATTACTTCTTCCTCAAATATGGCATATTTATTTCCCAAGAATACTCTCAACATTTGCTTGACACCTCATCTCTCAAAGTTGATGAAATGGACTCCAGTACACAAAAACTTATGCCATAATCAATCTGTAAATCTTTGAGCTTCTATAAGACGCTTCAATGTTGCTGAAACAGACAAACCTGGTTACTCTGCATGGCATAATTCTCTGCTTTCTGTACATTCACAGTCCTCTTTGGGCTGCTTGTTTCTTTTTGCTCCCTTCTACAAACCCACACATCCTCCAAGCAACTGTAAGGTGTTCTCTCCCCCCCCCCCCACCCTCCATTTCTTTCCCCCTATTGTTTCATAAGGCTTTTTTCTGGTCGTTGCTCATATTCTAGAACATGTTTTAGAGTTCTTGGGGTCCTTCATCCAGAAAATCTAACTGAAGACCCAGACTTTGTGTAAATTTTCCAGACATCTTTTTTAATTGTGCAAACTGCAGCCTATTTTAAAGGCTGAAATCTTTGTACTGGGTTAATTTGTATCTGTCTGACTCAGCAGTAAAAGTGGTTTGACAGGATAAAATCCACAGGGCTGGATTGAGAAAATCTGATGGATTTCCAATGCCCCAGTCAGATTTCTTCTACTTCTCAAATGTGAGCATCTTTAAAGGATCCTGTCAGTTAGAGAAACAGCTCTTTGTAAAAGGGCACGTATGGACAGGGCAGAGGAGAGCATTTGATTTCAGAAAAAAAAATCTTGGACAGAAAACTTCAAGAGAGGCAGCAGAAGGGGACATGTGTATTGGCAAAAAGCCAGCTAATTCAGGGGCTTCAGATGCAACAGCAATCACCAGGTCTCTGGTACCTTTAGTTCAGCAAGCGCTATTTTGCTCCTGCTCCATGAAAAATGGCACCTTTCCAAAGCACTTTTAGTAAATTTGTGAATCCTTAAGGTGCAGCTGGATTTTTGTGGCTTTTGAGCACAGAAGAGTAAGAAGCCCCTGTCCTCCTCGTACATCCATGCACCTTTCTCTAGCCTAGTTTGTTGGCACCTGATGTCAAGTCATCTCTGATTTATGATGACCCTATGAATGTAACCTCACATTGTCCTCTCCATAATGCCCTGTCCATAACAGTCCAGCTCAGCACTTGTAAATTCAAGGCTGTGGCTTCCACAGAGAGGTTTTCCTCATACCAATTGTGCTATTTTGGGGGTTCCACATGAAGACTGTTTAAGCCTCTGGGTAATCTGCTTTTTATCTGTTGCTTTTCTCTCTGCCCTACCTTGAGAGGTCTGCCTCTTACCTTCTCTTCTTGCTTTATCTTGAATTGCCTTGGGGAAAAAAAGACATACCTGAAATCAATAAACAAACATATGCAAGGTTTTCTGGGCATCTTTCCAGCATCAATAAAGCACAATTTGCTGAAACAGCACTTGACCACACCTCTTTGGTGTCCACACCTTCACAAAATGAAACTGCAAGAGCAGTGATTTACATTTACGTATGGAAGGCAATGCACATGAAGGCACATTCTGGATAAATAGCCTGCCTATCCCCTTGACCCAGATGCCTGGTGCTGAGAACAGCTGAGGAGTATGCTTGTGGGCATGTGCAGAAGCTTCTTGCCAGTGCAGGACCTGTGCATGCATAGGTATGGAAAAGGTGTGTATGTGCATGAAAGACTGAGAGAGGTGATGTCTGTGTCCCCACCCTGTTGCCCATTCAAGCACCTTTCTGGCCAGCTGCAGCAATGAGGAGCTGGTGGCATGTGACTGCATTCCTGCTCCAGCCTTACAGAGAGAACTTCGTGCACGCTTCTCTGGCAAGGCTGGGTGCCAAGGGGTGTTGGCAGGGGAATGTGCAGTTCTCAGCCGGGTGCTGCTGCCCAGCTGATGCTCTCCCCTCCCACTCAGCCATGAAGGACTTCCCTCAGGCTTGCACAAGGGGGGTGGTGGGGATTGACCGGCTAGAAAAGGAAAAAGTCACAGAGCAGAGCAGCTGAATTCAAGCCGGGACTGAGCTGGAGCCCCCATCTGCACAAGCTCCACCTCCCAAGAAGTATCCCCCCCCCCCCGTGCTTTGCGTGGACCCCACTTCCTCAAGCAGTGAGGCATTCTGGGACACAGTGCTTACTTGGGTTTGGCCTCTTTTGGAGGAAAACATGAGCTGAGACGTCAGGCATTTCTGTAAATGATGCAAAGGGGACCTAGGTGAGCAGTCCGACAGAAAGCAAATCCAGCCTTCCACCAGAAACCCGAGAACTGCCTGGCGTTTCCAGAATGAGAGAGGAGCTGTCTGCACCCTCACCTTTGCTCTCTCTGATGCTCAGGTTGTCTGCTTTCACACACCTGGCTCATCCCCTCCCTGCAAACTGAGGTGGGGAAGAAGGATGTGCCCTGCCAGCTTCTCCATCCTTGAGCCCTTTCCATGTCCTGCCAGTTCAGCAGCTTGAATTCATCCTCCTAGATCCAGAAACCTCTCCTGTCCACCCACTGCTCCAAACTGAATGACAATTTGATCAACCACTTCATGCACTAGACCAGACTTCCCCAACCTGGTGTCCTCCATACATGTTGGACTACAGCTTTCTTCATTCCCCACCAGCAGGATGATGGGAATTGTAGATGTGGAATAGCAATATTTCATGGTGGTGATGCTAGTTCGGGGATGACGTTCAGTGTCCTTGGGCAGCTTGAATGAGGTTCAAAAGAAAAGCAGCAATGGATGGGAGCCTCACCAACTTTCCCTGGATATTTGGTCTCAGGGAAGAACCACTGGGCCAGACCAAGGGAAGGTAGTGCAGGAGACGAACTGGGATTCCTGATAAGGACAGAGGATGAAACACCCAGAGTGAAGCAACTTGGGACTACATGCTTTGAACCCTTTCATATATGGAGGTGCTTCCAAAATGCTTCACCTTGGGAGCACAACATAACCTTTCACTGGCAGGGAAGTCACAGTTTGGGGGTTGTGCTGCCACCACACCTTGCTGCCTCCCCTCCCAAGAACCCAGCTGCCATGGCTGAGCTATGGATGCTTGTGTTGTGCACAGTGTGACATTGGAAGCACAGCCAGGCACTGCGGTATTCCACTGTGTATCCATGTTATTGCTGCTGCTGTTATATCCTGCCTCTTTTCCCTTCTAAGGGACTTAAGGCAGCTTACATAATTCTCCTTTCCAATTTATCCTCACAACAACAACACTGTGAGGTAGTCTGTGACTGGCCCAAACTCGCCCATTGAGTTCTGTGGCTGAGTGGGGTCTAAAAACTGGATCGCCTGAGCCTCAGTCCTGTGCTCTGAACCGCTACTCCACTTTGGCTCTCAGGGTGGGATGCAGGGAGGGAGAGCCAAACGTTATACAAGCGGTCCTGTAGTTTCGTCTCATTGTTTTATGCAAGGGAAGCTGGTTGGAAGGCATCCTGGAAAAGTGTAGCAGTTTCCCTCATTACTTCCTCTATTATTTCTTGAGAAAGAGCAAGTGAGCTTCCTGTTATTTCTTCTGAGAGAGAGAGAGAGAGAAGGTGGAGCTGTTAGATAAGATCTTTATGGCAGTATTTCAATATTAATTAAACCTTTTTGGGGGAGGGGCGCAGAATCTGGATTATGTCATTTGCTACAGCTAACATTCCTTCCTCCCAAAGGCAAGCAAGGATAACCATCTCCGCGTGGTCTGTTCCCCACCCCACCGACACCAATGTAGTTTACTTGTGAGTAAGGCCATGAAAGATGATCTGATATGTACACAGAAAAACAAGATATATAATCCCGCCTCACTGCCTTGCCATAAACAGATCGCAAAGGGTGCCTCAGTGTCTGGTGGTGAAGACCAAATGACCCCACTCCATTAGTGGGTAACTGTCAATTGCTATCTTTGTATTTTACGGGTTTGTCAGTGTGCCTCCCTAACCCTGTAAGTTCACGCATGTAACCTTTTCGTTTACTTAACTTGGCCAGCCTGTTCAAGGTAACTTTAGTTTAGAAGGCCTGTCAAAGGCATCTACTTAGAGTGAAATGTAACTTTTCTTTATGGTGTTGTGACGTGTATCCAATCACTTTCCCATCCATGTCAAAGCATCCAATCACCTTCCTGTGTATTGTATTCACTCCCCTTTTGTGTATTCTATATAACCCTAAGGAAAATATCATGGGGTGTCCCTATTTTGGCCACCCATGGATCCATGCATTCAATTGTAAATAAACCTGTTTGCCCTGACAAGAAACTGATTCCGAGCCTATATTGCGGATCGGTGTGACAGATAAGACTTGAGCAGATGTGCAGGCCAGCTCATTGTTTCTCCAGCAAGAGAAAACAGGAAGGCTTGAAAGGACAGTACAAAGTTTTTGTTTTTTCCCTCATAGCGGGAGGGGAGAGAAGCGAGAATGTGCAACTCAGAGAGAAAAGCGAGCGGGGCGGGGAGGCAACTGAAGAGCCTCAGAGTTGCGCAAGCCTCACGAATGCCCCTGCCTCCTTCCTTCCTTCCGATTCATTCCCCGAATCTTTTGCACCAAGTGTCCAGTAGATCGAGGCTCTCCTGTTGCTGCCAAGACAGCCTCCGCCGCCGCCCCCCAACGCCACCCGTCTGAGCACTGCCGCGGAATCAGCCAAGGAGCAGGAAAGGAAACGGCCGCGGCAGCCTGCTGCGAGCGCTCGGAAAAGCTGGGCGCCCCCCAGGCGCGCTGCCGCTGCCTCGTCCCACCAACACCGCAACAGCCCCCCCACCCAAGGCACAGTGGAACATCCCGCTGTAGAAACAAGCGAGAATTTTTTTTTTTTTTAAAGCTACTTCTTCCCATGGGGGCGGGGGGCGGGGAGCAGGAGAAGCAGCTAAAAGCGGGGGAGGGGCGGTGCAACCATTCGACAACGTGAAAAAGCGCCACAAACTTCCATGAACAGAAGCCCTCTAGCATTTTACCCTTTCCTTTGTTTGCGTGCCTTTCTTACAGTGTGGATTAAATCTAATCAGGAGGTATGGACGGCTAACTTCTCGCTATTTGCTTCCTTGAAATGTTCCTTAACCATGCCGGCGAACTCTTGGACTTTGTGCCATCCAGTGGCAAAATGACCCTTGGAATGTGACCCTTACATTAGGGCAAGTAGGTCCAGCATGACAAAGCAGCAAGAATCATACGTGCCTGCTTAGCGACGCCCTGCAACACCCCTTGAAGAGCAAATACTGCTCTCCTTCCTCCTTTTTGTCTAGCAACCAGCTGAGAGAATTTTCTGCCGCTCTGGCTCAAGACAGAAAAACAACCAACACCGTCAGCTTTGCATAAGTACTCCTCTGATTCATAGCGGAATGGCTTTTAAATTTTAAACCAAAGGAAAATCAGAGGAAAGGTGGGATCCTGTGATCTGCTACAGAGGCTACATGATGATTTTGCCTTGGGAAAAACAGCTGATGTCTACAACTCTTTGAAATTACCATGATGAAACACTTCCCTTGATTTTATTGTGAAATGCTGCTGCAGGAAGATGTTATATAAGGCAGCCCTCAACTAAAGGTCCGCACACAAACAAGTGAGGTATTTTTATTTATTTATTTATTTATTAAAACATTTTTATGCCGCCCCATTCGTATGTGAGGATTCCCTGCTTGTCCAGGCTTTATCTGTGGGGTAAGTAGTATTAAGCTAGCAGAAACTTGAGGCAGGGTTCCCTGGAAGGAGAGGGTGACCAGGGATAATGAAGATTGGTTTTGGCTATTGGGCAGTATATATACTAAATGCACCCATGATGATGATGTCTTCCTTTCTGTACCACCCAAGAGCCAAAGCTCTCCAGCTGGCTAGACAAAGGTGTGATGTGAAAGATAGCAAAGGAGTTTTTTTGGGGTTCAATGACTCACTGTACGTATGAAACCTGCCTTGTGGCTAAAGTGTCAGAGGAGGTGTGGAGATTTGTAAATTCTGATACTTCAAAGTGAATGCTCTGATTGTTGTAGTTGTTGTAGTTAGTTGCGAAGTTTTGTCCGACCCATCACGACCCCACAGACAACATTCCTCCAGGCCTTCCTGTCCTCCACCATCTCCCCCCCAGTCCACCTAAGCTCACGCCTACTGCTTCAGTGACTCTACCTAGCTGCCTCATTCTCTGCTCCCCTTCTACTTTTGCCATCAATTGTTCCCAGCATTAGGCTCTTCTCCAGGGAGTCCTTCCTTCTCATTAGGTGGACAAAGTATCTGAGTTTCATCTTCAGTATCTGGCCTTCTCAAGAGCAAGCAGGGTTGATCTCCTTAGGACTGACTGGTTTGATCTCCTTGCAGTCCAAGGGACTCGCAGGAGTCTTCTCCAGCACCACAATTCAAAGGCCTCCATTCTTCGGTGCTCAACCTTCCTTATGGTCCAGCTGTTTATTTAAAGCAGTGATTTTGTGAGAACTCAGACAGGGCAGTGGTTACAGTGTTGGATGGAGAACCAAGTTCATATCTCATGCTGCAAAGTTCACCAGGCAACTTTGGATTTGTCACTCTCTCACAGTCCGGCCCACATCAGAGGGGTTTTGTGAGGATAAAAGGGCAGCGGGGTACCCTGTATATTACACTGAGCTTCTTGAAAGTCAGGGTGGCAGGATAAAAAGAAATGATCTGGCTGTCACAGTTTCTGGCTGTAAGAGTCGTATAGAGTGGTAGTAATACCTTCTCACTCTAGAAGCCACAATTCTGGCTTCAGCAGGGGCATTTTCACCATTTCAGATGGGAGGGGAAATATGCCGAAGCTGGAAGGAGACTAAATGATGAATGGTCAGGCCACGTGTGTATCCGTCTTTGCAAACCTGGAGAGAAGGATTTGGCCTGCAGATGCAACATTCTCCACCACTAGGCTCTGAGCTCTGCTCTGCCAGAGGATGGGGGGGAAAGCTTATCAAAATGCCCCAGAGCACAACCTGCATCATGAGCAAGTTCAAACAGAGGCAAGCAGGTGCTCTCTGGGAAGGCTAATTTGGTCAAGATTTTAGACCAACACCTGACATTGGTCAAGTCACCCCTGATTAAGTGAGGCCTTCTTCCAAGGACTTCATAAAAACATTCTGTGGTTTTGCCCTATTATTGTGAATCATCCAGAGTTTTCACGTAGAAATAATAAAACTCATGTTAATACTAAAATCAATACTTATGCTAATATAACCGAAGCTAAATGACATTAGGATTTCTAGTAAATTTAGCATCTGTGTCCGTTCCTTCACATCAGTCACCCAATTCCCTTCCTCCTTGTTAAGCGGTCCTACCACCTGTCTCCCCTTCCTCTTGCTATTTACATGCTGAAATAAACCCTTTTTGTTGCTCCTGATATTCTTTGCAAATCTCAGTTCGTAATCAGCCTTGGCCTTGCGAAGAATCCTTCTGCAATGGGCTTCCTCCTCCTGATATACCCCTTTGTCTATTTGCCCCAGTGCCCATTTCCTACGGAGGTTCCTCTTGCATCTAATCCCTCTTAACACTTCTGTTTGCATCCATGGCAGCCCTCTCCTTTGCATCCCCAGTTACTAACTAGAGGTACTGCCAAGGCTTGCACCTCCAAAACTTCCCTTTTGTGTGCCATCCACCCCTCCTAAGCTCCCTTGCCTTCCAGTACCCTTTCCCAGGAGACTCTCCCCAGTCTGGCCTTCAATTGGCCAAAGTTGGCCCTCGTGAAGTCCCAGCTTCTAGTACTCAACATGCTGCACATCCCCAGTCCCCTCATCTCAAAGCAAAGGATGGAGTGATCACTCACATCCAGAGCTCCCACAATCTGCACCCCATCTATTAGCTTCTCCCTGTTGGTCAAAACCAAGTCAAGGTTCTTTCTCCCCCTTGTCACCTTCCAGACCCTCTTCGTGAAAAACTCTCCCTCTATAGCATCTAGGAAGGCTGTATCGCCAGCCTTGCCCCTGAGCATTTCTTACACAATAGTCCAATTAAAACAGAAGTTACTGGATGAAGGCACAAGCCACAAACTAGAACAGGGTCCACCCTTCTTGGTCTGTAAGCTCTCCCTGCATGCCTGCTTTTGCTCAGCTCTTGCAAACTTCTTCGCTTGACCTTCAAAGCCAAGTATTGCCATGCCCAGCTCATTTACATACCAATCTGCCTTCAGTGCAACACGAAACTCTTGGGGCTATAGATCAGTTACATGCAGCAAACTTGGGTGGCTTCCCTGTTCATGACTTTGTAAGATCAGGGCTGGAATGGGGTGAGGGAGCTGAGACAAGATGGATACAGGTAACAATGGAAAGGATGAGTATGAGGAATAATTATTCTTTGCAGGGCAAGGACATACAGCGTGGAAGGGAGGAAAAGGGGAAATGGGAAAAGGGGGACTTGGTGGGCTGGGGTTGCTCAGTGGGAGAGGACATGGAGCCAAGAATGTTCAAGGCATCAGAAAGTGCCAGGCAAGATGCTCATGCCTGCACCATTTTTTTCTAAAATCTAAAGTTTGAAAGAGGAAGTGTAAAAGACAGCCAAATAGGCAACCAAACCACCACCTGGACCATAGAAGAGCCAACAACGGTTGTTCAACAGCTCTTAAGGCCTAGTTGTGACTGCATCCGACTCTTCCTTCTCTGCCCTTGGACAGTGGAGATATCTGTAGTCCTGTGGAAAGAGATGATATGCAACCCCGGGGCAATGTGATTCGTCAGAACAGGTAAAAACCACCTCAGACTAACAATTGTGTATGATTTTGCATAAGCCACCTGCTTAGGGATCCTTCTGGATCAAAGTGCAGGACAGGCAAGATAGTTCTTCCGTTGAAAGTTCAAGGTTAGGGCAGACAGGGTGGGACCCACCTCTCTCCTTGCTGTCCTCTTCCAGTATCTGCTGCCTGAGATCCAGTCAGTCGCTGAATACAAGAAATGGACTTGTAGGACCAATTGATGCATTCCAGATGATCTTGGGGTGAGGTGGACATGGCAACTTGGGTGGATTGCTAGGCAGCAAAGCAGGGAAAGCATGGCGGTGGCGGTGGAATTGGATTAGTCAGGTCCTTGATCTGATTGAGTGTGCTTCTCTCTGTTGAAATAGACAAGGTGTCCCTGGTGCCTTACCCAGAGCAGCAAGACTCCAAGAAAGGCAAGGCAAGTCAGAAGGAGCATGCTTTGGCTACAAAATCTAATCCAAAAGGCAACTCAATTTTTGTCCAGCCTATTGTTGGGCTGGTTACTAAGTCCTAAGAGTGTGGGGTTTATTCATTTACTTATTTTCGAGGGTTCTTCAAAAAGTTTCCACACTTTAAAAAACTCGATTTATTAAGAATTTCAAAAACAAATTACATCATTTTCCTTCATAGCCACCTTTGTTTGTGATGCATTTGACTTTTTAATGCCATCAGCAAAAAATAAATAAAATATATTTATAAAATATAAAATATAAAAATGCAGAAACTGTTTGAAGACCCCTCGTATTTTCAAATTTATAGGCTGCTGAAAAGCCCTGTAAGGGCTGTCTAAGTAGCTAACAGTATTAAAAACAGGCCAACAGTACAATTATAAGTAGAAGGGGGAGGAGGGGGGAAAAACCTGTTGGAAGCAAAGCAAACTCTTACAATCAGGTATTAAAATCAGGTTTTGAAATACTTTTGAAAGAGGGCAGGTTTTGCCAGGTGCAGAAATGGAAGTAGTGATGGCACCAGGTAGACCCACTCCAAAGGTGGGGAGCCCATTCCAAAGGTGGGGGGCAGCCACTGAGAAGGCCCTTCTTTTAATTGCCATCCCTTTTACTTCTTTTAGGAATGGCTGTTCCAGAAGGACTCATTCCCAGAGTTCAATGGTTGGGTAAGAGTATATGGGAAAAGATACTCCTTCAAATAACCAGGTCCCAAGCCATTTAGGGCTTTGTACATCAAAACAAGCACTTTAAATTGGGCCCAGACTTCAAATGCCAATTTGTGTAATTTATACAGAATAGGTGTTATGTGGGCACATGAACCCAAACATGGCATCAGACACACAGCCCTAATTTGGAACAATGGGTTGTGGGTTGAGTGTGGATCCTTGTTGAAGTGTGGTTATTGCATTGTCTGAACTCAGCTGTGCTAATAAGCCAAAGCTTGTAAATTACATGGTGGGTTGTAAGCTGTGGGTTGTTCACTATGGCTTGTTATTTCAAATGGGTTCAGACAACAGGATAACCCATGTTTCATCAGCAACCCATGGTTCAATGGGAAATGGCACCCTTGAGTTTGGGTTATTGTGGTGCCTTGCATGTAGTCACAATTTCACAGAAGATCTTTACAAAGTCTGTGGAATTGCAGGTCTAATTCACACATGTAAGCATTTGTAGGCATGGCTGCTTGGCAGTCAGAAGCTGCTGAATCCCTTGAGGGTGTTCCATGTCACCAGCTGTTTTTATGAAGTGGATTCTTAGTGAGTCCCATCTTAGTCCTTATAGTCCCATCGTTTACTTTTACACTTATTTCCCTCTTTGATCTGTTAAGCTGCTGCTGCTGCTTTTTTTTCTTCTTCCTCTTCTTTCTCCCCCCCTCCCTTCCTCTTGTGAGGATTGTTGGGTTGCTCCCCTTTGTAGTTCATCCCATTGTTATTTATGCAAGTGTCACTCTTCTGCTTTTTTATTTAAATGCTTTGTAAGCTTATATTTGGCAACATAGTTTGCTTTACTGAGAACAATTCTGAAAGTGATGTCCTTGAACTTTGTAGTCATGTCTTATCACAACAATTTAGATCAATTTATGATGTTATAGTTATTTATATTGTACACAGTCTTGAAGGAAAAAAGAAAGATTGAACTATGCTGGGGGCAACCTGGAGATTCCTTCCATCGCTTTCCTGCATTTGTACTGCCTTTCCTAACTTGCTTATTCCACTAGAGCCGCAAAATGCTTGCTCCAGTTGATATCAGTTTAGATTTTCCTTGCCCCGCTCTCAGCAGTGACATCAGCATAATCTTTGTGTCTTGTTGTTTTTCAGGGAGATTTCTTATCTGGCTTTTGATAAGTTTTCCGATCATCATACTTATAGTGTGGATAGGTGAGCTTCCTTGTTATCATCGCTGTTTGCTTTGGGATGTATCTCAGCAGTCCTCCTGTGGCATCCCTCTCTCTGACTCCAGCAGTTGGCTTCTGCGGCCCCATCCACATGGAGCCACAGCTGTGCCTTCTGGCTCCTCCTTACTGGGAAGCATCTGAGTCAGGATGAGGGGCTCCTTCCCACCCAGTCCTTGCCTTGCCTCTTACCCAATGACTGGATGAGATGCAACAACAAGACTGGCCCTGCTCACATAAGCTTTGGATCCACATCCTAGGATTGCCAAAAGCAACATGAAAATAGCCCAGGAGAAGCATCTCTCATGATTCCACCAAACGGCTAAGTGGTCTGGGCCAGAGTGAGTGAATGGAATGAAAAGGCAAGTCACCGAATTTTACAAGGAATCTAAATGTTGGTGTTTCCCATTTGTGTATCCCTCCCACATCATCCCCCCCCCCGCCACTCAGCTCACACCACATGCAAATTAGTGCATCCCCTGAGGTGTTACCCCTGTGTCTTTCAAGTCACAGCCCTGTGTGTGCCTGTAGGGAAAGAGGGGCAAGGACCCCAGCTGTGCCCAACCATCTGACAGGAACATGGTAGACCCCAGAGCAAACAAGCCACCCTGCGTGGCTTTCTATACAGTGTGGCTTGTTGTGATGTGCAAACCTGCCCAGCCTTATAGGTAGATGCAGTAATCATCTGGAGCGTACATGGTGAGGTCGTTCCAGAAAACTGATGGGGCACTTTGAATTTACCTTTCTGGAAGTAGCTCAGGCCCCATAAGATATACCTTTGTTTAGAAAATCTTCCTTTGTCTTTGAGTGGCTGGCAAAGAGTCAAGTCAGGATTAGGTCATGCTGCAGATTCTCTGGTGTCTCACCCAGCAGCACACAAGCTGTTTTGGGGAATTAGGTCCCAGGTAAGCTTCAATTAGATAATTCTGTTCCATTTAATCTTCCAAACAACTGACTACTTCTAAACTTTTATCTGCTTGGTTCTTTAGTAAATATACTCAGTTGGAAAATAAAGCTGATCTTGTCCTTTTTGTCTAGCCTAAAGGTGGTCTTATTTAAGTGGACAGCTTGGCAAACAGGCTGACCTGACTTTTCTTTTTCTCAAAGAGTCAAAAAGAAGTCCCAGGAAAGCAGTCTGTCCTTTTCTATGAGTGTAAAAGCCTAAATTGTTGTGTGCCCAGCATGTAAGCTTTTTTTTAATGGGAATGGTGCTAGAATATAGACAAAGTATATCTAGCTGTTTGTCCTACCTCACAGAGGTGAGGATGCAAAATCCCATTTGTAAAATGGGATTTCTTGGAGAGGGATTCCTGGGTGAAGAGATGGGACCCCATCCTTGAAGATTTTCAAGAAAAGATCTGGCAGGTGTTTACTGGGGAGTGCCTGAGGTACAGGGGTGGTGAGTATATCTCTTTAAATTCTCATGGGAAACACAGTTCAAAAGACACTTTTCCTTCTACATTTGCAGTATGGGGAAGCCTTAACCCTCAGGAAACCTCCTCCAATGTGGATATCTCTAATTTGCCTGATCATGCGTGTCCAAGTGGCTGGATCTACTATTTAGGAAAATGCTATTTTTTCTCAGAGGAAGAAAGGAACTGGTCTGACAGTCAACAATTTTGTGATTCTCAAGATGCCACTTTAGCTCTGATAAAAACTGAGCCAGAAAAGGTGAGATGAGCAAATATATGTGAGAACATTTTACATGCGAGAGAGAATGGTTCCATGCAGCACCATGGAAGGTCTTCAGATATAAGCAGAAAATTAACTGTTGATAAAACTTGCATTGCCATGACATGACACTAACAGATCCTCCATTGTGGCTGCTAAAGCACCATTCAACTGGTTGGGTTAAAGCTGCAAGGATGAGATGGTGCATTTGCAGAAATTCTCTTTTCTGCACAACCTTTAAGAGTACACAACATCCTGAAGAGCCATAAATGTAACACAATTGCTATATAAAGTCCAGATAGGGTGTATTTGGGGGAAGGCAGGTGCTGTGTGGACAGTGTTTTGCAGATTGTCAAGCATAATCTGCTCCATCATCCACTCACAGATTAAGAATTTTCCTCCCATTGGAAAAGTACTCCAAAAATGCATAGAAATTCAATGTCAGAGGAATCTGCAAGGTAGGAAGCTGTGCAGGACACATCCTTTCTCAGCCCTGCTCTGCCCTCTATTGGTTCAAAATGTCTGTTACGTCCTGATGGCATATTTAGCTAAAATGTACTGCTATTTGTGAGTATAAATGCTTAACCAGTAAGCATAGTCAGTGTGCTAATGAAGTGAGCACTGCTGGTTATTGTAATATTGCAACTTAACTGGGAAAAATAATGCAGAATCCTTGTAGCACCTTAAAGTCTAATGCATCTAATTCTGGCATAAGTTTTCATGAATGAAAGCCTGCCCCATCAAATCCATGAATTATTATCCTTAGGTGTAGAGAAACATGGGTGGGGAGAAAAAAAATTGAGCAGAGCAGTTGGAGAGAAATGAAATGCCACATTTCAGGCAATGACAATTATATTAAATTGGGGTGAGCAACCCTATCACCCCGGGCATGCATTGTGGAAACTCCCACCCCATCACAGTTGGCCTGGCGAGAACAACCCTGGCTGCAACTCTGAGGTCAGAAAATCATTCTTGGAGATGCAGAAAGAGGGGCTGGCAGAGGAGGGGATGGGAGAGGCCAGGATATACTTGACCCAGAGCCTCCTCCAGCCTCCCCCACTCCCTCCCTGAAGTGCCAGGGAGAGACCGAGTGAAACAGCAAAGACCAGAGGACAAGCAGGAAAAGATCAGTTCTGCCGCTCCAGCTCTGCAGAGTTTAGCCTGCAGGAGTTTCAAAAGCCTCTAAGTTGAGGGGATTCCAAGCAGTGGGGAGTTTAAATGAGTTAAAGGCTTAAAGCTAAATATTATAATATTTACAGTGACCCTTCTCAAAGCATTGTTGATAACACATGGCCATTATTATTATTATTATTATTATTATTATTATTATTATTATTATTATTATTATTATTATTATTACATTTCTAACATTTCTATTATTATGTTAATTATATGTACATTTTGCACTCACTTTCCTCTGCCACACTTTATTTTTAATCCTATAGTTCTCTGTGTGTGTTCAAATGCAAGCTCAAAGACAGCTCAGCCATATCTGTCTCTGTCTATATCTATACGAGGAAGATGGACATTGTTCAGAGCAGTGAATTATTCCAGGAGGGCTGTGGGATTCTGTCTATTGAGTTGACCAAATGCGGGCGCCTTCCCTAGAATTCTGGGAAATTAAGGCTGCACAGGTTTGGAGCCATGGAGAAGACCACAACCTTCCCCAGCCCTGGCAGCCTAACACCTGTCCTGACTTTAATACAATAGAAATGAACAGGGAAATACCGAAAATACTGCAGTCTGTGCTTGGCTCACATGCTGCTGCAGGGGTTAAAAGAACCCTCCTGGTGTGGACATTTCAGACAGGAGTTCCAGAGCTCCTGGAATCAAATTCATTTCAGGTTCATCAAAAGAAATAATCCACCATGGGGCTGTTTCCCCAAAAAAGAGGGGTGTTAAAAATATTATTTCAGTGTCCATTTAAAAGAGCCCAATTGGTCCAATATTACTGGATTCTGTCATTTGTACTAACCCTCCATTTCCCTTATGGAAGGGGTAGGCAAACATAATGTGTGGGAGCAGATGACCCTCCATGGGCCAAAAGACACCAGGGGGTAGGAGCTTGTCCCAACAGCATTTGGTTGCAAGCAGTCACGTTGGGAGCACCCCTGATGTGGCAGCTGGGAACCAGCCTCACCAGCCCCTCATCTTCTCCCTCTGGGGAAAGGATGTGGGGCAGGTGAAATGGGAATGTTCCCAGTTCTCTTGTCTCTAGTCTGTGAGGGGACTTGTGTTCTGACTGCCATGCATTGAACAGGTTTTCTTATAGTACTTGTCCTCCGGGCTCATGTAATGTAGATTTCAAAGGCAGATGGGCATTTAAAATATAGCACACAGAAGGACGAAGAGTTCCTTTAAAGGAGAAAGGCATTCCTTTAAAGACACCATTTTGAACCTGCATTTCTGTCCATCTCAGGCATTCGTTCTGCGTTATATGGGCACTGTCGGTCACTGGATTGGTCTGGCCAAGGATTCTGGCCAAGCCTGGAAATGGGTAGATGGGACAGAATTCAAGAACACGTGAGTCCTTGTTCTACATCTCAAGAGTCTGAAATGGAGAGAGCAAAGTAAGCCATTCCTTAGAGATGGATTTGGCGTTTTCCTGCAAATGCCAATGTCTCGGATATGGAATATCTTACAGGAGGGTCCATGCTGCTTTGTCAGGGCTGGGGCACCTGCGGCCCTACAGATGTGGATGAACTGTTGCTGGCATAACTTACTATTGGCCAAGCTGGTTGGGTCTGATGGGAACTGGAGTCCAACAGTTGGAAAGCCACAATTGCCCAGGACCCATTATACAGTGGGTCACAAACGCCTTGGGTCATGAACAAAAATTTCATGAAAATTTTGAATTGGGTCACAAACTCCATTTTGGGTGGTGACCAAGTTCGCAGCCATCTAGCCCCCCCCCACACACCGAATGGGGAGTTGGCCATGATCACAATCATGTTCATGCAGGGAACACATGCGTAATCACGGCTGTGCTGCGCTGCGCCCATCTTTCCTGCACGAACGCAACTGCGATCCTGGCCATCTCCCCACTCAGGGGTGGGAGGGAGATGGCCGCGATCATGCTGGTTGGGGCAGGGGAGATGGCCAAGATTGTGCCTGTCTTTCCTGCAGGAGTGTACCCATGCCAGGATTTCTTTGAGAAGCACCACCCCAACATAAATGTAACGAACAGAGTGTTGAATCTGATGAATAATAACGTGGTCTCTCATTTCTAGAGGGTTATGCAGTGCAGGAAAAAACAAGTGACTATAGACATATTTTTCACCAAAATTGACCCTGTAGCTAAGAGACAAAGAAGAGAGGAAACCCCCCAGAGATTTCCCCAGTGTGCTTAAAAGCTTTCAGTAAAATACAAGGAGGGAAATCTTATCATATCCCCCTGGGGAGATAATTCCCTAACTGTGGTGCCATCATTAAGAAGACTCTGTCCCTAGCACTAGCCAGTGAAATGTCTGGAAAAATGGTGACCCTAAAGTTCAAACAGGGTCATATGATCAAGAATAGAGCTTAAGGTCCATCTTTTCTCTTATGAATCCACTTGAGCACCAGACACCCTGCTTTCTGGCTTCCCAAAGAGTGAAAATGCAGTACCTTTTTGTTCTGAGCAATCTGCTTTGGCATATGATTTCATTCCTTTGAAACGGGGAGAATGTTGAGCCTAACCTGTTGATACTTGGCTCTTTTGTTGCAGGTTGAAGGTGAGAGGAGAAAATGGAGACTGTGCATACCTGAGTCCTCCCAACTTTGCCATACCTTCACCTTGCCATGTAGCAAGGAAGTGGATCTGCAGCCACCTTAATGCTTATAGAAGGAACATGCCTTGTTTAGAGGAGATGGAAACCATTGATAAGCACATACATGAATAGATGGCCTCAGGTTGGGAGATATTATAGCATTCTTCAAGTATCTGAAAGGCTGTCACTAAGAGGCAGGACAGGATCTTTTCTAGGTTATTCCAGAGTGCAGGACACAGAATAATGGAATCAAGTTAAAAGAACCCAAATTTAGACTAGACACCTAGAAGAACTTCCTGGCAGTCAGAACAGTGCAACAATCAAACCTATCACCTCGGGAAGTTGTGGGCTTTCCCTCACTGGACAGTCATTTGAATGGGGTAGTGTAATTTGGTGTCCTGCAATAGCAGGGAGTTGGACCCAATGACCTTCTGCCCCCTTCCAGAAGATCTGTGATTCTAGGTCCTGGACTGCAAGGGCAACCAAGACTCTGTGCTTGTTTTTGCATGTTAGAGTTAAAAAGTTAGTACATATTTTGGGCTGCTGGTAATCTTTCAGGCTACAGATCAGAATGGAGCCAACATTTTGTTCAGATTGCGATACTGGATACCTTCCAACAGTTGCTTTCTCATATACCCAATGATTGCTGGAGAAGTCTCCTGTGAGTCCCTTGGACTGCAAAGCGATCAAACTAGTCTCTCCTAGAGGAGATCAATCTGTTAGAGTGTCTAAAATAGTTCTGTTGGCTGAAAATAATATTCCTGATAAACATGATGCAATTTCTTTAAGAATATGTTGGTAAAATAATAGAAGTTTTATAAAAATTCATTACAATAATAAAGATTTGGGGTTTTGCATTGTACGGAGTATCTACACTGAAGGAAATACAGTGTTCATGGGGATAAAGGTGTGTGTCCTTATGGGAAGAGGAGGCTTAAAAAGTCCAGAAGTCCCACCTGACTCCTCCACAGAGGATACCTAGAGGGACAATTTACAAAAAGGTGAATTTGCATATTTCAAAGGAATATTGGAGTTTTTGGGCAGGGAACTTTACCTGTGGGCCCCCTCAAACCTAGAACCAGCCATGAGTCAGCCTAGAGCCAGTACTAGTAATTTATGTACTGGTTTGTATCACTATATTAGGCTACACACTTATAGTGCATATAATGAATTAACCAAGCAGCACAATCAGCGCAGTACAGCTAGGCTAAGTGGATCCCATTCAGTTCTGTGGAGCCAAATGAAGAGGAAGAAAATCTGTTTCTCATTTCAGAGAATGGCTTGCCATAGACAGATTTAGCTCCCCTGCTTCTGCCCCATGTACACACACCTTTATACTCTCCCAGATACATGACTACTTTTATATTGTATGGGAAATGTCCCACACTTGGAGCATTGAGACTGCAGGAAGAAAGCCAGCCCACACCCCCAGCTGCATCAGCATCTTCCTTCTTTGGTATCGTCTTATCACAAAGGTGTTTCTCCCCACTGAAGGCCGCCGGACCAGTGGCATGTCTAAAAAAGACCTCTGGACAAGGAAGGCTGCAGATTATACATACTTGATCATCCCTGTTTTGGTGCAGTGAATTCTGTCAGTCAAAACATAATGCTTCCATTATATTATTGCATGCACCAGCTAAGTGGGCCAGTGACATCCCTCAATAACAAAAAACAAAGCAAAACAACCCCCAACCCTGCCCCCCAAACCCTCCCCCACAGCTCATTACTGACATATCAACAAGATGCTACACCTGAGTCCACAGCCAGCTGGCGATACAATATTTAATAAAAGCTGCTTGAGCTCCAATTCTAAGACCTCGCGGCTGCCCCAGGCATACAGCTGCCGAGAGTCAAATGAAACATTAGATGTCAGCTGATATAATAAGTCACACCTCTGGTGGCTTCCTTCAGGTAAACTTCCATGAAAAGAAATGCTACTTTAGCAAAGAAATGGCAAAGCAACAGGATGCTTCTCCCTCCCTCCACCATTTTCCCACTGAAATACTTCCCATGGGATTCCAGATCTGTGGCTGGTCTAGATTCTATTGGGGAGAAGGTGACCTGGGTGGGAGTTTCAGGGAAAGGAGGCTCAATATGCAGATCAGGTGCTGACATCAAAGGAATGAGGATGCCAACAAGAATGAGGGCTGGCAAAAGTTTCTAACAGTGCAATGCTGTGTGTGTTTAGGAAAAGAGTGCTACAACGCCCAGCGTGCCCATCCAGCCAATTCCCAGACTTCCCTTCTGCCTAAGATGCACATGGTGGCATCCTAACACTGCTGAATTGCACAAAAGACGGATCAGCCCACCCTGCTGGATAATGCTTGCGGTGTCGTCATGCTGGTCATATCAGGAAAGCTTCTGTCTCACACATCCACGTGGTTACACTGCTGCAGGCCTCAGCAATAATCTGATTCCCATTCAGTCTCCCACAGAAGTTTGTTCCAGTTGAGCTTAGTTCTTGAAGACTGCAAAATGAAGGAGAAAACCAACGACACTTGTCAAAACACAGCAGATCTTGCCAGTGGATCTTCTGCACCGCAATGTTTGGGAGTTCCTGCTAGATGGAATCCACTTATGTAAATATATTAAAGTAAGGGTGTTTCAGGACCACAAGCCTGCAATGGCAATGCCACAAGCCTGCAAACTTGGAGGCTTATGGTCATCCAGTGCAGGGTGGGAGGAGTGGCAATCTTGACCTCCTTGTCCTCTTGCTCACATTTTGGCTAGATTGGCTTTTTTGCCTGTATAGCAGGAGCATCGGGGGTGGGGGAGGAGAAAGGAGGCTAGAGAGGCATCGAGATAGTTCATATCCTGGCTCCTCCAGTTTTGGCCCCTCCCTACCTCCTGAAATGTCCCCACTCCCCATCTTAATTTCTGAAAACAGCTAGTGCAGGTCTTTCCAGGGTCAGCTGCAAAGGGGAGAGGGAAGTGGATCAGAGCTGTGATTTGCAGCACTGAGGCAGAGTTGCTGTGTTGCCCTTGGCTCTGGGAATCTGAAATGTCCAATGGCCCCTCAGATGCTCTCTGTAAATTAAGATAATGGTAGAAGATGGATGCAGACATTCAGGGCCTACCTGAGGGTAAAGGGTGCTCAAGATACAATTGTACATGTAAAGTTGAATGTCCCACTTACCCGCAATGCCTCTTTTCAAGAACTCTAAGCAGATGTTCAACCTGCTAAAATGGGGAAGGGAGGTGGCCAGATCCAGCCTTCCCAGGTTTCCTGACCCTCTTAAACTTTTGTGCAAGGCAGGGTTCCAGTCAATGATCTGGTTTTCATGACATGATAAACCACGGTGGTTGATCAACCATGATGGATCATCACTGGAAAGCACCATGGTTTCTGAAGGTGTCTTATTTCCCAACTCATGGCTTGTTTCAGGGTTGTTGCCAGCCAAGGTGGCTTGTCATGCCATCCAAATCTAGGGTGGTGGCTTCATTGTGGGTTGTCAGGAATGGCTACAGAGCTGGCTGGCAAGAGCTGCAAAAATCCCTCCTCGTGATCTTGCCACCAAGATCATCCTCCTTCTTTCCTCCTCAGCTCCCTCCACCCCTTTCCCCTAAAAACAAAGCAAGGACACCAGAGAGTGCCCTAAACATGTTCCTTAAAAAAAGGAGTCCTGGATCTTGTTGGGTTCCCTTCTCCTAGATTCAGTGCCATTTTAGCCTTTCTGGATGTTTCTTTTCTCAGAAAAGTATAAAAACATTAGTTATCAATAATGACATTTGCTGGCTGGACCAAGGGCACCATAAACTATCATAGGTAGGTAGCGAATGTGATGAAGGCAGCAATGATGGAAAGCTAAGAAAAAGACTTCAGTAGGCACAAAAAAGAAATTTGGCAGGCCCAGCTGCTGAGACCATGGGTCACCTACAGAAGAAAACAATGCAGGATACTTACAACTGGTCTTGTAAGGGGGAACCATCAACCCAGGTCCATCTTCTTGCAGGGAATGAGGCTTCTAATCCAATCCACAGCAGTTGTGCCCCTTCAGTAATGCTTTGAATGAAAGTCTGTAAGCAACACATCAGATCTACAATGCTGAATTGTAGAAAGCTGTTAGGGCATGTAAAGCACAGGACCCGCTTTGTTGGCAATAGAATTTGACTCATTCAGTTCCTGATCATTCCTATTAGTACAATTTCTTCCTCCCCGATTCTAAATACTGCAAATGAAATCCAGCAAGAACGAAGACTTTTTTTGAATCTAGGGACAGGTGAGAATTTTATCAGTATTGATTTGATTTCTATACCACCCAATAGCCCAAGCTCTCTGGATGGTTCACAACAATTTCACAAAAATGCAATAGAAATTAAGCAAGTCTGCACTTTCCAAATCAATATATGAATTGGAATGTAGTTATCGTTCAGTATTTGCACTTCCAGAATTCTGTGATCTAGTTCTCCAAACAAAAATAAGTGTGAAAAATATTAGGGAAATACAGAAATGCATATAATCTTGAAAACACTGCAATATATTTATATATATATATTGCTCCAACAACTGCATATATTAGGAAAATTGGTATACAAAATGGGCATTTGAGGAAAACCTGTATACGGAATGTGTTTACTTGAAAAAGTGCATAGACATTTTTGTGTGGGCTTGTGAGTGTTCATTTCAGCTCTCACAATGGCATGGAGAACCACCACAAGGTGGGGGCAGCCTGGCGGTCTGCTTCGGCATTACTATGCCAGGAAAAGCTACTATCCACTGCTACACCAGCACAATCCCCCAGATGTGTTAAACAGCACTGCGGTGGGCAGAGAGAAGCAATGGGAAGAGCCCAGAGCATCCAGGAGAGGGAAAGCTTCATGCATCCCCTTGAAATCAATAGCCATCATGAAAGTCAAGTCCACAGATAAAGGATATGGTATAATGCAATTGTAAGAGATACATAATATTGGAATATATATTTACTTATAGATATGCCTCTATAAGTACCTCAAAGGCTGTCACAAAGTCTTCTTACTAATGCCAGAATGTAGGACATGGAATAATCATTTCAAGTTGCAGCAACCCAGATTCAGGCTGGACATCAGGAAAAGTTTCCTCACGGTCAGAGCAATACAACTGTGGAACCAACTGCCTAGAGAGGTGGGGGGCTCTCCCACACCGGAGACATGCAAAAGGAACCTGGACAGCCACCTGAGTAGGATGGTGTAGCTTGGTGTCCTGCAACAGCAGGGGGTTGGACTCGATGGCCTTTGTGGCCCCTTCCAACTCTTCTATTCTATGATTCTACTTATTTGCCTTGAAAAGGCGCCCTTGTACCTAATCCTGCACAAGCAGTTTCCATGGGATGCAGAGGTTACGTACCACTTCTTCCTGATTCTGTATCACTAGCATCTGAGACAGCTTTCCTTCACAGTCTTCCTTACTTTTACGCCAGGTTTCTTTTCCTTTTGAGACCCAGTAGCATTTATTCCCATGAAGGAACCAGTCCTGAGGGCAGAGTCTGCAGTGGGCACTCTCTGAAAGGGGAGCAGGGAAGCAGAGGAAAAGGCATGGTGTGGCTTGAGTCAGTTCTAAAAAATGGAATTCCCCCTCCCCGCACACTCACAGGAGTAGCCGCCGGCAGCAGCAGCAACGGCCAAGTGCCTGCTGCACAAAACAGGCTGCAGAAAAATTTTCCACCAAGGGCGGGTTGCATTTCAGGAAGCTCTGAGGGGCACCGTTTCAGTGAAAAGCAAAGGGGCAGGGCCAAAAAGTAAAAAAAAACCACATTGCAAATGCTCTCTTGAAGCTCCTACTGCCAGTCATTAAACTTTAGGAATGGAACTATGATGAAGAAATATCTTAGACGGGGGGGGAAATGTGCACAAAAGCCAAGAAACCATGTAATGATGGATGGCTGAGGGCCAAGGATCAGAGCCAGGGAAAGAACTACAGTTCCCATGATCCCCATCACTGCCTGGCAATTATGGCAGTTGTAGTCCAACCCATCTGCAAAGCACCAGGTTGGGAAAGTCTGGCTTAAGCTGCCCCTCCACCTCTGCTTTTCCGGCATATTTGTGTAAGAGCTCAAAGTTGCAATGTGAGGGGAGCCCCTCTAGTGACCAAAGGAAATCATACTGAGAAAGTGCCACACCTGTGAAATTTCTCAACATTCAGAGAAGCAGGAAAAGTACATTCGAGATTTATTTATCTTGGGGTGTTTGAGAACCAGGTATAATTCTAAATATAATTAAAAACTCTATAATTTAACTAAGAGGCATAGCCCTATGAGATTAATAGTTCTAATTAGTGTTGCAATTCATTTATATTCTGGCTTTTTCTTCTTCTTGCAAGGACTCCAAGGTGACTTGCAAAGATGTCCTCCTCTTCATTTTATATTCTCTTCATAAGAACCCTGGTAGGTGGGTCAGGCTGAGAATGAACAGGCCAAAGTCACTCAGTGAGAGTCATGTCTGAGCAGGGCCTAGAACCAGATCTCCTGAGTCCCAGCTCAACAATCTGACCACTGCGCCATATGCTGGTTCTACCCCAGGCTAATGCAAGGATAAGCAATCTGCTGTCCTCCAGATGTTTTAGACTGCAAGTCCCATTAGCCCCTTAGGGTTTATGGGTGCTGTAGTGCAAAACCTGAGGCAGGTACTAAGTTGTTCTCTTGCATGGATTTAGCCTTGTTACAGCAAAAAAGACTGACGTTACCGGCAGTGCTGTTGTTAAGTGTCTTACACAGGAACCTCTGCAACTGAGACATCGTCTCCTGGCACTGGATGATTCCTGTTGTCTGGGTGGCTTCTGGAGAAACAAAGTCTTTCTCAAGAACATCCATAGGCTGCTTCATGTGAAAAACTGTAAATATGAATATCCTTTTAGGGAATTTAGGAAAAGCAGAGGAAAAAGATGCTGCTTGAAGCTCACAGCCTGCCCATGCCTGCTTTAATTTAAATAGTCTGGAAGGTTGTTTGCAGGATTAAAGGGAGGCTTGGAGCAAAATGCCCAAGAGCCAAGCTGAAAGCAAGCACAATGCTTGAGACCAATTTCACCATCCTGGTGCCCTCTGGCTGTGTTGGACGACCATGGATTATGGCCATGGTCAGGAAGACTGGGAGCTTCAGTCCAACATAGAAGGAGGGAACCAGGCTGGGGAACACTCTGAGACACTTAAACATATTTATGTCTCACGTGGCAGAAAAGCTAAGGCACACCTCCTGAATGGATGGTTGATGCAATGGCCACTGATCTCACGAAGGCTGCACACAAGTGCCGCTGGATCAGGGCGAGTGTCTTTTCCAGCATTTCCTTGTTCTTCACATAAGTCAGGTATCAAAACGGCATTTATGTGTAAGACCCCTTTCTGCTGTGTGTTCTTTACATTTTGAATATGTATGACTAAAACAAACATAGAAGCTAAAACCGTAGACTTTGAAACAATAATATGATCTATTAGATACATAGAAACAGAGTGAGTCAGAAGGGGGCTTACGGGCCATCTAGTCTGACCCCCAGCTCTAGCCAGGTCTGCTCATGACATGCCTATCATGTGCATGTCCAATCTATGATTAAACACCCTCACCGATGGGGTTTCAGCCAGCTCCTGTGGAAGCCCATTCCATACCCTACGGGTCTTAACCATCAGGAAATACTTTCTGACATCCAACTTGAATCTTGGTTCCCTGAGCTTTGCTCCACTGGAATGCATCCTGCCCTCCTCTGCAGGGGAAAACAGGTCATGACCCACCTCTGTGTGACACCCCCTCACATACCTATATGCTGTTAACAGGTCCCCTCTGAGTCTCTTCTCAAGGCTGAAAAGACCCAGTTCCCTCAGTCTTGCCTCATATGGCTTACTCTGCAAACCAGCCACCATTCTTGTGTATGTGAAGTGCATGCATTTGTATAATTTTGTATAAGCAGCACAGCTGCAAGTTCTCTTACCCACTGAAAATGTGGTATTTTCAAACTAGGGTATTCCTAGCACAAAGTATACAATATTAATTTACTCAAGGCCTAAATCCAAGGTACTGTTAGGGAAAGACAGTGCTATACCAGTCGAGTTCTGCTCCTCCCCCCCCCCCATTTGTACAAGTGGTTGCATATGCACTAGCCAATCATTTTGTAAACCTAAGATCTGCATGCAGTTGCATAACTGCTGTGCAACTAGTTGTACACATGAATTCTCCCCTTGTGCATGATTCAAAACTTGCTTGCTCAGTGTTTGTATGAACAGAATGACACAGCTAGAAACAACCCTAAGAAATGCACATCCCAGAGAACTACTCACCCCAGACACTGAATCCGGTCATGGCCCCAATTAGGAAGAGGATGACAGTGCACACAACCCTTACAGTGAGCCGATGCTGGCTGGGGTGTCTCAGCGGTTTTTCTGCAAGAGTCGTGGTGTGGGAAAAGAACTTCAGCCTCTGTGGAACGGGGATACTGGTATAAAGCTATTTTAATGCTTAGGATGAATCATGCACGGCAAGCACCTGCAGTGGTTTTCAAAGTTTCACTGAGGTGACAAGGAAAAGGGTAATTTTTGGCTCAACCACATAGCCAAAGGCAGAATATCCCCCTATGGTGTATCTTGGGCAAAGAGGGTCCTGCCTTCAGCTGTGCTGTTGAGACACATGAGGTATATGATTCTGGTCATATAGGGAGATTGAGTTTGTCTTGCTGGTCCTGGGTCAATGGCCGACTTGCCGGGGAAATCTGGAATTGCCTGAAGGGTTGGAAAGACCTTGCAATGGCCACCACTGCAGAGGAATACTTGCAAAGGAAACGGGATTGGAGTGGTTAACAGAGGAAAGATGGTGCCATCAATCTTTTTGTGTGTCTCCAAATGCAGCTGGTCATCTTCTCAGCAGTAAGTAGGTCAATGAGCTAAATGAGTTTGACATGGCAAGAAAGGAAAGCTTTCTTCAACCATCTTACCAGTCTTAATTCAACTCCAATTTTCTTCATGCTTCATTCACATTACCAAATGTCAGTGCTTTTTTTGTAAAAAAAAAAAAAAAAAAAAAAAAGGTGTTGGAACTCTTGTCTTGGAGTCACATTTTTACACTAAAAAAGATTTTCAATTCACCAACTTTTTTTTGAAATAAAGAATTTATTTACCTTTTGCATGTAGCCAGTCACTCTACACACACATAAACATAATGGTCGCCGCTGGCAGTAAGCACTCAGCGCGCGATCACACGACCAATCCCAAGCCGAGCAGCGTCCCAAGCCGAGCAGTGCCCTCACAATCAGCACGGACACACAAGCAGCCCGCAGGCGATTCAAAATCACTCCATTGGAAAGATCCATAAAAAAAAAAAAAAGGTGCCAGAACGCCATTCCAGTGCATTCTATGACAAAAAAAAGCCCTGCCAAATGTACATGCGTAAAAAAATTTCCCTCCTTCTGGGAGATGGGATAACCATACCTGCAAAATGACTGAGTGGGAATAAGAACTCAGTCTCTCCAGCTGGAGTCAGCTGAGATCCCTGAAATGTCACAATAACCCAATAGTTACAACAGCCCAAGGAGCTCCAGTTCCCATGAGCAAGCAGTTATTTACCTTGGACCTGAGATGGAGGAACTGGTTTCCTTTGCTCCTTCCTCAGCTGGAAGTTCAGTGCCATGTAGCCTTCCTCATCCTCCATTTGGCAAGATTAGCACTGGTTTGCGTTCCCTACAACCCAAGTTACCTTTTGGTGGAAAAAATGATTAATTGAAGCAGACTGTTTCCACCTGCTTTCTGAGAAGTAGTACTGCCCGCTGTTTAGAGGCAAAGAGGAGACCTACACAGGAAGCAGGGCCCCGGAAGACTTGACCACCTCTCAATGCATCTGTCACATGCTAGATGACTGAAGATTGGCAATAGCTTTTGTTTTTCAAAAATGAGTGTTGTCAGAAATGCTGCAAAGTAGGCTTGTTGGTCTTTGCAAAAGCAAATACAACAATCCCAGTCTCTCCCTTTCCCTGCAATTGAATTAGGTACTCTGACATTGAACTACAAGATGTCATTGGAGATAATATCTAGCACTATCACAAAAATCCCCAATTTATCTCATGTTGGAGCCAAGATGCAAGCATTCTGAACCTGAACCAAGCAAGCATCTGGGGAGGGGAAGCACAGCAGCCCTACCTTCTGGAGGGTGACTTTCTGAAGAGAACTTCCATGAGAAAGAACTGAAGAAGGCTTTCTCATGATTGAGAATGCTGATTTTCCAAGCATACAGAGAGCCAAAGATGCAGGAAGTGCTCCTCCACCTCTCTTCAAGTAGTTGCCCTCCATAGGTTTTTGTGATGCAAGCTCCTAAGAAAGGAGCAGGACCAGGGTACTTCCTTTTCGCACGTTTGCTCTGGTTTCGATGCAGAGCAGGACTAAGATGCAACTAACTGTGATGCTATATAGCTGTCATCGGAAGCTTGTACCTTGTCCTTCACCTGAGGAAACAAAATGCCTTGGGATGACCCTAAGAGTAGGGAGAGGCAGGTCTCCTGCTTTACAGAGGACAGTCCTCCATCTGCAGGTGTTCTTTATTTGAATTAAAATCCCACCCAAATTGGATTTAAAGAGAACAAAAAGGGAGACAGACCTTGATGGCCCCTCAATAGTTAGGGATTTGAGCTGTGCATTCAGCAGGTACACAGCTCATCTGGTCACTTTCTTCCCCGCTATGGGAAGAATTCAATTTAAATTATAGTATTTTAAAATTTTGAACTTTCGTTTATAAATCCACATTTGCAAAATTTATGCAAACTGGTATCTTCTTTTTGGGGGATGTATCTCCTCCTTTTTGGTGATGTTTGGTTCCTCCTTTTTTGGTAAGTTGCCCCTCAATTATGCAGCAAGAAAGGAGGTTGACTATTCTAGCATATGATAACACCCCCTGGTAACCATCAATCTGAAGAAACATTCAGGCATCAAGGAATAAAGTGGCAAGGTCTGGGTCCCAACATATCCCTCTTCACCCCCAGCCCCTTCATTGCTTTCTTTTCCTCTGTCCTTTTGTTACCAACCCCTGCTGCTTTGCACCCCGGCAAGAATTAGTTACCCTCCAGATGTTTTCGTCTAGAATTCCCTTCAGCTCTAGCCAGCATAGGGGATAGTTTCCACTTCCACCTCTTACAGCAAATGCCACACAATAGTTGCTGAAATGGATAAAAACAAACCTGAAACCCCAAAACAACCACCAACAAATGGTTAAGCACAAGTTATAAGACCTGTGATGTTTGTGCAATTGTATGTCACAGGATGTTATCACAGCCAGTTCCACAAACAGATTTTGAAAGTCGCTAAGCATATTTTAGAAGACAGGTCTATAATCGATTTTAAGAATGACTTATTTAAAGAATGTTTTTCAAATGAATATTTTTGTTTATTTGTCTGCTTAAAGAATCCTCCCTTCTTTCATAGTCTCATTCAGAGTTATGCTGGAGGCTTTCCCTGCCATCCAGCCACCATCCTTGTGGCCCTATGCTGCACTGACTCCAACCTGGCTATATCCTTCCTGTAATGTGCAGCCCAGAAAGTATCCTGACAAGCATCTTGATCACTGAACATTTGTGCTTCTTTGAAAACACACAGGAAGAGGCAGAGAGCCGAAACTCTCTGCTAGACTGACACCCACATACAATCTCTAAGGGGGCAGCCAATATTCCATGTTGTTCCCAGAAGCCAGAAGCTCAGATATGGAAGAGTCCAGCAGCCAGTGCAATCCACAAATGATTTTGGCATTGGTCAGAGCTGTAGTGGCACCACTGACACCAAGTAACATTTCCAAAGATCCCCGTAATCCAGCCTCAGTGAAGCTAAAAATGAAGACGCATGATGTGACCACAACTAGGTCTGCATGTTTTAGAAATAGATGCAGTTGGTGCTGCAGTTGCCAAAGGCGAACAAATTCTTGTGAGATTTACATCCTTGTGTGGCAATTCTGCCATTCTGCACTATTGAATGACAAGTCATTGCATCACTGTATTATTGTCTCTCTGTGGTGCAGTTCTGCAAGCAGAAACCACATTTTATATATAGAGGAACTCTTGGTTTGGTAGCACAATGCTTAGATCTTTAATAAGTGTACGACTGGGTTCAGGGTTATTCCTGTTCCTGTAATACCCATGCGGGAAAATAATGCATCATCTTTTTATAGTCAAAGCAGGGAAGGGAAAGGTGATAAATAGGTTTGGTCCACACCGAACAATGCGCAATTACTGGATCCTGCACTTTTGAACCAATATGCAAATCGAATCTCAGTTATACTTCAAAATTCACACATTTTGTTTTGTAGAGGAATCCTTTAATTAAAACTGTGATCAAAAATCCATATATTAGGGAGAAATATACAGAAAGATGGACATATTGGTGAAAATAACATTAGCATGCACTATATTAGGAAAATTGATTTTCAAATTGGAGAAAATTGTCCACAAGGTACATGCAGTAGGAGATATGCACATGAAGAATGCATATGGCTTTTCATGCAAATTTTAAAAATGCACCAGTGTATATGTGGAAGATATTCTTATGGCAGTGCAACAGTGTAGTCCTATTTTCATCTGTGTAATACCAGAGTGCTTGGTCATTTTTGCCCTCAGAAAAACCTGTGAGGTAGTCTGGATGGGCCAAAGGCATGCAGGGAAAGAACAGCCAGAACACCGAGTACCTCCAATCCCAGTGGGTTAAAGTCTGGTACCCTGAAGAAGCAGGGCTTCCTGTTTCAGACAGAAGCTTCTGCTTTGTCCTTAACACAGACAGCTCCAGGACTTAGCGATGAGGATGGGCGAACCAGGAGAAGGTCAACCTGCATGGACCTAGCAGCTCTTACTTGTATCCTTTTCGGGATACAGCCTCTCAGATAGCACATGAGCAAGCTATATACTTGCCTGCACTGGACTTTCCAGCAGCCTTCCCTGCCCTCCTCCAGCAGCCCTCACTTGACAAAGAGCAGCAAGGTTTTTGAACACTCTTGCTACAAGCTCCATGGATTATTCCTATGGAGGTAGGCATCATGAGGCTGGTTGATGAGGTTCAGATGGACAACAATCCATCATGGATGCAACAATTCCTGCATGAACAGCTGATACCTATTAATAAGCTACCCTGTGAGGAAGATGTGTTGTCATGACTCACAAATGCAGTCAATGATACCTGTCCAAAGTCAGACTCCCATCTAAGCGTCTGCCACCTACAGGATCGACCTTTCATGGGGTGCAGTGAGGCAGGGGTACAAATAAATCCATGGAGGAGCTGCAGAGCTCCTGGTAGTTGTCATATACTGCAGAGGGAGCAGAGCTGAATCTGTGTCCTGAAACCTGGCCTGTATTTGTGTATTTGAAACTCAATCACTGTTAAAAGTCAATAGCTCCACATTACTTTCACACACACACAGTCCTGGAGTTGCAAACATCAAACCTACAAACAACCCGTACTTACGAATGAACTGCCAAAAAGCCTATACATTTTTACAAATTAAAGCAGACAATCAGCATCACCACAGAGAAAGGGTGTACTCAGAAAAACAAATGTGGCCATCCTGCCCCTCCGTTCTGCCCTAAACACATCAAAAGATGCCTCGGTGTCCGGTGGTGAAGACCAGGTGACCCCACTCATTAGTGGGTAACTGTCAAAGTGTAATCTCTGTGTTTTATATGCTTGCTAAAGTGCCTTCCTAACCCTGTAGGTTCACACATGTAACATTTTTGTTTACTTAAGTTGGGCAGCCTGTTCAAGGTAACTTTAGTTTAGAAGGCCTGTCAAAGGCATCTACTTAGAGTGAAATGTAACTTTTCTTTACCCTGCTGTGATGTGTATCCAGTCACTTTCCTATCCATATCAAAGTATCCAAGCACCTTCCTGTGTATTGTATTTACTCCCCTTTTGTGTATTTTATGTAATCCTAATGGAATTAGCATTGGGTGATCACCCATGGATCCATGTGTTTGATTGTAAGTAACCCTATTTGCCCTCGCAAGAAACTGACCATTTGAGCCTTAATTGCGGATCGGTGTGACAAGGGAAAACCAAAGGGAGGAGAGGGAGGCCCCGAAGCACGCCTTCCTGCTTTGCCCGCCCAGCCAGGGAATCTCCCTGGCATTTCCTTGCTGCGGAGAGGAGGCTGTGGGGAGCTCGGGCGGGAAGCGGGGCGGTTGGCGATCTTTGTGCTTTTTCCACTTTCATGTGGGTCCTGTGTCCCTCGCCCCATGAATGTGGAGGGCCGACTTAAATACAAAGTCGATTTAAAGGCGAATGCCCGTTTTCTCAGAAACGGACTGCCTGATCTGACAGCTTTGCAAGGGGGCAGTGAATTCATAAAAGTATGAACAAGGAACGTACAAACACAGAAATTTAGTTCGCCGAACTTACTAGCCTGACTGGGAGCCAGACTTAACAGGAAACAAGAGAACGGTGTGCATTCTTGGCGGAGCTTTCTCTAAGGGTTGCACAACCAAGGAAGTAGCTGGGTACGTATGTCTTAATCAAAAGCTAGCTCTCCGCTTCCCGTCCCCTTTTTAAAAAAAGCCTTCACTCTTTTGCTCTTGTTTGCTCAGCCGATCTCACTTTTAGTTGTTGTTGTTTTTTTTTTTTTAGCAGAAACCTCTTCATGTGTGGAAGTGAGGAACTGCCGGGGCTGCCAGGGAATCACCCACTGCCTTGCTGAGCAGTAGCGCCGCGTTTGCAGCTAGCTTCGGGGGGTGGGGTAAGTCTTTTCCGGACTTCACTTTAGAGTTATCTCTCTCCTTCCTTCCGTCCTTAACGAACTCAGAGCTGCTCTCCTTCTCCTCCTGCTCTCAACCTGATCCCCACAGCAACAACCCTGTGAGGTAGGCTGGGCTGAGAGTCTGTGACTGGCCCAGTTAGCTCCATGACTGAGCGGGAACTAGAACCGCGGTCGCCTGCGGCCCAGCCCTGCGCTCCCAACAACTCCCACCAGCGTGCTCGCTATGCAGACTGTAAAATCGGCTCCTTAAACAAAACCGACATACAGTTTGAGGCTTGTCAGAAAATGGGATGGTAAAGAAGGGAAAGACTTATTTTTCTTGGAAAACTAAATAAGGGCCACACTGCAAAGGATACTAAACTCACGATCAGGAATCATATCAGGGTTTTAACAGCGTACAGGTAGGGGCTTAAAGCTTTTCTTAACCATCCCTGGCTTGCAGTTAGCCCTGAAATAAAAGCCCAAGTGGGATTTTACTCCTGAGGCTCCCATTAGAATGGGTGGTTTTCACTGGGCCCACAGCAGGGAAAAATAGAAAAAATGTCTTCTCTAGCAATGCAAAACTCAGAAGAATGTTATAAAAAGTACACTGTGATTTGCTTTTTGTTTTGCTTCGCCAGCCCTGGAGACTCGAGAACCTTTTCCCCCTGACATTTTCTTGTTTTTTTAATATTCAGTGCAACCTGCTGCATTTTATCTGTTGCTGCTCTGTTAACTACAGCCAGCCAGTGACTGAAACTACCTGGCTGCCTCATTTCTATTTCAATACCATCGCGTTTCTTCAACTAAACTTTTAATGCTTTTTATTAGGGGAGTACTTTGGTATTTTACCCTCCTGAGTAGTAATAAATGTACACTTACTATGTTAAATTGGGCTCTTTTCTTTCCCCTCAACTTTGCCTGCTCCCACACTTCCCTTTCCAAGTTCATCCCCAACAGTCATGCTTGGCACATAAGCGTTCACAGAATATCATATACATTATTTTTAGCAGTCCTTAGGCCAGACCTGTATGATTTGGCTGCTAGCCTTCATCCCACATGTTGGGGGCTCTGAGTTCCCCAGGGTCACATTCTGTAGTGCAATTTACTCATAATTAGGTCACCCAATTACTTATTTTCATATATGTGCATTTTGCAATCATTGGCATGCACAGGGGGTTGTCTCCTGCACATCGCAGGCTGTTCAGATAGATTGCTCCAGTTTGGAGGAGTCGGTGGTGAAGGGCCGGCGGGGGGATGGCAGAGGACTTGACGCTTTCAAGGCTGCCTCGTGAACTTGCCCAAGCAGTGTGCGCAAACCAGCCCACCTTGGAAAGGGGGAGGGCCCTTTCAGAACTGGAGCGGGCAGGAATGCAGGGGCAAAAACAGGTGAAGTGAGCAGCCCGTCTACGAAGTGTCCCGCATTCCTGCTGTCCAGCCTGCAAGCAGCAGGAACCGTGCCAACGGTGGAGGCAGAAGCTCTCCTGAAATGGAGGGGAGGAACGGAAGTGTCAGTTCTGTAAACAGCTAGGTTTTAATAAAAGAACTGTGCTTCTGAGGTTCCATTTTGAATCTGCTGGAGGAGAGGGAAAGAGGGAAGTGACACAAACATTTTCTTTTTTTCTTTCTTTTTATACTTTTAGGTTAAAAAATCACTGTCAAAATTAAAACTGCAAGGAAGGATAGGGCAGTTGTGCACATTAGACACAAGCAAAAGAACCGATGAGAATTTCTCTGAGATGCTATTCTCCTTGGAACCATTGCTTTCCTGCCCTCAAGAGCTCCCTTAAAGTATGCCTACTCTAAAACTAAAAGCTGAAAAAAAACCCCCAAAAACAAAAATGTCTTTCCCTATATATATCTTTTGAATGCAAATATTGTCTTTTGGGGGATCCTTAAATCCTTTTAACCTTTAAAAAAAAATAAAGATTTTTACCTCAGTTACAACTTTGAATTTTCAACAAAACTATAACAGCAAACAAAACAGGAAAGCCAAAAGGGAATGGCAGGTGAATTCCTGGGGGATTCATGAAACCTATCAATATATAGAAATTATAAACATATCTCTTCATTTCTGGAAAAGAAAAGAAAAAACAAACAAGAAGAGAAAAATGGATTAACTTCTCCATTTCAAATATATATCCATTCATATAAGCAGTCTGTCTACCTAATAAGTATGCTTACAGCTTGTATCAGGTGAATGCTAGCAAGTTTTGACTCCTTTTGCTATTAGCAGTGCTGCTGCTTATGATTGCTTGTGATTCACAAGCAGCTCTCTGCTCCACCTAGTTGTCCCATAATTGTTGACTTAATGTGCAATTAAACTTCACATGATTGGCCCAGGTGACCTGCAGAGAAATTTACTTCAGATCAGTGAGAAGGCAAAGCAAAGGAGTGGCAGCCAATTTCTCTCCATGCAACACCAAAACAAATATTGTTAGAAAATGTTCCTTTGGGGTTCACTTTAGCAATGTGGCAGCAGTGCAGAAAGATGCATCCATGATTGGTGATACATTCTGTGCATTAAGAGGTGAGCTTTGATTACTTGGGTGGGAAGTGCACAATTTGTGATCCCTCAGCCCAAGCCAGCAAAGTCAGCGGTGAAGAATGAGCAGAGTTGCAGACCAAAATATTTGGAGAGTGTTGTCCACCTGCTGACTTAAACCATGGATTTTGAAGCCTGGGAAGGATGCATATCTCACATTGACCTTTTATCACAGCAGTAACCAATGGATCTGTCATACTTCCTCAGGGGGTAACCTGGAGTCCCCCAAGTCAAAACCATGGAAGAGCTGCCTGGGCCAAGGCACCTGAAAATGAGTACACTTCCGTGCAAGAATGATATGCAGACTGTCCCATGTGGTGACTTGTGTTACTGCACTTGTTCCACCTGTCTGATTGCTGCTGTCTATAAGGAATTCATGGATGCTCTAAAATCCATTCTGCCAATGGTTTACAGATGGTCAGGTGACTTTGATTACATCATCCGCTCATCAACAGAATTGGGTTTTGCAAAAGTGCATTTGTATAGGTCTGTGCAAATTCAGTGTTGAGCAACTTCGCATTCCTGCTGTTGTGCAGATCCCTCCAGTATGAATCCCCATGGCTGAGTGGGGAGTTGAACCTGCTATGCATTTCCACACTTTAGTCCATGGGGAAGTGAACAGTTGGCATCTGTTTTTCATATTTTCTGTGACTAACGTTGTGTGAAATAATGTGAAATAAAAAAAAATGGCCTGTAAGCCTGTGGAATCCATGTGACTTAGGAAGATCAGTCCAGTGAAAAGTCTGTGGGCCAGATTCTTCCAAAATCAAACTCATTTGATGATTTCTCCAGTATCCATTGTCTCTGTACATCTCCATTTCTCCATGTTCCAGGATCAAGCCCTTCCAGAACACCAATGAAATAAAGCTTCAGGCAGGTGCTAGGGCAGGAATAGGGAACCTTTTTCAGCCCAAGAGCTGAGCTCAGTTTAAGAGAAGCTTGCAGAGACTGTATTCCAGTAGTAGGAAGGGCCAATAATTTTTTCATATATTTATATTCTGAATTTTTTTCCTTCCGGGGAATTCAAAGTAGCTTACAGAATTCTCCTCCTCTCAATCTGATCCTTACAACAACAACCCTGTGAGGTAGGTTGGGCTGAGAGTCTGTGACTGGCCAAAAGTCACCCCATAAGCTCCATGGCCAAGTGGGGACCCAAACCCAGATCCCCTTGAGTCCGGTCCTGCGCTCTCAACCCCTCCACCACACTGGCTTTCAAGGAGAAAAGGGACAGGGTCAAAGGCACATTGGAAGAGGCCAGCATACTGGCATATTTTAGCTGAAGGCTCTCACTTAGCTTCAGCAGGGGCATTTTCACCATTTCAGATGGGAGGGGAAATATGCCGAAGCTGGAAGGAGACTAAATGATGAATGGTCAGGCCACGTGTGTATCCGTCTTTGCAAACCTGGAGAGATGGATTTGGCCTGCAGATGCAACATTCTCCACCACTAGGCTCTGAGCTCTGCTCTGCCAGAGGATGGGGGGAAAAGCTTATCAAAATGCCCCAGAGCACAACCTGCATCATGAGCAGGTGCAAACAGAGGCAAGCAGGTGCTCTCTGGGAAGGCTAATTTGGTCAAGATTTTAGACCAACACCTGACATTGGTCAAGTCACCCCTGATTAAGTTTAGGCCTTCTTCCAAGGACTTCGTAAAAACCTTTTATGTGATATTTTATTTTATTGTGTTTGTGGTCTGTGGTTTTGCCTTATTATTGTGAATTGTCCACAGAGTTTTCACATACAAATAATAAAACCAACATTAATACTAAAACCAATACTTATGCTAATATTACTGAAGCTAAATGACATTAGGATTTTAGTAAAATTTCCTATTAATGCTGCCCTAGTTTATTAACCAAATTGTTCTTAAGTATGCTTTTATGCTCTGAATGTTTCCTTTTGATCCAGGAGAGCCCAAAACAGGAGCTTTACCATTCAGAACTGTTTCTGGAGTGCTGCTATTCTCAGAGTGAAATGGCAAACAAAGGAACTCCTGAGACAGACCCACGAGAACGGACGAATTTTATTCCAAGAGTGGGGAAGGAAGAAAAAGAAAAGGGGACAGGTACTGGCCACTTATTTTCCTGGGAGCAAGTAGCAGATAGACTCGTATAAGCAGATAAGGAGAACCAATGTATAGAGCAAAACTGTGTGTGCCCATTGCCTTCCTCCTGCAATAACGGGCTGTACAAGTAAGAAATTATTCTTGTCACACTCTTAACATGGCTGTTTATTGGTTTCAAAGGAGTTTTTCTCTAAACTATTAAGCAGCAACTTAATCAACTATTAAGTTGATACTGCAACATGAGCAACTTCATTCAGGGGTTCAAAAATTGGGGTGGGGGGAAACAGAATGTGCACATCAGTCCCGCTTGTTCCATAAACCTTCTCAAGTTAACCAAAAAGGCTGAAGAAAGACTTTATGTGGTAAATGGTGATTCACAAGTTGTTTCCTCTCTCAGTTTGTGACCGTGCAGTAAGCAAGATCAAGGCACTTGCAGGGGAAATTACCTTTCTCAGAGTCATCGCCTTCCTGTATCGTGTTGTTATCCTATTCCTACTCATTGGCATTGGCATTGCAGTTGGTAAGTTATGCAAAAGTTTGGTACTTTTCTCTTGAAATTCCTCTTCATGTAACAATTGCACAATGGGGTGCATAAACATAATGTGCATCAGCTGGTTGCACAATGGCTTGCATCGGCTTAAGGCAGAACTGCTGGCACACTTGGTTGCATGAGCATTATGCCCAACTGGTTGCCCAGCCAGTTCAGCAACAATGATTTTGGCTGTAGTCTCTTCTTGCACATGATTTGGAATCTAATCTCAGCTAGCTTGGCATCGGTTCTGCGACACCTCAGTTGCCATAACAGAAGAGCTGGATTCTGCTTGCAGGATAATGTCATCGCAAACGATCCAAGAAACAAACGATATTAAGCTAAACTAGATGTGGTGTGGCTCCAACTTTCTTACACTTCCTCCAAGTAGCAGGCTAACAGGTGGAGCCTGGTGTAGGACCACCCAAAACATTTTGCTCACTAATATTCCCTTAATTGCTATTGTCTTGCTCAAAGCTTCCCTGTTCCAGGCAGCCATACTCAACACACGCAAGGTTGTGAGCTTCAAATGATTTGCAGAAATTCTTATGGGAAGTCTGTGACATTCACACAGAAAGCCAGAACCAGAATTTTCTTGAACCCGTAACTCCTCAGAGCCCATCCATCACTGTGTTATCGAACTGTTTTGTATCACTCTGAGCAACAGCTCTTTGTAAACATGTCACCCCCTAGCTGTGCACTACTTTACAAATATTGCTCAGAGAGCCTGAGATTTTTTGAGAAGGGTGGATGGAAGGGCTCAACTAGTCTTCTCATCCTGATTTGTCTGTTAGAGAAGAAAACTGAGCTGATATTGTTCCTTCCTTAGCAATGGCAGCAAAAATGATTCAGCAACTGACCCTTCATATGAATTCTGCTGCAACCTGTGGTCCACCATGCCCACGTTATTGGATTGGATATGAAGGGAAGTGCTACTTCTTTTCAAAAGAAAAAAGGAACTGGACATACAGTCAGAAATTCTGTTCCTTGCACAATGCCACATTGGTGAAGATTGAAGGTGAAGAACTGGTAAGCGAGGAAAGCATTCCATTGTCAGAGAATTCTCTGAGCTTATGCATATAAAACACACATTCAATAAAGTTTGGGGGCAGGACAGTCCTGTGAACCAGTTTGGATGGCTGTCTGCTGCTATGCCAGATATTATTATTACATTGCATTTATATCTTGTACCCCTCGATGAATTGGTGCAGTTGTTTTCATCAAGGCAAGGCTAGCAAAGTCTACTGGGACTACGGGGACATCAGATCCTTACCCTCAGCTTCATTTTCCTTACAGTCAAGAAAATCCATTCTGTAATATCCCTGCTCTTGCGAGAGAGAACTAGCCAAGAACACTGACAACCGAAGCAGCCCTGAAACATATTGCTTCAGCATCCCTGCAGCAAAGCACTGTGTTTGGAGAGCCCTCGTAAAACCATCCAGTGTGATCAGAACCTGGAACTGCCCAGCACAAAACTACACTCCCTCGTCTGTTGGGGGAGTTTGAAGAGAAATGCTTCCATTTTGATAGACACTGTCTGGCTCTCCACATCCAGAGTGGCCAAAGTCTACTGGGAAGGAGCTTTGGATATCTCTCAAGTCTTTCTGAATCTGCTCAGTTTGGTTCAGGATTCAGCTTAATTTGAATCTACCCCTAGGAAAAAAGAGTCAGCACAGAACAGCTGCTACCACAGAGTCCTTTGCAAAGGATCACCCACCATTCATAATATTGTTTCAGATGACAGTGAGTATAAGGCGTACATGGAAGGCACCGATTAACCTGTAGTGATGGCAGGTTATGAAATTCAGCCCTAACTTTAACTCTTTTTCACCAGAATGCCAAGCTTAATAGCAGGATTGGTCCACAGCATTCCCCCTAATGCAGTTTATGCCTAGGACTTAGGGGAATAGAAACCCACACCTATAGCTACAAACTTTGGGTCGTCTTTCAGGCAGAGGATCAAATCCACAGTAGCCCAAAGGCTTCTTTTCAATACTTTTGCTTGTTGTTATTTTTTTATCTGAAATGATCGTAGCCTTCAGTTTTCCCCAGCCAGATGGCCTCCAGATGTTTTGGATGGCAGCTCCCAGCATTCTTGGCCGATGGCCATGCTGTCTAGGGGTGATGGATGTTGACATCCAACACATGTAGAGGACAGCAGCTTGGGGAGCGACTGGTTTCCTGTTTTGGTGGCCGATCACAGATCTTGATGCTGACTGTCACCTTTTCTGACTTGAAGGAAATTGTGATGCGACTCATAGGAAAAGACCTTTATTGGATTGGTCTCCAAAAACACCCTGGGAAGCCATGGACATGGTCAGATGGAGCAAATTCAGTGTGAGTCACCCTCCTTCTCTTTAGTCTTTGGTTCTGTGTCCTCAGAGATCGGAGTGTCTTTTGAGTGATTGATTGATACGCTGTCCCATTAGCCATAAGGTGCTCTACCGTAGGCAGGTCTGCAATTCACTGCTTGTATGATGGAGCTTATGACTGCTCTTGCCAGTATAATTGTGCAAGAGCACTAACCTCAAGCTGGGGACCAGATTCTATGCAATGAATATCGGGCATAAAGCCCAGTTTCATTAGGTCTCTGAGGATGACTTTGCAGCAGTGAACCACCTGCTTTTCTCTGTTGCTTGGGAATTCCAGAGGAGATCAAGTTGAGTTTAAGAAGAAAACTGATGTCTTTCCTATCCCTATTCCATGGATGGGTGGGCAGTGGGGACGACAGGGCACCATTCTGCGAGGGCGGGAGCTTGAGGGCAATGATGGCTGAGCAGTATTTCAGTGCATGGCTTCCAGCCATAGCAGAAGCAGCAGAAGTCAGAAGAGTTCCAAGTGGCTTTTCAAAAGTCACTTGGCATTTATTTATGTATTTATTTACAATATTTATACCCCGTCCTTTACAAAATGTCCCAGAATCGCTTACAACCATAAATAAATCAAACAATAAATAAGTTCAACAAAATACAACATAACATGCTCTGTTACATTTGTTATGTTATGTTATTCACAAAGTTGTGTCCGACCCATCATGATCCCATGGATATTTCTCCAGGCCTTCCTGTCCTCCACCATCCCCCAGAGTCCACCCAAGCTCACACCAACTGCTTCAGTGACTCCATCTAGCCACCTCAACCTCTGCTGTCCCCTTCTTCTTTTGCCATCAATTGTTCCCAGCATTAGGCTCTTCTCCGGGGAGTCCTTCCTTCTCATTAGGTGGCCAAAGTATTTGAGTTTCATCTTCAGGATCTGGCCTTCTAAAGAGCAGTCAGGGTTGATCTCCTCTAGTACTGACCAGTTTGATCACCTTGCGGTCCAAGGGACTCGCAGGAGTCTCCTCCAGCACCACAATTCAAAGACCTCACTCCGTCGCTCAGCCTTTCTTATGGTCCAGCTTTCACAGCTGTACGTTGCAAATGGGAAAACCATAGCCTTGACTATACGCACTTTTGTTGGCAGGGTGATGTCTCTGCTTTTGAGTATGCTGTCTAGAATTGCCATAGCTTTCATCCCAAGGAGCAAGCGTCTTTTAATTTCTTGGTTGCAGTAACCATCTGTGGTGATCTTGGAGCCCAGGATAGCTGAGCATAACAACGTTAAAATCTAGTTAAAATAATTAAATATTAAAATATTGGGCAAATAAAAAGGTTTTTGCCTGGTGCCAAAAAGAATATAACATTGGTGCCAGGCAAACCTCTCTGGGGAGCGAATTCCACAGTCGGGGCGCCACCATAGAGAAGGCCACTCTCCTAACCTCCTTCAAGGAGGGTTCCCGGAGCAGGGCCTCTGCCTCAGATCTTAAGGGTGGGAGGGCATATAAGAAGACGTTCCTTCAGGTATCCTGGTCCCAAGCCGTGACTGTCCCGGCTGAAGCCCACCAGGCTCTGACTGGCGTCTCTGTTGCCCCCACCCCAGCAGAAAAACGTTAAAGACAAGGGGCGGTATGTCATGTACAGTATCCCAGGCAGCTTTCATCTTCTATTTGGATTTCTCACAAATCCCTGCCCCCCTCCATGTCCCACCATTTCAGGGCCTCAGGGGAGGGCCACTGTTTTGCGGGTGCTCCATGAGAAGTTAAACTGGCAACAGCAAGCTGCTCAGCACACACTGGAGCTCTGGCAGGAAAGAGGCCAGTTTCAGTTAGGCCCTGCATGCCACCCAAGGCTGCTGGGTTCATGGGTACAATTTGTGTTGGTCCTCTCTTTGCAAGTGATTGTGCTGCATTTTCTTAGAGTGCTGAGGTCCGTTTCTGCTGGAAATGCACATTATCTCACTTAACTCCAGGTTTGTGTGTTTGTGTTGCAGAATGGAGGTCTCTGGGGAAGGAGGAGACTGCGCATACCTAGACAATGACGCCAGAGCCATCTCATCAGGGTGCCATACAAAATTGCCGTGGATCTGCAGCAAACCTGCTGCATATACAATCCCAAGCAATACACCAGACCCATAGGCAGACTTCTGGCCTATAGGAGGAGAAATAAATACAGAGCTAGCTGGCAGGCAGTAGGCCAAGAAAATAATGCTGCCCTTACTTTTACTGTTTGACTGGGTAGAGTGTGAACTGCACGTTTACCCCCTGCATGTCTGAAAGTCTGAGAACAGCATTGCACATGGACAGTGCCAGAGAGGATCCCTGGTGCTACATCCCTGCTGTCAGGGGTAAGCACATCAAGGGAATGGATAAAGTTGGTGCCTTTAACACAAATACCCAAGCATACACATTGGGGAAATGTGAGGAACAAGAGCCAGCAACAAGTAAGAGTGTTGCTGCGGGTACACTGCCTTCTCTGGGCTTCCACTTATTCAGAAGTGAATAAATTCCTGCTAGCACCAGGTGTGCGAGAACTAAAACTTGCAGTTTTATTGACTGTTGGTTATTGGCTATGTTAAGCAAAAGCTGTTTTTGTTATTCTCTCGGGGCTTTAAAAACATCTGATGTGGCATCATTCCTGTTCTATTAGTCAATATATCAGTGCAAAATTCACTATCTCAGTGATGGTGAACCTTTTAGAGACTGAGTGCCCAAACTGCAACCCAAAACCCACTTATTTATTGCAAAGTGCCAGTACTGCAATAAAACCTGAATACTGAGGTTTTAGTTTAGAAAAAACAACTCACAGCCAGTCCAAGCAAGAAAGCAAATAAATAAATCTATTGATCTATCCATCCATCCATCCATCTTTGGCAGTGCACTGACCTGCCATGCGAAAGCTCAGACGAGTCACGGCTAATGAGTCACAGCTCGTGATGTTATCATCTGGCGCCGCTACTCCTTTCCAAGCATGCACATGGCCCCTATGTACACTGTTATCTGATGCTCAGCTGCTGGGGTGCTGCTGGGGCGACTTGGCCTGCGTGCTGACAGAGAGGGCTCTGTGTGCCCGCTGTGGCACACATGCCATAGGTTCACCACCGCTGGACTATGTGAATGCTGGATTTGTGAATCACTAACAGAAAATCATTTAGCTTAAGTAAGCCAAACCACATTATTTCCCCCTTCCGCCTTTTAGAGAGGAAATGATTTGCATTTTTGTGGTATGATCATCACACCATTCAGGCACCGATTCAAAACTGTCACTGCCTCACCTGGATTAGTTGAGAAAGAAAGATAATAGAATTATCCAGCAAGGATTTGTATTAGGGGAGAAAGATCCCAGCAGTTATAATTTCTGTGCCATTCGGAATTATGCCTAGCATGGAGTTTGCCTTTTTCACAGCAGCCAAGTACTGGGCCAACGTTTTAATTGAGCTGCCCATCCCCCACCCGCAAGATCCCTTTCTTGCTCACTCATTACTAGCTCAGACCCCATCAGTGTACACTTGAAGTTGGATTTTTTTTTTTTTACTCCAATATTCATTTTTTTACACCTGCTTACATTGAACTAAATTTGCCATTTTGTTGCCCATTCTCCTAGCTTGGAGAAATCCCTTTGGAGCTCCTTATAGTTCCTTCTGGTTTTAAACATCTCCGTTGCCTCTGTACAGTGCCATCCTGAGGAGTTCTTCCATTCTTGGCCCAAGACGGATCCTATCAAACCCTTGGTGGCCCACTGTGATGAACTTGCACAGAACTTTAAGCATAAAGTTGCTCAGATTCACCACAAGTTAAATTCCAGAGTTAGTAGTGTAGTCCTGTAGTGGAGGTGTCCAGAGCACCATCTGGTCCATCATTGCTGGACTGTTCCATGGTTCTTGCCACCCATGGTAGGTTGCCATGTCATCTGAACCCAGACAACATGACCCACCTTGGGTGGGCCCCAATAGCCAATGAGCCACTTGGAGACAGCAGCAAAAATCCTTGCTGCTTTTGACAAATGGCAGCTGGGTGAGCTTAGCCGTCAGCAATCTGCAAAATGCTCACCTGGGAGCTGCTTTCAGAAGCTTTCCTCCAGCCATGGCAGTATGGAGAAGCCATTCTGGCCAGCAGCTCATGAGTAGTCCCCTTCACAAGCAGGAACAAGTTCTCAGTAGCCATTTACAAGAGAGTGGCAGATCTTCACTTCCAGTCCTACACAACCAGTGTACAGCGGTACCTCGCCTCACGAATGCCTCAGTTCAAGACCAAATCGGGTTGCGAACAAAAATTTCATAAAAATTTTGACTCAGGTCGCAAACTCCACATTGAGTGGTGACTGCAATTGTGGCCATCCCCCCCCCCCCCCCGAGTGGGCAGCAAGAGGGAGATGGTCGAGATTGTGCCCGTCTTTCCTGCAGGAGTGCACCCATGATCTCGGCCATCTCCCCCCGCAGCACAATCATGCCTGTCTCCCCCCACAAGCACACCCACGTTCACACCACTCTCTCCCTTCCAGTGCGCCTGCATTCACACCTGTCCCCCCCCGCCCCAGCATGCTGGGATGATGGGCACAATCGCGGTCATGCTGTGGGGGGGGGGGGCAGAGAGATAGCTGCACTTGTTCTCTGTGTGGGGGGGCAAGATGGCCACGGATCTTTGTTGTTGTGAAGCAAAGTGACATTTTTCAGTTGTTGCGGCCTGGTGATGTGGACAAGGTGCTTGGACAAGTACGTCCTACCACTTGCTTACTAGATCCATGCCCATCTTGACTACTTAAAAAAGCCAAGGATGGGATTGGGACCTGGACCCTGGAGGTGGTCAACGCCTCTTTAAGAGACGGCCAGGTACCTGCCCCTTTAAAGGAGGCAGTAGTCCGGCCAGTCCTAAAGAAGACATTCCTGGATCCAGAGGTGGCCGCCAATTATAGACCAGTGGCCAACATCCTGTTTCTGGGCAAGGTGCTAGAGCGGGTGGTGGCGGGACAACTCCAAGCACTCTTGGATGAAACTGATTACCTGGACCCATTTCAGTCCGGCTTCAGACCCAGGTATGGCACTGAATCTGCCTTGGTCGCCCTGTACGATGACCTGTGCAGGGAGAGAGACAGGGGGAGTGTGTCCCTGTTAGTTCTCCTGGACCTCTCAGCGGCTTTCGATACCATCGACCATGGTATCCTTCTGAATAGGTTAGCGGGATTGGGAGTTGGAGGCACCGCTTTGTGGTGGTTCCGCTCCAATCTCAATGGCCGATTCCAGAAGGTGGTGCTGGGGGACTATGGCTCTGCGCCATGGCAGCTATGCCATGGAGTACCGCAGGGGTCATTTTGTCCCCTTTCCTATTTAACATCTACATGAAACCGCTGGGAGAGGTCATTTGGAGGTGTGGGCTGCGGAATCATCAGTATGTTGATGATACCCAGCTCTGCCTCTTGTTTTCCACCAATTCAGGTGCGGCAGTGGCTGTGCTGAACCCAAGGTAATGGGCTGGATGAGGGCCAATAAACTGAAGCTCAATCCAGACAAGATGGAGGTCCTGTTGGTGGGTGACTCGGGCCTTGTCCTAAATGGGGTTGCACTCCCTCTGAGGGACAGGGTTCGCAGCTTAGGAGTGCTCCTCGACCCTGAGCTGTTTCTAGAAGCTCAGGTGACAGCGGTGGTAAGGAGTGCCTTCCTTCAGCTTCAGCTGATACATCAGCTGCGTCCTTTCCTGGAGAACTACTGCCTGGCAACAGTGACATACGCACTGGTAACCTCCCGATTAGATTTCTGTAATGCGCTCTACGTGGGGCTACCCTTGAAGACGGTCCGGATACTTCAATTGGTGCAGAATAGAGCTGCCAGGTTGATGACGGGGATTGGGCATTGTTCTCATATAACCCCAGTTCTCCGTCAGCTCCACTGGCTCCCGATTGAAGTCCAGGCCCAATTCAAGGTGTTGGTTATGACCTATAAAGCCCTCAACGACTTGGGACCTGGATAGCTAAAGGAACGCTTGCGCCCATATATGCCTTCCTGCCCCTTGAGATCAACAACAGATGCCCTTCTCCAGGAACCCTCTGTGAAGGATATTAGGAGGGTGAGTACCCGGAGGAGGGCTTTCTCTGTGGTGGTGCCCCATCTATGGAATGCGCTCCCCAGAGAGGTCCACCTGGCCGTCGTTATTTGTTTTTCGGCACCAGGCTAAGACCTTTTTTATTTAAAACTTATTTTAATTGTTAAATTATTTGGATTAATAGGATTTTAAAATTTTTAACTGAGAATGCACCGGGGGTTTTTAAACAATTTTTAAAAAAATGTTACATTGTTATTATTTATGTATTCTTTGTGAGCCGCCCTGAGGCTTTGTTGCAATGGGAACGGCATAGAAATGTTTTAAATAAATAAATAAATAATTTTTTCTGATTAAAAAACTTACAGAAAGGATTAACCTTATTTACATTGAACCTAATGGGGAAATTTAATTTGGCTCTCGACCAATTTGGGTCAGACCCAGAGTCCTGGAATGGATTAAGTTTATGGACCAAGATACCACTGTATTAGATTACATAAATTATGGCATTGGAAATGAATTCATTTCTTTAACCAGTCTCTTGTGTTTAAGAAATGCTGTGTTTGTCTGCTCAAAATTAAGGCCCATTGACCTCAGGGGAGATTGCTTTTGAGTGGACAGGCCTAAGGTTGCATTGCTCATCCCCAGAAACCAGCCCAGAGAGACATACTGAGCACAAAAGAGATCCTGTATGAAACACAACTCAGGCTGCAGCAAAGCAAAAATGGGTATATTAATTGAATTTATTTCCCTCTGTTGTTGTTGTTGTTGTTGTTGTTATTATAACATTTCTATGCCGCCCTTTGCTGAAACCTCGGGGCGGCTTACAACATGATAAAATACATTGAAATACAATAGTACATAATAAATTACCATTAAATATAAAAATACAAAAAATACATTGATTTACAAATATAAAATTAAAATTATCAGTATAAAATAAAAATATAGGAGGAGAAAGAGAAGGAAGAAGAAGTTGCCCTGGCCAGATCATATGTTTTAACAATTGAAATGATGTTTCAATAAAAAGGTCTTTACCTGGCGCCGAAAAACCAG